>NC_089851.1:59927349-60244849 GCF_036373705.1 Amia ocellicauda | reverse complement strand
CGCTTGCCCAGCAGAAACTGCGACACTGTCCGTTAACTTGGCTCGTTGGTCTAGGGGTATGATTCTTGCTGAGGGTGTGAGAGGCCCTGGGTTCAACTCCAGGACGAGCCCACTTGGCCCCACTTTGCAGTCACCGAAGTGTTCGTTCATTTGCTCTTGAAGGCTGGCTTCTGGGCTCCTCTGCACAAGGGAGAGCTATCGACCTCAGATACTGTTGCCTGTATAGCTGATGGGAAATCAGACTGTCATCTGTGTGTTTTGTTTTCTTTAAAGAAAATGTGTATTTTACAAGTTCGTTGTTGTTGTTGAGGAGGAGGAGGAGCACGAAATGTGGTTTGCCGGCTTGTTATGGAGACCTTTGCTGAACGTGTACTCCTGAGCTGCACCAACGGAGAGGCATTCTTTTCAGTTGTTTGCGGGCCTGCTGAACCATGCTCTCAGTGCTGTCTCACTGGGGATACGGTTACCGTTCTGGAAAGACACTTCAGCGCTACAGTCCATGCTATCAGTCAGTGAGCGTAGGTCTCCCGGTCTGCCCCAAGCAGTTACGTGCTTGCCCAGCATAAACTGCGACACCGTCCGTTAACTTGGCTCGTTGGTCTAGGGGTATGATTCTCGCTTCGGGTGCGAGAGGTCCCGGGTTCAACTCCCGGACGAGCCCGCTTGGCCCCGCTTTGCATTCTCTGAAGTGTTCGTTTGTTCTCTCTCGATGTTTGGCTTCTGGGCTCCTCTGCACCAGGGAGGTCTTTCAACCTCAGATACTGTTGGCTGTGTAGGTGATGGGAAGTCAGACTGCCATCTGTGTGTTTTGTTTTCTTTAAAGAAAATGTGTTTTTACAAGTTCGTTGTTGTTGTTGTTGTTGTTGAGGAGGAGGAGGACATGTAGTGTGTTGTTGAGGAGGAGGAGGACGAAATGTGGTTTACCGGCTTGTTATGGAGACCTTTGTTGAACCTGTACACCTGAGCTGCACCAAAGGAGAGGCATTCTTTTCAGTTGTTTGCAGGCCTGCTGAACCATGCTCTCAGTGCTGTCTCACTGGGGATACGGTTACCGTTCTGGAAAGACTCGTCAGCGCTACAGTCCATGCTATCAGTCAGTAAGCGTAGGTCTCCCGGTCTGCCCCAATCAGTTACGCGCTTGCCCAGCAGAAACTGCGACACTGTCCGTTAACTTGGCTCGTTGGTCTAGGGGTATGATTCTTGCTGAGGGTGTGAGAGGCCCTGGGTTCAACTCCAGGACGAGCCCACTTGGCCCCACTTTGCAGTCACCGAAGTGTTCGTTCATTTGCTCTTGAAGGCTGGCTTCTGGGCTCCTCTGCACAAGGGAGAGCTATCGACCTCAGATACTGTTGCCTGTATAGCTGATGGGAAATCAGACTGTCATCTGTGTGTTTTGTTTTCTTTAAAGAAAATGTGTATTTTACAAGTTCGTTGTTGTTGTTGAGGAGGAGGAGGAGCACGAAATGTGGTTTGCCGGCTTGTTATGGAGACCTTTGCTGAACGTGTACTCCTGAGCTGCACCAAAGGAGAGGCATTCTTTTCAGTTGTTTGCGGGCCTGCTGAACCATGCTCTCAGTGCTGTCTCACTGGGGATACGGTTACCGTTCTGGAAAGACACTTCAGCGCTACAGTCCATGCTATCAGTCAGTGAGCGTAGGTCTCCCGGTCTGCCCCAAGCAGTTACGTGCTTGCCCAGCATAAACTGCGACACCGTCCGTTAACTTGGCTCGTTGGTCTAGGGGTATGATTCTCGCTTCGGGTGCGAGAGGTCCCGGGTTCAACTCCCGGACGAGCCCGCTTGGCCCCGCTTTGCATTCTCTGAAGCGTTCGTTTGTTCTCTCTCGATGTTTGGCTTCTGGGCTCCTCTGCACCAGGGAGGTCTTTCAACCTCAGATACTGTTGGCGGTGTAGGTGATGGGAAGTCAGACTGCCATCTGTGTGTTTTGTTTTCTTTAAAGAAAATGTGTTTTTACAAGTTCGTTGTTGTTGTTGTTGTTGTTGTTGTTGTTGAGGAGGAGGAGGACATGTAGTGTGTTGTTGAGGAGGAGGAGGACGAAATGTGGTTTACCGGCTTGTTATGGAGACCTTTGTTGAACCTGTACACCTGAGCTGCACCAAAGGAGAGGCATTCTTTTCAGTTGTTTGCAGGCCTGCTGAACCATGCTCTCAGTGCTGTCTCACTGGGGATACGGTTACCGTTCTGGAAAGACTCGTCAGCGCTACAGTCCATGCTATCAGTCAGTAAGCGTAGGTCTCCCGGTCTGCCCCAATCAGTTACGCGCTTGCCCAGCAGAAACTGCGACACTGTCTGTTAACTTGGCTCGTTGGTCTAGGGGTATGATTCTTGCTGAGGGTGTGAGAGGCCCTGGGTTCAACTCCAGGACGAGCCCACTTGGCCCCACTTTGCAGTCACCGAAGTGTTCGTTCATTTGCTCTTGAAGGCTGGCTTCTGGGCTCCTCTGCACAAGGGAGAGCTATCGACCTCAGATACTGTTGCCTGTATAGCTGATGGGAAATCAGACTGTCATCTGTGTGTTTTGTTTTCTTTAAAGAAAATGTGTATTTTACAAGTTCGTTGTTGTTGTTGAGGAGGAGGAGGAGCACGAAATGTGGTTTGCCGGCTTGTTATGGAGACCTTTGCTGAACGTGTACTCCTGAGCTGCACCAAAGGAGAGGCATTCTTTTCAGTTGTTTGCGGGCCTGCTGAACCATGCTCTCAGTGCTGTCTCACTGGGGATACGGTTACCGTTCTGGAAAGACACTTCAGCGCTACAGTCCATGCTATCAGTCAGTGAGCGTAGGTCTCCCGGTCTGCCCCAAGCAGTTACGTGCTTGCCCAGCATAAACTGCGACACCGTCCGTTAACTTGGCTCGTTGGTCTAGGGGTATGATTCTCGCTTCGGGTGCGAGAGGTCCCGGGTTCAACTCCCGGACGAGCCCGCTTGGCCCCGCTTTGCATTCTCTGAAGCGTTCGTTTGTTCTCTCTCGATGTTTGGCTTCTGGGCTCCTCTGCACCAGGGAGGTCTTTCAACCTCAGATACTGTTGGCTGTGTAGGTGATGGGAAGTCAGACTGCAATCTGTGTGTTTTGTTTTCTTTAAAGAAAATGTGTTTTTACAAGTTCGTTGTTGTTGTTGTTGTTGTTGTTGTTGTTGTTGAGGAGGAGGAGGACATGTAGTGTGTTGTTGAGGAGGAGGAGGACGAAATGTGGTTTACCGGCTTGTTATGGAGACCTTTGTTGAACCTGTACACCTGAGCTGCACCAAAGGAGAGGCATTCTTTTCAGTTGTTTGCAGGCCTGCTGAACCATGCTCTCAGTGCTGTCTCACTGGGGATACGGTTACCGTTCTGGAAAGACTCGTCAGCGCTACAGTCCATGCTATCAGTCAGTAAGCGTAGGTCTCCCGGTCTGCCCCAATCAGTTACGCGCTTGCCCAGCAGAAACTGCGACACTGTCCGTTAACTTGGCTCGTTGGTCTAGGGGTATGATTCTTGCTGAGGGTGTGAGAGGCCCTGGGTTCAACTCCAGGACGAGCCCACTTGGCCCCACTTTGCAGTCACCGAAGTGTTCGTTCATTTGCTCTTGAAGGCTGGCTTCTGGGCTCCTCTGCACAAGGGAGAGCTATCGACCTCAGATACTGTTGCCTGTATAGCTGATGGGAAATCAGACTGTCATCTGTGTGTTTTGTTTTCTTTAAAGAAAATGTGTATTTTACAAGTTCGTTGTTGTTGTTGAGGAGGAGGAGGAGCACGAAATGTGGTTTGCCGGCTTGTTATGGAGACCTTTGCTGAACGTGTACTCCTGAGCTGCACCAAAGGAGAGGCATTCTTTTCAGTTGTTTGCGGGCCTGCTGAACCATGCTCTCAGTGCTGTCTCACTGGGGATACGGTTACCGTTCTGGAAAGACACTTCAGCGCTACAGTCCATGCTATCAGTCAGTGAGCGTAGGTCTCCCGGTCTGCCCCAAGCAGTTACGTGCTTGCCCAGCAGAAACTGCGACACCGTCCGTTAACTTGGCTCGTTGGTCTAGGGGTATGATTCTCGCTTCGGGTGCGAGAGGTCCCGGGTTCAACTCCCGGACGAGCCCGCTTGGCCCCGCTTTGCATTCTCTGAAGCGTTCGTTTGTTCTCTCTCGATGTTTGGCTTCTGGGCTCCTCTGCACCAGGGAGGTCTTTCAACCTCAGATACTGTTGGCTGTGTAGGTGATGGGAAGTCAGACTGCAATCTGTGTGTTTTGTTTTTTTTAAAGAAAATGTGTTTTTACAAGTTCGTTGTTGTTGTTGTTGTTGTTGTTGTTGTTGTTGTTGTTGTTGTTGTTGTTGAGGAGGAGGAGGACATGTAGTGTGTTGTTGAGGAGGAGGAGGACGAAATGTGGTTTACCGGCTTGTTATGGAGACCTTTGTTGAACCTGTACACCTGAGCTGCACCAAAGGAGAGGCATTCTTTTCAGTTGTTTGCAGGCCTGCTGAACCATGCTCTCAGTGCTGTCTCACTGGGGATACGGTTACCGTTCTGGAAAGACTCGTCAGCGCTACAGTCCATGCTATCAGTCAGTAAGCGTAGGTCTCCCGGTCTGCCCCAATCAGTTACGCGCTTGCCCAGCAGAAACTGCGACACTGTCCGTTAACTTGGCTCGTTGGTCTAGGGGTATGATTCTTGCTGAGGGTGTGAGAGGCCCTGGGTTCAACTCCAGGACGAGCCCACTTGGCCCCACTTTGCAGTCACCGAAGTGTTCGTTCATTTGCTCTTGAAGGCTGGCTTCTGGGCTCCTCTGCACAAGGGAGAGCTATCGACCTCAGATACTGTTGCCTGTATAGCTGATGGGAAATCAGATTGTCATCTGTGTGTTTTGTTTTCTTTAAAGAAAATGTGTATTTTACAAGTTCGTTGTTGTTGTTGAGGAGGAGGAGGAGCACGAAATGTGGTTTGCCGGCTTGTTATGGAGACCTTTGCTGAACGTGTACTCCTGAGCTGCACCAAAGGAGAGGCATTCTTTTCAGTTGTTTGCGGGCCTGCTGAACCATGCTCTCAGTGCTGTCTCACTGGGGATACGGTTATCGTTCTGGAAAGACACTTCAGCGCTACAGTCCATGCTATCAGTCAGTGAGCGTAGGTCTCCCGGTCTGCCCCAAGCAGTTACGTGCTTGCCCAGCATAAACTGCGACACCGTCCGTTAACTTGGCTCGTTGGTCTAGGGGTATGATTCTCGCTTCGGGTGCGAGAGGTCCCAGGTTCAACTCCCGGACGAGCCCGCTTGGCCCCGCTTTGCATTCTCTGAAGCGTTCGTTTGTTCTATCTCGATGTTTGGCTTCTGGGCTCCTCTGCACCAGGGAGGTCTTTCAACCTCAGATACTGTTGGCTGTGTAGGTGATGGGAAGTCAGACTGCCATCTGTGTGTTTTGTTTTCTTTAAAGAAAATGTGTTTTTACAAGTTCGTCGTTGTTGTTGTTGTTGTTGTTGTTGTTGAGGAGGAGGAGGACATGTAGTGTGTTGTTGAGGAGGAGGAGGACGAAATGTGGTTTACCGGCTTGTTATGGAGACCTTTGTTGAACCTGTACACCTGAGCTGCACCAAAGGAGAGGCATTCTTTTCAGTTGTTTGCAGGCCTGCTGAACCATGCTCTCAGTGCTGTCTCACTGGGGATACGGTTACCGTTCTGGAAAGACTCGTCAGCGCTACAGTCCATGCTATCAGTCAGTAAGCGTAGGTCTCCCGGTCTGCCCCAATCAGTTACGCGCTTGCCCAGCAGAAACTGCGACACTGTCCGTTAACTTGGCTCGTTGGTCTAGGGGTATGATTCTTGCTGAGGGTGTGAGAGGCCCTGGGTTCAACTCCAGGACGAGCCCACTTGGCCCCACTTTGCAGTCACCGAAGTGTTCGTTCATTTGCTCTTGAAGGCTGGCTTCTGGGCTCCTCTGCACAAGGGAGAGCTATTGACCTCAGATACTGTTGCCTGTATAGCTGATGGGAAATCAGACTGTCATCTGTGTGTTTTGTTTTCTTTAAAGAAAATGTGTATTTTACAAGTTCGTTGTTGTTGTTGAGGAGGAGGAGGAGCACGAAATGTGGTTTGCCGGCTTGTTATGGAGACCTTTGCTGAACGTGTACTCCTGAGCTGCACCAAAGGAGAGGCATTCTTTTCAGTTGTTTGCGGGCCTGCTGAACCATGCTCTCAGTGCTGTCTCACTGGGGATACGGTTACCGTTCTGGAAAGACACTTCAGCGCTACAGTCCATGCTATCAGTCAGTGAGCGTAGGTCTCCCGGTCTGCCCCAAGCAGTTACGTGCTTGCCCAGCAGAAACTGCGACACCGTCCGTTAACTTGGCTCGTTGGTCTAGGGGTATGATTCTCGCTTCGGGTGCGAGAGGTCCCGGGTTCAACTCCCGGACGAGCCCGCTTGGCCCCGCTTTGCATTCTCTGAAGCGTTCGTTTGTTCTCTCTCGATGTTTGGCTTCTGGGCTCCTCTGCACCAGGGAGGTCTTTCAACCTCAGATACTGTTTGCTGTGTAGGTGATGTGAAGTCAGACTGCCATCTGTGTGTTTTGTTTTCTTTAAAGAAAATGTGTTTTTACAAGTTCGTCGTTGTTGTTGTTGTTGTTGTTGTTGAGGAGGAGGAGGACATGTAGTGTGTTGTTGAGGAGGAGGAGGACGAAATGTGGTTTACCGGCTTGTTATGGAGACCTTTGTTGAACCTGTACACCTGAGCTGCACCAAAGGAGAGGCATTCTTTTCAGTTGTTTGCAGGCCTGCTGAACCATGCTCTCAGTGCTGTCTCACTGGGGATACGGTTACCGTTCTGGAAAGACTCGTCAGCGCTACAGTCCATGCTATCAGTCAGTAAGCGTAGGTCTCCCGGTCTGCCCCAATCAGTTACGCGCTTGCCCAGCAGAAACTGCGACACTGTCCGTTAACTTGGCTCGTTGGTCTAGGGGTATGATTCTTGCTGAGGGTGTGAGAGGCCCTGGGTTCAACTCCAGGACGAGCCCACTTGGCCCCACTTTGCAGTCACCGAAGTGTTTGTTCATTTGCTCTTGAAGGCTGGCTTCTGGGCTCCTCTGCACAAGGGAGGGCTATCGACCTCAGATACTGTTGCCTGTATAGCTGATGGGAAATCAGACTGTCATCTGTGTGTTTTGTTTTCTTTAAAGAAAATGTGTATTTTACAAGTTCGTTGTTGTTGTTGAGGAGGAGGAGGAGCACGAAATGTGGTTTGCCGGCTTGTTATGGAGACCTTTGCTGAACGTGTACTCCTGAGCTGCACCAAAGGAGAGGCATTCTTTTCAGTTGTTTGCGGGCCTGCTGAACCATGCTCTCAGTGCTGTCTCACTGGGGATACGGTTACCGTTCTGGAAAGACACTTCAGCGCTACAGTCCATGCTATCAGTCAGTGAGCGTAGGTCTCCCGGTCTGCCCCAAGCAGTTACGTGCTTGCCCAGCAGAAACTGCGACACCGTCCGTTAACTTGGCTCGTTGGTCTAGGGGTATGATTCTCGCTTTGGGTGCGAGAGGTCCCGGGTTCAACTCCCGGACGAGCCCGCTTGGCCCCGCTTTGCATTCTCTGAAGCGTTCGTTTGTTCTCTCTCGATGTTTGGCTTCTGGGCTCCTCTGCACCAGGGAGGTCTTTCAACCTCAGATACTGTTGGCTGTGTAGGTGATGGGAAGTCAGACTGCCATCTGTGTGTTTTGTTTTCTTTAAAGAAAATGTGTTTTTACAAGTTCGTTGTTGTTTTTGTTGTTGTTGTTGTTGAGGAGGAGGAGGACATGTAGTGTGTTGTTGATGAGGAGGAGGACGAAATGTGGTTTACCGGCTTGTTATGGAGACCTTTGTTGAACCTGTACACCTGAGCTGCACCAAAGGAGAGGCATTCTTTTCAGTTGTTTGCAGGCCTGCTGAACCATGCTCTCAGTGCTGTCTCACTGGGGATACGGTTACCGTTCTGGAAAGACTCGTCAGCGCTACAGTCCATGCTATCAGTCAGTAAGCGTAGGTCTCCCGGTCTGCCCCAATCAGTTACGCGCTTGCCCAGCAGAAACTGCGACACTGTCCGTTAACTTGGCTCGTTGGTCTAGGGGTATGATTCTTGCTGAGGGTGTGAGAGGCCCTGGGTTCAACTCCAGGACGAGCCCACTTGGCCCCACTTTGCAGTCACCGAAGTGTTCGTTCATTTGCTCTTGAAGGCTGGCTTCTGGGCTCCTCTGCACATGGGAGAGCTATCGACCTCAGATACTGTTGCCTGTATAGCTGATGTGAAATCAGACTGTCATCTGTGTGTTTTGTTTTCTTTAAAGAAAATGTGTATTTTACAAGTTCGTTGTTGTTGTTGAGGAGGAGGAGGAGCACGAAATGTGGTTTGCCGGCTTGTTATGGAGACCTTTGCTGAACGTGTACTCCTGAGCTGCACCAAAGGAGAGGCATTCTTTTCAGTTGTTTTCGGGCCTGCTGAACCATGCTCTCAGTGCTGTCTCACTGGGGATACGGTTACCGTTCTGGAAAGACACTTCAGCGCTACAGTCCATGCTATCAGTCAGTGAGCGTAGGTCTCCCGGTCTGCCCCAAGCAGTTACGTGCTTGCCCAGCATAAACTGCGACACCGTCCGTTAACTTGGCTCGTTGGTCTAGGGGTATGATTCTTGCTTCGGGTGCGAGAGGTCCCGGGTTCAACTACCGGACGAGCCCGCTTGGCCCCGCTTTGCATTCTCTGAAGCGTTCGTTTGTTCTCTCTTGATGTTTGGCTTCTGGGCTCCTCTGCACCAGGGAGGTCTTTCAACCTCAGATACTGTTGGCTGTGTAGGTGATGGGAAGTCAGACTGCCATCTGTGTGTTTTGTTTTCTTTAAAGAAAATGTGTTTTTACAAGTTCGTCGTTGTTGTTGTTGTTGTTGTTGTTGTTGTTGTTGAGGAGGAGGAGGACATGTAGTGTGTTGTTGAGGAGGAGGAGGACGAAATGTGGTTTACCGGCTTGTTATGGAGACCTTTGTTGAACCTGTACACCTGAGCTGCACCAAAGGAGAGGCATTCTTTTCAGTTGTTTGCAGGCCTGCTGAACCATGCTCTCAGTGCTGTCTCACTGGGGATACGGTTACCGTTCTGGAAAGACTCGTCAGCGCTACAGTCCATGCTATCAGTCAGTAAGCGTAGGTCTCCCGGTCTGCCCCAATCAGTTACGCGCTTGCCCAGCAGAAACTGCGACACTGTCCGTTAACTTGGCTCGTTGGTCTAGGGGTATGATTCTTGCTGAGGGTGTGAGAGGCCCTGGGTTCAACTCCAGGACGAGCCCACTTGGCCCCACTTTGCAGTCACCGAAGTGTTCGTTCATTTGCTCTTGAAGGCTGGCTTCTGGGCTCCTCTGCACAAGGGAGAGCTATCGACCTCAGATACTGTTGCCTGTATAGCTGATGGGAAATCAGATTGTCATCTGTGTGTTTTGTTTTCTTTAAAGAAAATGTGTATTTTACAAGTTCGTTGTTGTTGTTGAGGAGGAGGAGGAGCACGAAATGTGGTTTGCCGGCTTGTTATGGAGACCTTTGTTGAACCTGTACACCTGAGCTGCACCAAAGGAGAGGCATTCTTTTCAGTTGTTTGCAGGCCTGCTGAACCATGCTCTCAGTGCTGTCTCACTGGGGATACGGTTACCGTTCTGGAAAGACTCGTCAGCGCTACAGTCCATGCTATCAGTCAGTAAGCGTAGGTCTCCCGGTCTGCCCCAATCAGTTACGCGCTTGCCCAGCAGAAACTGCGACACTGTCCGTTAACTTGGCTCGTTGGTCTAGGGGTATGATTCTTGCTGAGGGTGTGAGAGGCCCTGGGTTCAACTCCAGGACGAGCCCACTTGGCCCCACTTTGCAGTCACCGAAGTGTTCGTTCATTTGCTCTTGAAGGCTGGCTTCTGGGCTCCTCTGCACAAGGGAGAGCTATCGACCTCAGATACTGTTGCCTGTATAGCTGATGGGAAATCAGATTGTCATCTGTGTGTTTTGTTTTCTTTAAAGAAAATGTGTATTTTACAAGTTCGTTGTTGTTGTTGAGGAGGAGGAGGAGCACGAAATGTGGTTTGCCGGCTTGTTATGGAGACCTTTGCTGAACGTGTACTCCTGAGCTGCACCAAAGGAGAGGCATTCTTTTCAGTTGTTTGCGGGCCTGCTGAACCATGCTCTCAGTGCTGTCTCACTGGGGATACGGTTACCGTTCTGGAAAGACACTTCAGCGCTACAGTCCATGCTATCAGTCAGTGAGCGTAGGTCTCCCGGTCTGCCCCAAGCAGTTACGTGCTTGCCCAGCATAAACTGCGACACCGTCCGTTAACTTGGCTCGTTGGTCTAGGGGTATGATTCTCGCTTCGGGTGCGAGAGGTCCCAGGTTCAACTCCCGGACGAGCCCGCTTGGCCCCGCTTTGCATTCTCTGAAGCGTTCGTTTGTTCTCTCTCGATGTTTGGCTTCTGGGCTCCTCTGCACCAGGGAGGTCTTTCAACCTCAGATACTGTTGGCTGTGTAGGTGATGGGAAGTCAGACTGCCATCTGTGTGTTTTGTTTTCTTTAAAGAAAATGTGTTTTTACAAGTTCGTTGTTGTTTTTGTTGTTGTTGTTGTTGAGGAGGAGGAGGACATGTAGTGTGTTGTTGAGGAGGAGGAGGACGAAATGTGGTTTACCGGCTTGTTATGGAGACCTTTGTTGAACCTGTACACCTGAGCTGCACCAAAGGAGAGGCATTCTTTTCAGTTGTTTGCAGGCCTGCTGAACCATGCTCTCAGTGCTGTCTCACTGGGGATACGGTTACCGTTCTGGAAAGACTCGTCAGCGCTACAGTCCATGCTATCAGTCAGTAAGCGTAGGTCTCCCGGTCTGCCCCAATCAGTTACGCGCTTGCCCAGCAGAAACTGCGACACTGTCCGTTAACTTGGCTCGTTGGTCTAGGGGTATGATTCTTGCTGAGGGTGTGAGAGGCCCTGGGTTCAACTCCAGGACGAGCCCACATGGCCCCACTTTGCAGTCACCGAAGTGTTCGTTCATTTGCTCCTGAAGGCTGGCTTCTGGGCTCCTCTGCACAAGGGAGAGCTATCGACCTCAGATACTGTTGCCTGTATAGCTGATGGGAAATCAGACTGTCATCTGTGTGTTTTGTTTTCTTTAAAGAAAATGTGTATTTTACAAGTTCGTTGTTGTTGTTGAGGAGGAGGAGGAGCACGAAATGTGGTTTGCCGGCTTGTTATGGAGACCTTTGCTGAACGTGTACTCCTGAGCTGCACCAAAGGAGAGGCATTCTTTTCAGTTGTTTGTGGGCCTGCTGAACCATGCTCTCAGTGCTGTCTCACTGGGGATACGGTTACCGTTCTGGAAAGACACTTCAGCGCTACAGTCCATGCTATCAGTCAGTGAGCGTAGGTCTCCCGGTCTGCCCCAAGCAGTTTCGTGCTTGCCCAGCATAAACTGCGACACCGTCCGTTAACTTGGCTCGTTGGTCTAGGGGTATGATTCTCGCTTCGGGTGCGAGAGGTCCCGGGTTCAACTCCCGGACGAGCCCGCTTGGCCCCGCTTTGCATTCTCTGAAGCGTTCGTTTGTTCTCTCTCGATGTTTGGCTTCTGGGCTCCTCTGCACCAGGGAGGTCTTTCAACCTCAGATACTGTTGGCTGTGTAGGTGATGGGAAGTCAGACTGCCATCTGTGTGTTTTGTTTTCTTTAAAGAAAATGTGTTTTTACAAGTTCGTCGTTGTTGTTGTTGTTGTTGTTGTTGTTGTTGTTGAGGAGGAGGAGGACATGTAGTGTGTTGTTGAGGAGGAGGAGGACGAAATGTGGTTTACCGGCTTGTTATGGAGACCTTTGTTGAACCTGTACACCTGAGCTGCACCAAAGGAGAGGCATTCTTTTCAGTTGTTTGCAGGCCTGCTGAACCATGCTCTCAGTGCTGTCTCACTGGGGATACGGTTACCGTTCTGGAAAGACTCGTCAGCGCTACAGTCCATGCTATCAGTCAGTAAGCGTAGGTCTCCCGGTCTGCCCCAATCAGTTACGCGCTTGCCCAGCAGAAACTGCGACACTGTCCGTTAACTTGGCTCGTTGGTCTAGGGGTATGATTCTTGCTGAGGGTGTGAGAGGCCCTGGGTTCAACTCCAGGACGAGCCCACTTGGCCCCACTTTGCAGTCACCGAAGTGTTTGTTCATTTGCTCTTGAAGGCTGGCTTCTGGGCTCCTCTGCACAAGGGAGGGCTATCGACCTCAGATACTGTTGCCTGTATAGCTGATGGGAAATCAGACTGTCATCTGTGTGTTTTGTTTTCTTTAAAGAAAATGTGTATTTTACAAGTTCGTTGTTGTTGTTGAGGAGGAGGAGGAGCACGAAATGTGGTTTGCCGGCTTGTTATGGAGACCTTTGCTGAACGTGTACTCCTGAGCTGCACCAAAGGAGAGGCATTCTTTTCAGTTGTTTGCGGGCCTGCTGAACCATGCTCTCAGTGCTGTCTCACTGGGGATACGGTTACCGTTCTGGAAAGACACTTCAGCGCTACAGTCCATGCTATCAGTCAGTGAGCGTAGGTCTCCCGGTCTGCCCCAAGCAGTTACGTGCTTGCCCAGCAGAAACTGCGACACCGTCCGTTAACTTGGCTCGTTGGTCTAGGGGTATGATTCTCGCTTTGGGTGCGAGAGGTCCCGGGTTCAACTCCCGGACGAGCCCGCTTGGCCCCGCTTTGCATTCTCTGAAGCGTTCGTTTGTTCTCTCTCGATGTTTGGCTTCTGGGCTCCTCTGCACCAGGGAGGTCTTTCAACCTCAGATACTGTTGGCTGTGTAGGTGATGGGAAGTCAGACTGCCATCTGTGTGTTTTGTTTTCTTTAAAGAAAATGTGTTTTTACAAGTTCGTTGTTGTTTTTGTTGTTGTTGTTGTTGAGGAGGAGGAGGACATGTAGTGTGTTGTTGAGGAGGAGGAGGACGAAATGTGGTTTACCGGCTTGTTATGGAGACCTTTGTTGAACCTGTACACCTGAGCTGCACCAAAGGAGAGGCATTCTTTTCAGTTGTTTGCAGGCCTGCTGAACCATGCTCTCAGTGCTGTCTCACTGGGGATACGGTTACCGTTCTGGAAAGACTCGTCAGCGCTACAGTCCATGCTATCAGTCAGTAAGCGTAGGTCTCCCGGTCTGCCCCAATCAGTTACGCGCTTGCCCAGCAGAAACTGCGACACTGTCCGTTAACTTGGCTCGTTGGTCTAGGGGTATGATTCTTGCTGAGGGTGTGAGAGGCCCTGGGTTCAACTCCAGGACGAGCCCACATGGCCCCACTTTGCAGTCACCGAAGTGTTCGTTCATTTGCTCCTGAAGGCTGGCTTCTGGGCTCCTCTGCACAAGGGAGAGCTATCGACCTCAGATACTGTTGCCTGTATAGCTGATGGGAAATCAGACTGTCATCTGTGTGTTTTGTTTTCTTTAAAGAAAATGTGTATTTTACAAGTTCGTTGTTGTTGTTGAGGAGGAGGAGGAGCACGAAATGTGGTTTGCCGGCTTGTTATGGAGACCTTTGCTGAACGTGTACTCCTGAGCTGCACCAAAGGAGAGGCATTCTTTTCAGTTGTTTGTGGGCCTGCTGAACCATGCTCTCAGTGCTGTCTCACTGGGGATACGGTTACCGTTCTGGAAAGACACTTCAGCGCTACAGTCCATGCTATCAGTCAGTGAGCGTAGGTCTCCCGGTCTGCCCCAAGCAGTTTCGTGCTTGCCCAGCATAAACTGCGACACCGTCCGTTAACTTGGCTCGTTGGTCTAGGGGTATGATTCTCGCTTCGGGTGCGAGAGGTCCCGGGTTCAACTCCCGGACGAGCCCGCTTGGCCCCGCTTTGCATTCTCTGAAGCGTTCGTTTGTTCTCTCTCGATGTTTGGCTTCTGGGCTCCTCTGCACCAGGGAGGTCTTTCAACCTCAGATACTGTTGGCTGTGTAGGTGATGGGAAGTCAGACTGCCATCTGTGTGTTTTGTTTTCTTTAAAGAAAATGTGTTTTTACAAGTTCGTCGTTGTTGTTGTTGTTGTTGTTGTTGTTGTTGTTGAGGAGGAGGAGGACATGTAGTGTGTTGTTGAGGAGGAGGAGGACGAAATGTGGTTTACCGGCTTGTTATGGAGACCTTTGTTGAACCTGTACACCTGAGCTGCACCAAAGGAGAGGCATTCTTTTCAGTTGTTTGCAGGCCTGCTGAACCATGCTCTCAGTGCTGTCTCACTGGGGATACGGTTACCGTTCTGGAAAGACTCGTCAGCGCTACAGTCCATGCTATCAGTCAGTAAGCGTAGGTCTCCCGGTCTGCCCCAATCAGTTACGCGCTTGCCCAGCAGAAACTGCGACACTGTCCGTTAACTTGGCTCGTTGGTCTAGGGGTATGATTCTTGCTGAGGGTGTGAGAGGCCCTGGGTTCAACTCCAGGACGAGCCCACTTGGCCCCACTTTGCAGTCACCGAAGTGTTTGTTCATTTGCTCTTGAAGGCTGGCTTCTGGGCTCCTCTGCACAAGGGAGGGCTATCGACCTCAGATACTGTTGCCTGTATAGCTGATGGGAAATCAGACTGTCATCTGTGTGTTTTGTTTTCTTTAAAGAAAATGTGTATTTTACAAGTTCGTTGTTGTTGTTGAGGAGGAGGAGGAGCACGAAATGTGGTTTGCCGGCTTGTTATGGAGACCTTTGCTGAACGTGTACTCCTGAGCTGCACCAAAGGAGAGGCATTCTTTTCAGTTGTTTGCGGGCCTGCTGAACCATGCTCTCAGTGCTGTCTCACTGGGGATACGGTTACCGTTCTGGAAAGACACTTCAGCGCTACAGTCCATGCTATCAGTCAGTGAGCGTAGGTCTCCCGGTCTGCCCCAAGCAGTTACGTGCTTGCCCAGCAGAAACTGCGACACCGTCCGTTAACTTGGCTCGTTGGTCTAGGGGTATGATTCTCGCTTTGGGTGCGAGAGGTCCCGGGTTCAACTCCCGGACGAGCCCGCTTGGCCCCGCTTTGCATTCTCTGAAGCGTTCGTTTGTTCTCTCTCGATGTTTGGCTTCTGGGCTCCTCTGCACCAGGGAGGTCTTTCAACCTCAGATACTGTTGGCTGTGTAGGTGATGGGAAGTCAGACTGCCATCTGTGTGTTTTGTTTTCTTTAAAGAAAATGTGTTTTTACAAGTTCGTTGTTGTTTTTGTTGTTGTTGTTGTTGAGGAGGAGGAGGACATGTAGTGTGTTGTTGAGGAGGAGGAGGACGAAATGTGGTTTACCGGCTTGTTATGGAGACCTTTGTTGAACCTGTACACCTGAGCTGCACCAAAGGAGAGGCATTCTTTTCAGTTGTTTGCAGGCCTGCTGAACCATGCTCTCAGTGCTGTCTCACTGGGGATACGGTTACCGTTCTGGAAAGACTCGTCAGCGCTACAGTCCATGCTATCAGTCAGTAAGCGTAGGTCTCCCGGTCTGCCCCAATCAGTTACGCGCTTGCCCAGCAGAAACTGCGACACTGTCCGTTAACTTGGCTCGTTGGTCTAGGGGTATGATTCTTGCTGAGGGTGTGAGAGGCCCTGGGTTCAACTCCAGGACGAGCCCACATGGCCCCACTTTGCAGTCACCGAAGTGTTCGTTCATTTGCTCTTGAAGGCTGGCTTCTGGGCTCCTCTGCACAAGGGAGAGCTATCGACCTCAGATACTGTTGCCTGTATAGCTGATGGGAAATCAGACTGTCATCTGTGTGTTTTGTTTTCTTTAAAGAAAATGTGTATTTTACAAGTTCGTTGTTGTTGTTGAGGAGGAGGAGGAGCACGAAATGTGGTTTGCCGGCTTGTTATGGAGACCTTTGCTGAACGTGTACTCCTGAGCTGCACCAAAGGAGAGGCATTCTTTTCAGTTGTTTGTGGGCCTGCTGAACCATGCTCTCAGTGCTGTCTCACTGGGGATACGGTTACCGTTCTGGAAAGACACTTCAGCGCTACAGTCCATGCTATCAGTCAGTGAGCGTAGGTCTCCCGGTCTGCCCCAAGCAGTTTCGTGCTTGCCCAGCATAAACTGCGACACCGTCCGTTAACTTGGCTCGTTGGTCTAGGGGTATGATTCTCGCTTCGGGTGCGAGAGGTCCCGGGTTCAACTCCCGGACGAGCCCGCTTGGCCCCGCTTTGCATTCTCTGAAGCGTTCGTTTGTTCTCTCTCGATGTTTGGCTTCTGGGCTCCTCTGCACCAGGGAGGTCTTTCAACCTCAGATACTGTTGGCTGTGTAGGTGATGGGAAGTCAGACTGCCATCTGTGTGTTTTGTTTTCTTTAAAGAAAATGTGTTTTTACAAGTTCGTCGTTGTTGTTGTTGTTGTTGTTGTTGTTGTTGTTGTTGAGGAGGAGGAGGACATGTAGTGTGTTGTTGAGGAGGAGGAGGACGAAATGTGGTTTACCGGCTTGTTATGGAGACCTTTGTTGAACCTGTACACCTGAGCTGCACCAAAGGAGAGGCATTCTTTTCAGTTGTTTGCAGGCCTGCTGAACCATGCTCTCAGTGCTGTCTCACTGGGGATACGGTTACCGTTCTGGAAAGACTCGTCAGCGCTACAGTCCATGCTATCAGTCAGTAAGCGTAGGTCTCCCGGTCTGCCCCAATCAGTTACGCGCTTGCCCAGCAGAAACTGCGACACTGTCCGTTAACTTGGCTCGTTGGTCTAGGGGTATGATTCTTGCTGAGGGTGTGAGAGGCCCTGGGTTCAACTCCAGGACGAGCCCACTTGGCCCCACTTTGCAGTCACCGAAGTGTTTGTTCATTTGCTCTTGAAGGCTGGCATCTGGGCTCCTCTGCACAAGGGAGGGCTATCGACCTCAGATACTGTTGCCTGTATAGCTGATGGGAAATCAGACTGTCATCTGTGTGTTTTGTTTTCTTTAAAGAAAATGTGTATTTTACAAGTTCGTTGTTGTTGTTGAGGAGGAGGAGGAACACGAAATGTGGTTTACCGGCTTGTTATGGAGACCTTTGTTGAACCTGTACACCTGAGCTGCACCAAAGGAGAGGCATTCTTTTCAGTTGTTTGCAGGCCTGCTGAACCATGCTCTCAGTGCTGTCTCACTGGGGATACGGTTACCGTTCTGGAAAGACTCGTCAGCGCTACAGTCCATGCTATCAGTCAGTAAGCGTAGGTCTCCCGGTCTGCCCCAATCAGTTACGCGCTTGCCCAGCAGAAACTGCGACACTGTCCGTTAACTTGGCTCGTTGGTCTAGGGGTATGATTCTTGCTGAGGGTGTGAGAGGCCCTGGGTTCAACTCCAGGACGAGCCCACTTGGCCCCACTTTGCAGTCACCGAAGTGTTCGTTCATTTGCTCTTGAAGGCTGGCTTCTGGGCTCCTCTGCACAAGGGAGAGCTATCGACCTCAGATACTGTTGCCTGTATAGCTGATGGGAAATCAGACTGTCATCTGTGTGTTTTGTTTTCTTTAAAGAAAATGTGTATTTTACAAGTTCGTTGTTGTTGTTGAGGAGGAGGAGGAGCACGAAATGTGGTTTGCCGGCTTGTTATGGAGACCTTTGCTGAACGTGTACTCCTGAGCTGCACCAAAGGAGAGGCATTCTTTTCAGTTGTTTGCGGGCCTGCTGAACCATGCTCTCAGTGCTGTCTCACTGGGGATACGGTTACCGTTCTGGAAAGACACTTCAGCGCTACAGTCCATGCTATCAGTCAGTGAGCGTAGGTCTCCCGGTCTGCCCCAAGCAGTTACGTGCTTGCCCAGCATAAACTGCGACACCGTCCGTTAACTTGGCTCGTTGGTCTAGGGGTATGATTCTCGCTTCGGGTGCGAGAGGTCCCGGGTTCAACTCCCGGACGAGCCCGCTTGGCCCCGCTTTGCATTCTCTGAAGCGTTCGTTTGTTCTCTCTCGATGTTTGGCTTCTGGGCTCCTCTGCACCAGGGAGGTCTTTCAACCTCAGATACTGTTGGCTGTGTAGGTGATGGGAAGTCAGACTGCCATCTGTGTGTTTTGTTTTCTTTAAAGAAAATGTGTTTTTACAAGTTCGTTGTTGTTGTTGTTGTTGTTGTTGTTGTTGTTGTTGTTGAGGAGGAGGAGGACATGTAGTGTGTTGTTGAGGAGGAGGAGGACGAAATGTGGTTTACCGGCTTGTTATGGAGACCTTTGTTGAACCTGTACACCTGAGCTGCACCAAAGGAGAGGCATTCTTTTCAGTTGTTTGCAGGCCTGCTGAACCATGCTCTCAGTGCTGTCTCACTGGGGATACGGTTACCGTTCTGGAAAGACTCGTCAGCGCTACAGTCCATGCTATCAGTCAGTAAGCGTAGGTCTCCCGGTCTGCCCCAATCAGTTACGCGCTTGCCCAGCAGAAACTGCGACACTGTCCGTTAACTTGGCTCGTTGGTCTAGGGGTATGATTCTTGCTGAGGGTGTGAGAGGCCCTGGGTTCAACTCCAGGACGAGCCCACTTGGCCCCACTTTGCAGTCACCGAAGTGTTCGTTTGTTCTCTCGATGTTTGGCTTCTGGGCTCCTCTGCACCAGGGAGGTCTTTCAACCTCAGATACTGTTGGCTGTGTAGGTGATGGGAAGTCAGACTGCCATCTGTGTGTTTTGTTTTCTTTAAAGAAAATGTGTATTTTACAAGTTCGTTGTTGTTGTTGAGGAGGAGGAGGAGCACGAAATGTGGTTTACCGGCTTGTTATGGAGACCTTTGTTGAACCTGTACACCTGAGCTGCACCAAAGGAGAGGCATTCTTTTCAGTTGTTTGCAGGCCTGCTGAACCATGCTCTCAGTGCTGTCTCACTGGGGATACGGTTACCGTTCTGGAAAGACTCGTCAGCGCTACAGTCCATGCTATCAGTCAGTAAGCGTAGGTCTCCCGGTCTGCCCCAATCAGTTACGCGCTTGCCCAGCAGAAACTGCGACACTGTCCGTTAACTTGGCTCGTTGGTCTAGGGGTATGATTCTTGCTGAGGGTGTGAGAGGCCCTGGGTTCAACTCCAGGACGAGCCCACTTGGCCCCACTTTGCAGTCACCGAAGTGTTCGTTCATTTGCTCTTGAAGGCTGGCTTCTGGGCTCCTCTGCACAAGGGAGAGCTATCGACCTCAGATACTGTTGCCTGTATAGCTGATGGGAAATCAGACTGTCATCTGTGTGTTTTGTTTTCTTTAAAGAAAATGTGTATTTTACAAGTTCGTTGTTGTTGTTGAGGAGGAGGAGGAGCACGAAATGTGGTTTGCCGGCTTGTTATGGAGACCTTTGCTGAACGTGTACTCCTGAGCTGCACCAAAGGAGAGGCATTCTTTTCAGTTGTTTGCGGGCCTGCTGAACCATGCTCTCAGTGCTGTCTCACTGGGGATACGGTTACCGTTCTGGAAAGACACTTCAGCGCTACAGTCCATGCTATCAGTCAGTGAGCGTAGGTCTCCCGGTCTGCCCCAAGCAGTTACGTGCTTGCCCAGCATAAACTGCGACACCGTCCGTTAACTTGGCTCGTTGGTCTAGGGGTATGATTCTCGCTTCGGGTGCGAGAGGTCCCGGGTTCAACTCCCGGACGAGCCCGCTTGGCCCCGCTTTGCATTCTCTGAAGCGTTCGTTTGTTCTCTCTCGATGTTTGGCTTCTGGGCTCCTCTGCACCAGGGAGGTCTTTCAACCTCAGATACTGTTGGCTGTGTAGGTGATGGGAAGTCAGACTGCCATCTGTGTGTTTTGTTTTCTTTAAAGAAAATGTGTTTTTACAAGTTCGTTGTTGTTGTTGTTGTTGTTGTTGTTGTTGTTGTTGTTGTTGAGGAGGAGGAGGACATGTAGTGTGTTGTTGAGGAGGAGGAGGACGAAATGTGGTTTACCGGCTTGTTATGGAGACCTTTGTTGAACCTGTACACCTGAGCTGCACCAAAGGAGAGGCATTCTTTTCAGTTGTTTGCAGGCCTGCTGAACCATGCTCTCAGTGCTGTCTCACTGGGGATACGGTTACCGTTCTGGAAAGACTCGTCAGCGCTACAGTCCATGCTATCAGTCAGTAAGCGTAGGTCTCCCGGTCTGCCCCAATCAGTTACGCGCTTGCCCAGCAGAAACTGCGACACTGTCCGTTAACTTGGCTCGTTGGTCTAGGGGTATGATTCTTGCTGAGGGTGTGAGAGGCCCTGGGTTCAACTCCAGGACGAGCCCACTTGGCCCCACTTTGCAGTCACCGAAGTGTTCGTTTGTTCTCTCGATGTTTGGCTTCTGGGCTCCTCTGCACCAGGGAGGTCTTTCAACCTCAGATACTGTTGGCTGTGTAGGTGATGGGAAGTCAGACTGCCATCTGTGTGTTTTGTTTTCTTTAAAGAAAATGTGTTTTTACAAGTTCGTTGTTGTTGTTGTTGTTGTTGTTGTTGAGGAGGAGGAGGACATGTAGTGTGTTGTTGAGGAGGAGGAGGACGAAATGTGGTTTACCGGCTTGTTATGGAGACCTTTGTTGAACCTGTACACCTGAGCTGCACCAAAGGAGAGGCATTCTTTTCAGTTGTTTGCAGGCCTGCTGAACCATGCTCTCAGTGCTGTCTCACTGGGGATACGGTTACCGTTCTGGAAAGACTCGTCAGCGCTACAGTCCATGCTATCAGTCAGTAAGCGTAGGTCTCCCGGTCTGCCCCAATCAGTTACGCGCTTGCCCAGCAGAAACTGCGACACTGTCCGTTAACTTGGCTCGTTGGTCTAGGGGCATGATTCTTGCTGAGGGTGTGAGAGGCCCTGGGTTCAACTCCAGGACGAGCCCACTTGGCCCCACTTTGCAGTCACCGAAGTGTTCGTTCATTTGCTCTTGAAGGCTGGCTTCTGGGCTCCTCTGCACAAGGGAGGGCTATCGACCTCAGATACTGTTGCCTGTATAGCTGATGGGAAATCAGACTGTCATCTGTGTGTTTTGTTTTCTTTAAAGAAAATGTGTATTTTACAAGTTCGTTGTTGTTGTTGAGGAGGAGGAGGAGCACGAAATGTGGTTTGCCGGCTTGTTATGGAGACCTTTGCTGAACGTGTACTCCTGAGCTGCACCAAAGGAGAGGCATTCTTTTCAGTTGTTTGCGGGCCTGCTGAACCATGCTCTCAGTGCTGTCTCACTGGGGATACGGTTACCGTTCTGGAAAGACACTTCAGCGCTACAGTCCATGCTATCAGTCAGTGAGCGTAGGTCTCCCGGTCTGCCCCAAGCAGTTACGTGCTTGCCAAGCAGAAACTGCGACACCGTCCGTTAACTTGGCTCGTTGGTCTAGGGGTATGATTCTCGCTTTGGGTGCGAGAGGTCCCGGGTTCAACTCCCGGACGAGCCCGCTTGGCCCCGCTTTGCATTCTCTGAAGCGTTCGTTTGTTCTCTCTCGATGTTTGGCTTCTGGGCTCCTCTGCACCAGGGAGGTCTTTCAACCTCAGATACTGTTGGCTGTGTAGGTGATGGGAAGTCAGACTGCCATCTGTGTGTTTTGTTTTCTTTAAAGAAAATGTGTTTTTACAAGTTCGTTGTTGTTGTTGTTGTTGTTGTTGAGGAGGAGGAGGACATGTAGTGTGTTGTTGAGGAGGAGGAGGACGAAATGTGGTTTACCGGCTTGTTATGGAGACCTTTGTTGAACCTGTACACCTGAGCTGCACCAAAGGAGAGGCATTCTTTTCAGTTGTTTGCAGGCCTGCTGAACCATGCTCTCAGTGCTGTCTCACTGGGGATCCGGTTACCGTTCTGGAAAGACTCGTCAGCGCTACAGTCCATGCTATCAGTCAGTAAGCGTAGGTCTCCCGGTCTGCCCCAATCAGTTACGCGCTTGCCCAGCAGAAACTGCGACACTGTCCGTTAACTTGGCTCGTTGGTCTAGGGGTATGATTCTTGCTGAGGGTGTGAGAGGCCCTGGGTTCAACTCCAAGACGAGCCCACTTGGCCCCGCTTTGCATTCTCTGAAGCGTTCGTTTGTTCTCTCTCGATGTTTGGCTTCTGGGCTCCTCTGCACCAGGGAGGTCTTTCAACCTCAGATACTGTTGGCTGTGTAGGTGATGGGAAGTCAGACTGCCATCTGTGTGTTTTGTTTTCTTTAAAGAAAATGTGTTTTTACAAGTTCTTTGTTGTTGTTGTTGTTGTTGTTGTTGTTGTTGTTGAGGAGGAGGAGGACATGTAGTGTGTTGTTGAGGAGGAGGAGGACGAAATGTGGTTTGCCGGCTTGTTATGGAGACCTTTGTTGAACCTGTACACCTGAGCTGCACCAAAGGAGAGGCATTCTTTTCAGTTGTTTGCAGGCCTGCTGAACCATGCTCTCAGTGCTGTCTCACTGGGGATACGGTTACCGTTCTGGAAAGACTCGTCAGCGCTACAGTCCATGCTATCAGTCAGTAAGCGTAGGTCTCCCGGTCTGCCCCAATCAGTTACGCGCTTGCCCAGCAGAAACTGCGACACTGTCCGTTAACTTGGCTCATTGGTCTAGGGGTATGATTCTTGCTGAGGGTGTGAGAGGCCCTGGGTTCAACTCCAGGACGAGCCCACTTGGCCCCACTTTGCAGTCACCGAAGTGTTCGTTCATTTGCTCTTGAAGGCTGGCTTCTGGGCTCCTCTGCACAAGGGAGGGCTATCGACCTCAGATACTGTTGCCTGTATAGCTGATGGGAAATCGGACTGTCATCTGTGTGTTTTGTTTTCTTTAAAGAAAATGTGTATTTTACAAGTTCGTTGTTGTTGTTGAGGAGGAGGAGGAGCACGAAATGTGGTTTGCCGGCTTGTTATGGAGACCTTTGCTGAACGTGTACTCCTGAGCTGCACCAAAGGAGAGGCATTCTTTTCAGTTGTTTGCGGGCCTGCTGAACCATGCTCTCAGTGCTGTCTCACTGGGGATACGGTTACCGTTCTGGAAAGACACTTCAGCGCTACAGTCCATGCTATCAGTCAGTGAGCGTAGGTCTCCCGGTCTGCCCCAAGCAGTTACGTGCTTGCCCAGCAGAAACTGCGACACCGTCCGTTAACTTGGCTTGTTGGTCTAGGGGTATGATTCTCGCTTTGGGTGCGAGAGGTCCCGGGTTCAACTCCCGGACGAGCCCGCTTGGCCCCGCTTTGCATTCTCTGAAGCGTTCGTTTGTTCTCTCTCGATGTTTGGCTTCTGGGCTCCTCTGCACCAGGGAGGTCTTTCAACCTCAGATACTGTTGGATGTGTAGGTGATGGGAAGTCAGACTGCCATCTGTGTGTTTTGTTTTCTTTAAAGAAAATGTGTTTTTACAAGTTCGTTGTTGTTGTTGTTGTTGTTGTTGAGGAGGAGGAGGACATGTAGTGTGTTGTTGAGGAGGAGGAGGACGAAATGTGGTTTACCGGCTTGTTATGGAGACCTTTGTTGAACCTGTACACCTGAGCTGCACCAAAGGAGAGGCATTCTTTTCAGTTGTTTGCAGGCCTGCTGAACCATGCTCTCAGTGCTGTCTCACTGGGGATACGGTTACCGTTCTGGAAAGACTCGTCAGCGCTACAGTCCATGCTATCAGTCAGTAAGCGTAGGTCTCCCGGTCTGCCCCAATCAGTTACGCGCTTGCCCAGCAGAAACTGCGACACTGTCCGTTAACTTGGCTCGTTGGTCTAGGGGTATGATTCTTGCTGAGGGTGTGAGAGGCCCTGGGTTCAACTCCAGGACGAGCCCACTTGGCCCCACTTTGCAGTCACCGAAGTGTTCGTTCATTTGCTCTTGAAGGCTGGCTTCTGGGCTCCTCTACACAAGGGAGGGCTATCGACCTCAGATACTGTTGCCTGTATAGCTGATGGGAAATCGGACTGTCATCTGTGTGTTTTGTTTTCTTTAAAGAAAATGTGTATTTTACAAGTTCGTTGTTGTTGTTGAGGAGGAGGAGGAGCACGAAATGTGGTTTGCCGGCTTGTTATGGAGACCTTTGCTGAACGTGTACTCCTGAGCTGCACCAAAGGAGAGGCATTCTTTTCAGTTGTTTGCGGGCCTGCTGAACCATGCTCTCAGTGCTGTCTCACTGGGGATACGGTTACCGTTCTGGAAAGACACTTCAGCGCTACAGTCCATGCTATCAGTCAGTGAGCGTAGGTCTCCCGGTCTGCCCCAAGCAGTTACGTGCTTGCCCAGCAGAAACTGCGACACCGTCCGTTAACTTGGCTCGTTGGTCTAGGGGTATGATTCTCGCTTTGGGTGCGAGAGGTCCCGGGTTCAACTCCCGGACGAGCCCGCTTGGCCCCGCTTTGCATTCTCTGAAGCGTTCGTTTGTTCTCTCTCGATGTTTGGCTTCTGGGCTCCTCTGCACCAGGGAGGTCTTTCAACCTCAGATACTGTTGGCTGTGTAGGTGATGGGAAGTCAGACTGCCATCTGTGTGTTTTGTTTTCTTTAAAGAAAATGTGTTTTTACAAGTTCGTTGTTGTTGTTGTTGTTGTTGTTGAGGAGGAGGAGGACATGTAGTGTGTTGTTGAGGAGGAGGAGGACGAAATGTGGTTTACCGGCTTGTTATGGAGACCTTTGTTGAACCTGTACACCTGAGCTGCACCAAAGGAGAGGCATTCTTTTCAGTTGTTTGCAGGCCTGCTGAACCATGCTCTCAGTGCTGTCTCACTGGGGATACGGTTACCGTTCTGGAAAGACTCGTCAGCGCTACAGTCCATGCTATCAGTCAGTAAGCGTAGGTCTCCCGGTCTGCCCCAATCAGTTACGCGCTTGCCCAGCAGAAACTGCGACACTGTCCGTTAACTTGGCTCGTTGGTCTAGGGGTATGATTCTTGCTGAGGGTGTGAGAGGCCCTGGGTTCAACTCCAGGACGAGCCCACTTGGCCCCACTTTGCAGTCACCGAAGTGTTCATTCATTTGCTCTTGAAGGCTGGCTTCTGGGCTACTCTGCACAAGGGAGGGCTATCGACCTCAGATACTGTTGCCTGTATAGCTGATGGGAAATCAGACTGTCATCTGTGTGTTTTGTTTTCTTTAAAGAAAATGTGTATTTTACAAGTTCGTTGTTGTTGTTGAGGAGGAGGAGGAGCACGAAATGTGGTTTGCCGGATTGTTATGGAGACCTTTGCTGAACGTGTACTCCTGAGCTGCACCAAAGGAGAGGCATTCTTTTCAGTTGATTGCGGGCCTGCTGAACCATGCTCTCAGTGCTGTCTCACTGGGGATACGGTTACCGTTCTGGAAAGACACTTCAGCGCTACAGTCCATGCTATCAGTCAGTGAGCGTAGGTCTCCCGGTCTGCCCCAAGCAGTTACGTGCTTGCCCAGCAGAAACTGCGACACCGTCCGTTAACTTGGCTCGTTGGTCTAGGGGTATGATTCTCGCTTTGGGTGCGAGAGGTCCCGGGTTCAACTCCCGGACGAGCCCGCTTGGCCCCGCTTTGCATTCTCTGAAGCGTTCGTTTGTTCTGTCTCGATGTTTGGCTTCTGGGCTCCTCTGCACCAGGGAGGTCTTTCAACCTCAGATACTGTTGGCTGTGTAGGTGATGGGAAGTCAGACTGCCATCTGTGTGTTTTGTTTTTTTTAAAGAAAATGTGTTTTTACAAGTTCGTCGTTGTTGTTGTTGTTGTTGTTGTTCTTGTTGTTCTTGTTGTTGTTGAGGAGGAGGAGGACATGTAGTGTGTTGTTGAGGAGGAGGAGGACGAAATGTGGTTTACCGGCTTGTTATGGAGACCTTTGTTGAACCTGTACACCTGAGCTGCACCAAAGGAGAGGCATTCTTTTCAGTTGTTTGCAGGCCTGCTGAACCATGCTCTCAGTGCTGTCTCACTGGGGATACGGTTACCGTTCTGGAAAGACTCGTCAGCGCTACAGTCCATGCTATCAGTCAGTAAGCGTAGGTCTCCCGGTCTGCCCCAATCAGTTACGCGCTTGCCCAGCAGAAACTGCGACACTGTCCGTTAACTTGGCTCGTTGGTCTAGGGGTATGATTCTTGCTGAGGGTGTGAGACGCCCTGGGTTCAACTCCAGGACGAGCCCACTTGGCCCCACTTTGCAGTCACCGAAGTGTTCGTTTGTTCTCTCGATGTTTGGCTTCTGGGCTCCTCTGCACCAGGGAGGTCTTTCAACCTCAGATACTGTTGGCTGTGTAGGTGATGGGAAGTCAGACTGCCATCTGTGTGTTTTGTTTTCTTTAAAGAAAATGTGTTTTTACAAGTTCGTTGTTGTTGTTGTTGAGGAGGAGGAGGACATGTAGTGTGTTGTTGAGGAGGAGGAGGACGAAATGTGGTTTACCGGCTTGTTATGGAGACCTTTGTTGAACCTGTACACCTGAGCTGCACCAAAGGAGAGGCATTCTTTTCAGTTGTTTGCAGGCCTGCTGAACCATGCTCTCAGTGCTGTCTCACTGGGGATACGGTTACCGTTCTGGAAAGACTCGTCAGCGCTACAGTCCATGCTATCAGTCAGTAAGCGTAGGTCTCCCGGTCTGCCCCAATCAGTTACGCGCTTGCCCAGCAGAAACTGAGTCACTGTCCGTTAACTTGGCTCATTGGTCTAGGGGTATGATTCTTGCTGAGGGTGTGAGAGGCCCTGGGTTCAACTCCAGGACGAGCCCACTTGGCCCCACTTTGCAGTCACCGAAGTGTTCGTTCATTTGCTCTTGAAGGCTGGCTTCTGGGCTCCTCTGCACAAGGGAGGGCTATCGACCTCAGATACTGTTGCCTGTATAGCTGATGGGAAATCAGACTGTCATCTGTGTGTTTTGTTTTCTTTATAGAAAATGTGTATTTTACAAGTTCGTTGTTGTTGTTGAGGAGGAGGAGGAGCACGAAATGTGGTTTGCCGGCTTGTTATGGAGACCTTTGCTGAACGTGTACTCCTGAGCTGCACCAAAGGAGAGGCATTCTTTTCAGTTGTTTGCGGGCCTGCTGAACCATGCTCTCAGTGCTGTCTCACTGGGGATACGGTTACCGTTCTGGAAAGACACTTCAGCGCTACAGTCCATGCTATCAGTCAGTGAGCGTAGGTCTCCCGGTCTGCCCCAAGCAGTTACGTGCTTGCCCAGCAGAAACTGCGTCACCGTCCGTTAACTTGGCTCGTTGGTCTAGGGGTATGATACTTGCTTTCGGTGCGAGAGGTCCCGGGTTCAACTCCCCGACGAGCCCGCTTGGCCCCGCTCTGCATTCTCTGAAGCGTTCGTTTGTTCTCTCTCGATGTTTGGCTTCTGGGCTCCTCTGCACCAGGGAGGTCTTTCAACCTCAGATACTGTTGGCTGTGTAGGTGATGGGAAGTCAGACTGCCATCTGTGTGTTTTGTTTTCTTTAAAGAAAATGTGTTTTTACAAGTTCGTTGTTGTTGTTGTTGAGGAGGAGGAGGACATGTAGTGTGTTGTTGAGGAGGAGGAGGACGAAATGTGGTTTACCGGCTTGTTATGGAGACCTTTGTTGAACCTGTACACCTGAGCTGCACCAAAGGAGAGGCATTCTTTTCAGTTGTTTGCAGGCCTGCTGAACCATGCTCTCAGTGCTGTCTCACTGGGGATACGGTTACCGTTCTGGAAAGACTCGTCAGCGCTACAGTCCATGCTATCAGTCAGTAAGCGTAGGTCTCCCGGTCTGCCCCAATCAGTTACGCGCTTGCCCAGCAGAAACTGCGACACTGTCTGTTAACTTGGCTCGTTGGTCTAGGGGTATGATTCTTGCTGAGGGTGTGAGAGGCCCTGAGTTCAACTCCAGGACGAGCCCACTTGGCCCCACTTTGCAGTCACCGAAGTGTTCGTGTGTTCTCTCGATGTTTGGCTTCTGGGCTCCTCTGCACCAGGGAGGTCTTTCAACCTCAGATACTGTTGGCTGTGTAGGTGATGGGAAGTCAGACTGCCATCTGTGTGTTTTGTTTTCTTTAAAGAAAATGTGTATTTTACAAGTTCGTTGTTGTTGTTGTTGAGGAGGAGGAGGACATGTAGTGTGTTGTTGAGGAGGAGGAGGACGAAATGTGGTTTACCGGCTTGTTATGGAGACCTTTGTTGAACCTGTACACCTGAGCTGCACCAAAGGAGAGGCATTCTTTTCAGTTGTTTGCAGGCCTGCTGAACCATGCTCTCAGTGCTGTCTCACTGGGGATACGGTTACCGTTCTGGAAAGACTCGTCAGCGCTACAGTCCATGCTATCAGTCAGTAAGCGTAGGTCTCCCGGTCTGCCCCAATCAGTTACGCGCTTGCCCAGCAGAAACTGCGACACTGTCCGTTAACTTGGCTCATTGGTCTAGGGGTATGATTCTTGCTGAGGGTGTGAGAGGCCCTGGGTTCAACTCCAGGATGAGCCCACTTGGCCCCACTTTGCAGTCACCGAAGTGTTCGTTCATTTGCTCTTGAAGGCTGGCTTCTGGGCTCCTCTGCACAAGGGAGGGCTATCGACCTCAGATACTGTTGCCTGTATAGCTGATGGGAAATCAGACTGTCATCTGTGTGTTTTGTTTTCTTTAAAGAAAATGTGTATTTTACAAGTTCGTTGTTGTTGTTGAGGAGGAGGAGGAGCACGAAATGTGGTTTGCCGGCTTGTTATGGAGACCTTTGCTGAACGTGTACTCCTGAGCTGCACCAAAGGAGAGGCATTCTTTTCAGTTGTTTGCGGGCCTGCTGAACCATGCTCTCAGTGCTGTCTCACTGGGGATACGGTTACCGTTCTGGAAAGACACTTCAGCGCTACAGTCCATGCTATCAGTCAGCGAGCGTAGGTCTCCCGGTCTGCCCCAAGCAGTTACGTGCTTGCCCAGCAGAAACTGCGACACCGTCCGTTAACTTGGCTCGTTGGTCTAGGGGTATGATTCTCGCTTTGGGTGCGAGAGGTCCCGGGTTCAGCTCCCGGACGAGCCCGCTTGGCCCTGCTTTGCATTCTCTGAAGCGTTCGTTTGTTCTCTCTCGATGTTTGGCTTCTGGGCTCCTCTGCACCAGGGAGGTCTTTCAACCTCAGATACTGTTGGCTGTGTAGGTGATGGGAAGTCAGACTGCCATCTGTGTGTTTTGTTTTCTTTAAAGAAAATGTGTTTTTACAAGTTCGTTGTTGTTGTTGTTGTTGTTGTTGTTGAGGAGGAGGAGGACATGTAGTGTGTTGTTGAGGAGGAGGAGGACGAAATGTGGTTTACCGGCTTGTTATGGAGAACTTTGTTGAACCTGTACACCTGAGCTGCACCAAAGGAGAGGCATTCTTTTCAGTTGTTTGCAGGCCTGCTGAACCATGCTCTCAGTGCTGTCTCACTGGGGATACGGTTACCGTTCTGGAAAGACTCGTCAGCGCTACAGTCCATGCTATCAGTCAGTAAGCGTAGGTCTCCCGGTCTGCCCCAATCAGTTACGCGCTTGCCCAGCAGAAACTGCGACACTGTCCGTTAACTTGGCTCATTGGTCTAGGGGTATGATTCTTGCTGAGGGTGTGAGAGGCCCTGGGTTCAACTCCAGGACGAGCCCACTTGGCCCCACTTTGCAGTCACCGAAGTGTTCGTTCATTTGCTCTTGAAGGCTGGCTTCTGGGCTCCTCTGCACAAGGGAGGGCTATCGACCTCAGATACTGTTGCCTGTATAGCTGATGGGAAATCAGACTGTCATCTGTGTGTTTTGTTTTCTTTAAAGAAAATGTGTATTTTACAAGTTCGTTGTTGTTGTTGAGGAGGAGGAGGAGCACGAAATGTGGTTTGCCGGCTTGTTATGGAGACCTTTGCTGAACGTGTACTCCTGAGCTGCACCAAAGGAGAGGCATTCTTTTCAGTTGTTTGCGGGCCTGCTGAACCATGCTCTCAGTGCTGTCTCACTGGGGATACGGTTACCGTTCTGGAAAGACACTTCAGCGCTACAGTCCATGCTATCAGTCAGTGAGCGTAGGTCTCCCGGTCTGCCCCAAGCAGTTACGTGCTTGCCCAGCAGAAACTGCGACACCGTCCGTTAACTTGGCTCGTTGGTCTAGGGGTATGATTCTCGCTTCGGGTGCGAGAGGTCCCAGGTTCAACTCCCGGACGAGCCCGCTTGGCCCCGCTTTGCATTCTCTGAAGCGTTCGTTTGTTCTCTCTCGATGTTTGGCTTCTGGGCTCCTCTGCACCAGGGAGGTCTTTCAACCTCAGATACTGTTGGCTGTGTAGGTGATGGGAAGTCAGACTGCCATCTGTGTGTTTTGTTTTCTTTAAAGAAAATGTGTTTTTACAAGTTCGTTGTTGTTGTTGTTGTTGTTGTTGTTGAGGAGGAGGAGGACATGTAGTGTGTTGTTGAGGAGGAGGAGGACGAAATGTGGTTTACCGGCTTGTTATGGAGACCTTTGTTGAACCTGTACACCTGAGCTGCACCAAAGGAGAGGCATTCTTTTCAGTTGTTTGCAGGCCTGCTGAACCATGCTCTCAGTGCTGTCTCACTGGGGATACGGTTACCGTTCTGGAAAGACTCGTCAGCGCTACAGTCCATGCTATCAGTCAGTAAGCGTAGGTCTCCCGGTCTGCCCCAATCAGTTACGCGCTTGCCCAGCAGAAACTGCGACACTGTCTGTTAACTTGGCTCGTTGGTCTAGGGGTATAATTCTTGCTGAGGGTGTGAGAGGCCCTGGGTTCAACTCCAGGACGAGCCCACTTGGCCCCACTTTGCAGTCACCGAAGTGTTCGTTTGTTCTCTCGATGTTTGGCTTCTGGGCTCCTCTGCACCAGGGAGGTCTTTCAACCTCAGATACTGTTGGCTGTGTAGGTGATGGGAAGTCAGACTGCCATCTGTGTGTTTTGTTTTCTTTAAAGAAAATGTGTATTTTACAAGTTCGTTGTTGTTGTTGTTGAGGAGGAGGAGGACATGTAGTGTGTTGTTGAGGAGGAGGAGGACGAAATGTGGTTTACCGGCTTGTTATGGAGACCTTTGTTGAACCTGTACACCTGAGCTGCACCAAAGGAGAGGCATTCTTTTCAGTTGTTTGCAGGCCTGCTGAACCATGCTCTCAGTGCTGTCTCACTGGGGATACGGTTACCGTTCTGGAAAGACTCGTCAGCGCTACAGTCCATGCTATCAGTCAGTAAGCGTAGGTCTCCCGGTCTGCCCCAATCAGTTACGCGCTTGCCCAGCAGAAACTGCGACACTGTCCGTTAACTTGGCTCATTGGTCTAGGGGTATGATTCTTGCTGAGGGTGTGAGAGGCCCTGGGTTCAACTCCAGGATGAGCCCACTTGGCCCCACTTTGCAGTCACCGAAGTGTTCGTTCATTTGCTCTTGAAGGCTGGCTTCTGGGCTCCTCTGCACAAGGGAGGGCTATCGACCTCAGATACTGTTGCCTGTATAGCTGATGGGAAATCAGACTGTCATCTGTGTGTTTTGTTTTCTTTAAAGAAAATGTGTATTTTACAAGTTCGTTGTTGTTGTTGAGGAGGAGGAGGAGCACGAAATGTGGTTTGCCGGCTTGTTATGGAGACCTTTGCTGAACGTGTACTCCTGAGCTGCACCAAAGGAGAGGCATTCTTTTCAGTTGTTTGCGGGCCTGCTGAACCATGCTCTCAGTGCTGTCTCACTGGGGATACGGTTACCGTTCTGGAAAGACACTTCAGCGCTACAGTCCATGCTATCAGTCAGTGAGCGTAGGTCTCCCGGTCTGCCCCAAGCAGTTACGTGCTTGCCCAGCAGAAACTGCGACACCGTCCGTTAACTTGGCTCGTTGGTCTAGGGGTATGATTCTCGCTTTGGGTGCGAGAGGTCCCGGGTTCAACTCCCGGACGAGCCCGCTTGGCCCCGCTTTGCATTCTCTGAAGCGTTCGTTTGTTCTCTCTCGATGTTTGGCTTCTGGGCTCCTCTGCACCAGGGAGGTCTTTCAACCTCAGATACTGTTGGCTGTGTAGGTGATGGGAAGTCAGACTGCCATCTGTGTGTTTTGTTTTCTTTAAAGAAAATGTGTTTTTACAAGTTCGTTGTTGTTGTTGTTGTTGTTGTTGTTGAGGAGGAGGAGGACATGTAGTGTGTTGTTGAGGAGGAGGAGGACGAAATGTGGTTTACCGGCTTGTTATGGAGACCTTTGTTGAACCTGTACACCTGAGCTGCACCAAAGGAGAGGCATTCTTTTCAGTTGTTTGCAGGCCTGCTGAACCATGCTCTCAGTGCTGTCTCACTGGGGATACGGTTACCGTTCTGGAAAGACTCGTCAGCGCTACAGTCCATGCTATCAGTCAGTAAGCGTAGGTCTCCCGGTCTGCCCCAATCAGTTACGCGCTTGCCCAGCAGAAACTGCGACACTGTCCGTTAACTTGGCTCATTGGTCTAGGGGTATGATTCTTGCTGAGGGTGTGAGAGGCCCTGGGTTCAACTCCAGGACGAGCCCACTTGGCCCCACTTTGCAGTCACCGAAGTGTTCGTTCATTTGCTCTTGAAGGCTGGCTTCTGGGCTCCTCTGCACAAGGGAGGGCTATCGACCTCAGATACTGTTGCCTGTATAGCTGATGGGAAATCAGACTGTCATCTGTGTGTTTTGTTTTCTTTAAAGAAAATGTGTATTTTACAAGTTCGTTGTTGTTGTTGAGGAGGAGGAGGAGCACGAAATGTGGTTTGCCGGCTTGTTATGGAGACCTTTGCTGAACGTGTACTCCTGAGCTGCACCAAAGGAGAGGCATTCTTTTCAGTTGTTTGCGGGCCTGCTGAACCATGCTCTCAGTGCTGTCTCACTGGGGATACGGTTACCGTTCTGGAAAGACACTTCAGCGCTACAGTCCATGCTATCAGTCAGTGAGCGTAGGTCTCCCGGTCTGCCCCAAGCAGTTACGTGCTTGCCCAGCAGAAACTGCGACACCGTCCGTTAACTTGGCTCGTTGGTCTAGGGGTATGATTCTCGCTTCGGGTGCGAGAGGTCCCAGGTTCAACTCCCGGACGAGCCCGCTTGGCCCCGCTTTGCATTCTCTGAAGCGTTCGTTTGTTCTCTCTCGATGTTTGGCTTCTGGGCTCCTCTGCACCAGGGAGGTCTTTCAACCTCAGATACTGTTGGCTGTGTAGGTGATGGGAAGTCAGACTGCCATCTGTGTGTTTTGTTTTCTTTAAAGAAAATGTGTTTTTACAAGTTCGTTGTTGTTGTTGTTGTTGTTGTTGAGGAGGAGGAGGACATGTAGTGTGTTGTTGAGGAGGAGGAGGACGAAATGTGGTTTACCGGCTTGTTATGGAGACCTTTGTTGAACCTGTACACCTGAGCTGCACCAAAGGAGAGGCATTCTTTTCAGTTGTTTGCAGGCCTGCTGAACCATGCTCTCAGTGCTGTCTCACTGGGGATACGGTTACCGTTCTGGAAAGACTCGTCAGCGCTACAGTCCATGCTATCAGTCAGTAAGCGTAGGTCTCCCGGTCTGCCCCAATCAGTTACGCGCTTGCCCAGCAGAAACTGCGACACTGTCTGTTAACTTGGCTCGTTGGTCTAGGGGTATAATTCTTGCTGAGGGTGTGAGAGGCCCTGGGTTCAACTCCAGGACGAGCCCACTTGGCCCCACTTTGCAGTCACCGAAGTGTTCGTTTGTTCTCTCGATGTTTGGCTTCTGGGCTCCTCTGCACCAGGGAGGTCTTTCAACCTCAGATACTGTTGGCTGTGTAGGTGATGGGAAGTCAGACTGCCATCTGTGTGTTTTGTTTTCTTTAAAGAAAATGTGTTTTTACAAGTTCGTTGTTGTTGTTGTTGTTGTTGTTGTTGAGGAGGAGGAGGACATGTAGTGTGTTGTTGAGGAGGAGGAGGACGAAATGTGGTTTACCGGCTTGTTATGGAGACCTTTGTTGAACCTGTACACCTGAGCTGCACCAAAGGAGAGGCATTCTTTTCAGTTGTTTGCAGGCCTGCTGAACCATGCTCTCAGTGCTGTCTCACTGGGGATACGGTTACCGTTCTGGAAAGACTCGTCAGCGCTACAGTCCATGCTATCAGTCAGTAAGCGTAGGTCTCCCGGTCTGCCCCAATCAGTTTCGCGCTTGCCCAGCAGAAACTGCGACACTGTCTGTTAACTTGGCTCGTTGGTCTAGGGGTATGATTCTTGCTGAGGGTGTGAGAGGCCCTGGGTTCAACTCCAGGACGAGCCCACTTGGCCCCACTTTGCAGTCACCGAAGTGTTCGTTTGTTCTCTCGATGTTTGGCTTCTGGGCTCCTCTGCACCAGGGAGGTCTATCAACCTCAGATACTGTTGGCTGTGTAGGTGATGGGAAGTCAGACTGCCATCTGTGTGTTTTGTTTTCTTTAAAGAAAATGTGTTTTTACAAGTAAGTTGTTGTTGTTGTTGTTGTTGTTGAGGAGGAGGAGGACATGTAGTGTGTTGTTGAGGAGGAGGAGGACGAAATGTGGTTTACCGGCTTGTTATGGAGACCTTTGTTGAACCTGTACACCTGAGCTGCACCAAAGGAGAGGCATTCTTTTCAGTTGTTTGCAGGCCTGCTGAACCATGCTCTCAGTGCTGTCTCACTGGGGATACGGTTACCGTTCTGGAAAGACTCGTCAGCGCTACAGTCCATGCTATCAGTCAGTAAGCGTAGGTCTCCCGGTCTGCCCCAATCAGTTACGCGCTTGCCCAGCAGAAACTGCGACACTGTCCGTTAACTTGGCTCGTTGGTCTAGGGGTATGATTCTTGCTGAGGGTGTGAGAGGCCCTGGGTTCAACTCCAGGACGAGCCCACTTGGCCCCACTTTGCAGTCACCGAAGTGTTCGTTCATTTGCTCTTGAAGGCTGGCTTCTGGGCTCCTCTGCACAAGGGAGGGCTATCGACCTCAGATACTGTTGCCTGTATAGCTGATGGGAAATCAGACTGTCATCTGTGTGTTTTGTTTTCTTTGAAGAAAATGTGTATTTTACAAGTTCGTTGTTGTTGTTGAGGAGGAGGAGGAGCACGAAATGTGGTTTGCCGGCTTGTTATGGAGACCTTTGCTGAACGTGTACTCCTGAGCTGCACCAAAGTAGAGGCATTCTTTTCAGTTGTTTGCGGGCCTGCTGAACCATGCTCTCAGTGCTGTCTCACTGGGGATACGGTTACCGTTCTGGAAAGACACTTCAGCGCTACAGTCCATGCTATCAGTCAGTGAGCGTAGGTCTCCCGGTCTTCCCCAAGCAGTTACGTGCTTGCCCAGCAGAAACTGCGACACCGTCCGTTAACTTGGCTCGTTGGTCTAGGGGTATGATTCTCGCTTTGGGTGCGAGAGGTCCCGGGTTCAACTCGCGGACGAGCCCGCTTGGCCCTGCTTTGCATTCTCTGAAGCGTTCGTTTGTCCTCTCTCGATGTTTGGCTTCTGGGCTCCTCTGCACCAGGGAGGTCTTTCAACCTCAGATACTGTTGGCTGTGTAGGTGATGGGAAGTCAGACTGCCATCTGTGTGTTTTGTTTTCTTTAAAGAAAATGTGTTTTTAAAAGTTCGTTGTTGTTGTTGTTGTTGTTGAGGAGGAGGAGGACGAAATGTGGTTTACCGGCTTGTTATGGAGACCTTTGTTGAACCTGTACACCTGAGCTGCACCAAAGGAGAGGCATTCTTTTCAGTTGTTTGTGGGCCTGCTGAACCAAGCTCTCAGTGCTGTCTCACTGGGGATGGGGTTACCGTTCTGGAAAGACTCATCAGCGCTACAGTCCATGCTATCAGTCAGTGAGCGTAGGTCTCCCGGTCTGCCCCAATCAGTTTCGCGCTTGCCCAGCAGAAACTGCGACACTGTCTGTTAACTTGGCTCGTTGGTCTAGGGGTATGATTCTTGCTGAGGGTGTGAGAGGCCCTGGGTTCAACTCCAGGACGAGCCCGCTTGGCCCCACTTTGCAGTCACCGAAGTGTTCGTTCATTTGCTCTCGAAGGCTGGCTTCTGGGCTCCTCTGCACAAGGGAGGGCTATCGACCTCAGATACTGTTGCCTGTGTAGGTGATGGGAAATCAGACTGTCATCTGTGTGTTTTGTTTTCTTTAAAGAAAATGTGTATTTTACAAGTTCGTTGTTGTTGTTGTTGTTGTTGAGGAGGAGGAGGACATGTAGTGTGTTGTTGAGGAGGAGGAGGACGAAATGTGGTTTGCCGGCTTGTTATGGAGACCTTTGCTGAACGTGTACTCCTCAGCTGCACCAAAGGAGAGGCATTCTTTTCAGTTGTTTGCGGGCCTGCTGAACCATGCTCTCAGTGCTATCTCACTGGGGATACGGTTACCGTTCTGGAACGACACTTCAGCGCTACAGTCCATGCTATCAGTCAGTGACCGTAGGTCTCCCGGTCTGCCCCAAGCAGTTACTCACTTGCCCAGCAGAAACTGTGACACTGTTTGTTAACTTGGCTCGTTGGTCTAGGGGTATGATTCTCGCTTTGGGTGCGAGAAGTCATGGGTTCAACTCCAGTACGAGCCCACTTGGCCCCACTTTGCAGTCACCGAAGTGTTCGTTCGTTTGCTTTTGAAGGCTGCCTTCTGGGCTCCTCTGCACGAGGGAGGGCTATCGACCTCAGATACTGTTGCCTGTGTAGGTGATGGGAAATCAGACTGTCATCTGTGTGTTTTGTTTTCTTTAAAGAAAATGTGTATTTTACAAGTTCGTTGTTGTTGTTGTTGTTGTTGAGGAGGAGGAGGACATGTAGTGTGTTGTTGAGGAGGAGGAGGACGAAATGTGGTTTGCCGGCTTGTTATGGAGACCTTTGCTGAACGTGTACTCCTCAGCTGCACCAAAGGAGAGGCATTCTTTTCAGTTGTTTGCGGGCCTGCTGAACCATGCTCTCAGCGCTGTCTCACTGGGGATACGGTTACCGTTCTGGAACGACACTTCAGCGCTACAGTCCATGCTTTCAGTCAGTGACCGTAGGTCTCCCGGTCTGCCCCAAGCAGTTACGCGCTTGCCCAGCAGAAACTGCGACACTGTGAGATAACTTGGCTCGTTGGTCTAGGGTTATGATTCTCGCTTTGGGTGCGAGAGGTCCTGGGTTCAACTCCAGGACGAGCCCACTTGGCCCCACTTTGTAGTCACCGAAGTGTTCGTTCGTTTGCTTTTGAAGGCTGCCTTCTGGGCTCCTCTGCACGAGGGAGGGCTATCGACCTCAGATACTGTTGCCTGTGTAGGTGATGGGAAATCAGACTGTCATCTGTGTGTTTTGTTTTCTTTAAAGAAAATGTGTATTTTACAAGTTCGTTGTTGTTGTTGTTGTTGTTGTTGTTGAGGAGGAGGAGGACATGTAGTGTGTTGTTGAGGAGGAGGAGGACGAAATGTGGTTTGCCGGCTTGTTATGGAGAGCTTTGCTGAACGTGTACTCCTGAGCTGCACCAAAGGAGAGGCATTCTTTTCAGTTGTTTGCGGGCCTGCTGAACCATGCTCTCAGTGCTGTCTCACTGGGGATACGGTTACCGTTCTGGAACGACACTTCAGCGCTACAGTCCATGCTATCAGTCAGTGACCGTAGGTCTCCCGGTCTGCCCCAAGCAGTTACGCGCTTGCCCAGCAGAAACTGCGACACTGTTAGATAACTTGGCTCGTTGGTCTAGGGGTATGATTCTCACTTTGGGTGCGAGAGTTCCTGGGTTCAACTCCAGGACGAGCCCACTTGGCCCCACTTTGCAGTCACCGAAGTGTTTGTTCGTTTGCTCTTGAAGGCTGGCTTCTGGGCTCCTCTGCACCAGGGAGGTCTTTCGACCTCAGATACTTTTGGCTGTGTAGCTGATGGGAAATCAGACTGTCATCTGTGTGTTTTGTTTTCTTTAAAGAAAATGTGTATTTTACAAGTTCGTTGTTGTTGTTGAGGAGGAGGAGGAGCACGAAATGTGGTTTGCCGGCTTGTTATGGAGACCTTTGTTGAACCTGTACACCTGAGCTGCACCAAAGGAGAGGCATTCTTTTCAGTTGTTTGCGGGCCTGCTGAACCATGCTCTCAGTGCTATCTCACTGGGGATGGCGTTACCATTCTGGAAAGACACGTCAGCGCTACAGTCCATGCTATCAGTCAGTGACCGTAGGTCTCCCGGTCTGCCCCAAGCAGTTACGCACTTGCCCAGCAGAAACTGTGACACTGTCAGATAACTTGGCTCGTTGGTCTAGGGGTATGATTCTCGCTTTGGGTGCGAGAGGTCCCGGGTTCAACTTCCGGACGAGCCCGCTTGGCCCTGCTTTGCACTCTCTGAAGCGTTCGTTTGTTTGCTCTTGAAGGCTGGCTTCTGGGCTCCTCTGCACAAGGGAAGGCTATCGACCTCAGATACTGTTGGCTGTGTAGGTGATGGGAAATCAGACTGTCATCTGTGTGTTTTGTTTTCTTTAAAGAAAATGTGTATTTTACAAGTTCGTTGTTGTTGTTGTTGAGGAGGAGGAGGACATGTAGTGTGTTGTTGAGGAGGAGGAGGACGAAATGTGGTTTGCCGGCTTGTTATGGAGACCTTTGCTGAACGTGTACTCCTGAGCTGCACCAAAGGAGAGGCATTCTTTTCAGTTGTTTGCGGGCCTGCTGAACCATGCTCTCAGCGCTGTCTCACTGGGGATACGGTTACCGTTCTGGAACGACACTTCAGCGCTACAGTCCATGCTATCAGTCAGTGACCGTAGGTCTCCCGGTCTGCCCCAAGCAGTTACGCGCTTGCCCAGCAGAAACTGCGACACTGTTAGATAACTTGGCTCGTTGGTCTAGGGGTATGATTCTCACTTTGGGTGCGAGAGTTCCTGGGTTCAACTCCAGGACGAGCCCACTTGGCCCCACTTTGCAGTCACTGAAGTGTTTGTTCGTTTGCTCTTGAAGGCTGGCTTCTGGGCTCCTCTGCACAAGGGAGGGCTATCCACCTCAGATACTGTTGCCTGTGTAGGTGATGGGAAATCAGACTGTCATCTGTGTGTTTTGTTTTCTTTAAAGAAAATGTGTATTTTACAAGTTCGTTGTTGTTGTTGTTGAGGAGGAGGAGGACATGTAGTGTGTTGTTGAGGAGGAGGAGGACGAAATGTGGTTTGCCGGCTTGTTATGGAGACCTTTGTTGAACCTGTACACCTGAGCTGCACCAAAGGAGAGGCATTCTTTTCAGTTGTTTGCGGGCCTGCTGAACCATGCTCTCAGTGCTATCTCACTGGGGATGGCGTTACCATTCTGGAAAGACACGTCAGCGCTACAGTCCATGCTATCAGTCAGTGAGCGTAGGTCTCCCGGTCTGCCCCAAGCAGTTACACACTGGCCCAGCAGAAACTGTGACACTGTCTGTTAACTTGGCTCGTTGGTCTAGGGGTATGATTCTTGCTGAGGGTGTGAGAGGCCCTGGGTTCAACTCCAGGACGAGCCCACTTGGCCTTACTTTGCAGTCACCGAAGTGTTCGTTCGTTTGCTCTTGAAGGCTGGCTTCTGGGCTACTCTGCACAAGGGAGGACTATCGACCTCAGATACTTTTGCCTGTGTAGGTGATGGGAAATCAGACTGTCATCTGTGTGTTTTGTTTTCTTTAAAGAAAATGTGTATTTTACAAGTTTGTTGTTGTTGTTGTTGTTGTTGAGGAGGAGGAGGACATGTAGTGTGTTGTTGAGGAGGAGGAGGACGAAATGTGGTTTGCCGGCTTGTTATGGAGACCTTTGCTGAACGTGCACTCCTGAGCTGCACTAAAGGAGAGGCATTCTTTTCAGTTGTTTGCAGGCCTGCTGAACCATGCTCTCAGTGCTGTCTCACTGGGGATACGGTTACCGTTTTGGAACGACACTTCAGCGCTACAGTCCATGCTATCAGTCAGTGAGCGTAGGTCTCCCGGTCTGCCCCAAGCAGTTACACACTGGCCCAGCAGAAACTGTGACACTGTCTGTTAACTTGGCTCGTTGGTCTAGGGGTATGATTCTTGCTGAGGGTGTGAGAGGCCCTGGGTTCAACTCCAGGACGAGCCCACTTGGCCTTACTTTGCAGTCACCGAAGTGTTCGTTCGTTTGCTCTTGAAGGCTGGCTTCTGGGCTACTCTGCACAAGGGAGGACTATCGACCTCAGATACTTTTGCCTGTGTAGGTGATGGGAAATCAGACTGTCATCTGTGTGTTTTGTTTTCTTTAAAGAAAATGTGTATTTTACAAGTTTGTTGTTGTTGTTGTTGTTGTTGAGGAGGAGGAGGACATGTAGTGTGTTGTTGAGGAGGAGGAGGACGAAATGTGGTTTGCCGGCTTGTTATGGAGACATTTGCTGAACGTGCACTCCTGAGCTGCACTAAAGGAGAGGCATTCTTTTCAGTTGTTTGCAGGCCTGCTGAACCATGCTCTCAGTGCTGTCTCACTGGGGATACGGTTACCGTTTTGGAACGACACTTCAGCGCTACAGTCCATGCTATCAGTCAGTGACCGTAGGTCTCCCGGTCTGCCCCAAGCAGTTACGCGCTTGCCCAGCAGAAACTGCAACACTGTCAGATAACTTGGCTCGTTGGTCTAGGGGTATGATTCTCACTTTGGGTGCGAGAGGTCCCGGCTTCAACTCCAGGACGAGCCCACTTGGCCCAACTTTGCAGTCATAGAAGTGTTCGTTTGTTCTCTCTCGATGGTTGGCTTCTGGGCTCCTCTGCACCAGGGACGTCTTTCGACCTCAGATACTTTTGGCTGTGTAGCTGATGGGAAATCAGACTGTCATCTGTGTGTTTTGTTTTCTTTAAAGAAAATGTGTATTTTACAAGTTCGTTGTTGTTGTTGAGGAGGAGGAGGAGCACGAAATGTGGTTTGCCGGCTTGTTATGGAGACCTTTGTTGAACCTGTACACCTGAGCTGCACCAAAGGAGAGGCATTCTTTTCAGTTGTTTGCGGGCCTGCTGAACCATGCTCTCAGTGCTAACTCACTGGGGATGGCGTTACCATTCTGGAAAGACACGTCAGCGCTACAGTCCATGCTATCAGTCAGTGAGCGTAGGTCTCCCGGTCTGCCCCAAGCAGTTACGCACTTGCCCAGCAGAAACTGTGACACTGTGCGTTAATTTGGCTCGTTGGTCTAGGGGTATGATTCTTGCTGAGGGTGTGAGAGGCCCTGGGTTCAACTCCAGGACGAGCCCACTTGGCCCCACTTTGCAGTCACCGAAGTGTTCGTTCGTTTGCTCTTGAAGGCTGGCTTCTGGGCTCCTCTGCACAAGGGAAGGCTATCGACCTCAGATACTGTTGCCTGTGTAGGTGATGGGAAATCAGACTGTCATCTGTGTGTTTTGTTTTCTTTAAAGAAAATGTGTATTTTACAAGTTCGTTGTTGTTGTTGTTGAGGATGAGGAGGACATGTAGTGTGTTGTTGAGGAGGAGGAGGACGAAATGTGGTTTGCCGGCTTGTTATGGAGACCTTTGCTGAACGTGTACTCCTGAGCTGCACCAAAGGAGAGGCATTCTTTTCAGTTGTTTGCGGGCCTGCTGAACCATGCTCTCAGTGCTGTCTCACTGGGGATACGGTTACCGTTCTGGAAAGACTCGTCAGCGCTACAGTCCATGCTATCAGTCAGTGAGCGTAGGTCTCCCGGTCTGCCCCAATCAGTTACGCGCTTGCCCAGCAGAAACTGCAACACTGTCCGTTAACTTGGCTCGTTGGTCTAGGGGTATGGTTCTTGCTGAGGCTGTGAGAGGCCCTGAGTTCAACTCCAGGATGAGCCCACTTGGCCCCACTTTGCAGTCACCGAAGTGTTCGTTCATTTGCTCTTGAAGGCTGGCTTCTGGGCTCCTCTGCACCAGGGAGGTCTTTCGACCTCACATACTGTTGGCTGTGTAGCTGATGGGAAATCAGACTGTCATCTGTGTGTTTTGTTTTCTTTATAGAAAATGTGTATTTTACAAGTTCGTTGTTGTTGTTGAGGAGGAGGAGGAGCACGAAATGTGGTTTGCCGGCTTGTTATGGAGACCTTTGTTGAACCTGTACACCTGAGCTGCACCAAAGGAGAGGCATTCTTTTCAGCTATCGACCTCAGATACTGTTGCCTGTATAGCTGATGGGAAATCAGACTGTCATCTGTGTGTTTTGTTTTCTTTAAAGAAAATGTGTATTTTACAAGTTCGTTGTTGTTGTTGAGGAGGAATAGGAGCACGAAATGTGGTTTGCCGGCTTGTTATGGAGACCTTTGTTGAACCTGTACACTTGAGCTGCACCAAAGGAGAGACATTCTTTTCAGTTGTTTGCGGGTCCTGCTGAACCATGCTCTCAGTGCTCAAATCCCAGTGGTGCCTTAGGCGGGCTTTGTGTGCCCCTTGCGAAGCTTGCGCTTCCGCTTCGTCGACCATCACTTTTAGCAAGATAGGCTTATCGTAAAGCCATCAGAGGACGTAATGATCCGGAAAGCCAACTGGACAGACGCCGGTTTGTAAAGAAGAACCAGAACCCAAAGGACACGTGCTACGCGCACCTAACGGCCAATGTCCAATTCTCATTGCCGCACCTGGACTGTCGCAACAGGGAGCTTGTTGCTCCCGTCAACCTTACGTTTTCACCTCTGTGTGCTTCCTTTGTTGCAGCCTGCATCCAGATTTTGTTTTGTTTTGTTTTGTTTTGTTTTGTTTTGTTTTGTTTTGTTTTGTTTTGTTTTGTTTTGTTTTGTTTTGTTTTGTTTTGGTTTGGTTTGTTTTGGTTTGTTTTGGTTTGTTCCTTACGCCTGAGTGTAGGCACTGGGGAATGGGAGAGTCCTGGCACCGTGGCTTAGTTGGTCAAAGCACCTGTCTTGTAAACAGGAAACCCTGGGTTCGACTCCCAGCAGTGCCTTGGTTTATGTTGGCCTAGACAATGGAAAGGAAGTTTCTAAACGCTCCATGCACTTTTGCAAGATGGCCGTCCGCAGCAAGCAGCTTAAGGTTACTGTAGCCGCAGTCTGGCAAGCTGACCGCCAGAAGTAGAAACAATAACAAGGGGCGGGGGGAAAAGTGGGCCTTCCCTCGGTGGATTCGAACCACCATCCTTACAGTTAACAGCCGAAAGCGCTGACCGATTGCGCCACAGAGACAGACGGAGGTGTTGCGGTTGCTGCAGTCGTGCAGTTCCTTCACAGTTGCCAGAAATCATTTCCAGCACACGATTTTCTTTGTCGTTGAATGCAACATACGTGACCATTGGGGGAGCGATAGCAAGCAAGAGAGTTAGATATCGAGAGTCATAGATAGATAGATGGATGGATGGATGGACGGCAAGGCAAGCATCTGATTGACAGTGGTCCGTGATCTGCTGTTATGCTACTATGCTACTGACCATTGGGGGAGCGATAGCAAGCAAGAGAGTTAGATATCGAGAGTCATAGATAGATAGATAGATGGATGGATGGACGGCAAGGCAAGCATCTGATTGACAGTGGTCCATGATCTGATGTCATGCTACTATGCTACTGACCATTGGGGGAGCGATAGCAAGCAAAAGAGTTAGATATCGAGAGTCATAGATAGATAGATAGATGGATGGAAGGATGGACGGCAAGGCAAGCATCTGATTGACAGTGGTCCGTGATCTGCTGTTATGCTACTATGCTACTGACCATTGGGGGAGCGATAGCAAGCAAGAGAGTTAGATATCGAGAGTCATAGATAGATAGCTAGCTAGATAAATAGATGGATGGACGGCAAGGCAAGCATCTGATTGACAGTGGTCCGTGATCTGCTGTTATGCTACTATGCTACTGACCATTGGGGGAGCGATAGCCAGCAAAAGAGTTAGATATCGAGAGTCATAGATAGATAGATAGATAGATGGATGGATGGACGGCAAATCAAGCATGCATCTGATTGACAGTGGTCCGTGATCTGCTGTTATGCTACTATGCTACTGACCATTGGGGGAGCGATAGCAAGCAAGAGAGTTAGATATCGAGAGTCATAGATAGATAGATAGATGGATGGATGGACGGCAAGGCAAGCATCTGATTGACAGTGGTCCAGGATCTGATGTCATGCTACTATGCTACTGACCATTGGGGGAGCGATAGCAAGCAAGAGAGTTAGATATCGAGAGTCATAGATAGATAGATAGATGGATGGAAGGATGGACGGCAAGGCAAGCATCTGATTGACAGTGGTCCGTGATCTGCTGTTATGCTACTATCGGCAGCAGCAGCTGCAGTTTTGGTGCCGTCAACCTTACGTTTACACCTCTGTGTGCTTCCTTTGTTGCAGCCTGCATCCAGATCTTGTTTTGTTTTGTTTTGTTTTGTTTTGTTTTGTTCCTTATGCCTGAGTGTAGAGTCATAGCTAGCTAACTAGCAAGCGAGAGTTAGATATCGAGAGTCATAGATAGATAGATAGATAGATAGATAGATAGATAGATAGATAGATAGATAGATAGATAGATGGATGGATGGACGGCAAGGCAAGCATCTGATTGACAGTGGTCCGTGATCTGCTATTCTGCTACTATTGGCAGCATCTTGGCTTAGTTGGTTAAAGTGCATGTTTAGCAAACAGGAGATCCTGGGTTTGAATCCCAGCAGTGCTTTAGGTGGGCTTTATGTGCACCTTGTGAAGCTTGTGCTTTCTATTTGTTGTGTTTTGAGTGTGTATTGTGGTGACCACTATCCCCTGCTGGTGCTGTTGTGCATATATGGTTCCAGGTGAGGATGTGGTGAACTACAGATGACCTAATTTATGGAACGGATATAAAAGGAGAAAGGGAAGAGGAACAGGAGAAATGAGACGGCATGGTGGGGGAATACTTCAACCGTGGATTCATTGCACAAAAGACTGTTAAATTAATCTTTCGCCCACTTTGGAAGTCTTGACCATAATGGACATGTTATAATCAACACTTCCATGATTTCCACGGCACCTCAGCGTCGGGTGTGGATTTGTTGCAGCCTGGATCCACACTTTGTTTTGTTTTGTTTTGTTTTGCTCCTTACCCTTGAGTGTAGGCACTGGGGAACACGGGAGTACTGGCACTGTGGCTTAGTTGGTCGAAGCACCTATATTGTAAACAGGAAACTCTGGGTCTGAATCCCAGAAGTGCCTTGGTTTATGTTGATCTAGGCAATGTAAAGGAAGCTTCTAAAACCTCCTTAGACTTTAGCAAGATGGCCGTCCGCAGCAAGCAGCATAAGGTTACTGTGGCTGAAGGAAAGCCGCAGTCTGGCAAGCTGACCACCCGAAGTAGAAATAATAACAGGGGGTGGGGGGAAAAGGGGGCCCTCCCTGGGTGGATTCTAAAGGTCAACAGCTAATCAATTACACCACAGAGACAGACAAAGGTGTTCCTGCTGACACGTTTGAAGAAGGGAAAAAGGAACACTGGATATGTCAGAAGTGGGACTTGAACTCCAGAGGAGACTGCAACATGAACGCAGCCTCTTAGACTGCTCGGACATCCTGACCACTCGGCAGGGTACTAGGAATGCGAATAGTGGTCCAGGATTGCCTTCCGGAGCCTGAGCTGACCGAAGGACACTCACAAGGTGGAATAAAGTAGGCAGGTGAGGCAGGGATGCTGCCCTCACCTTGCTCTGACAAATTTAGAACCGTAAAAGGACGTGGCGGAAGATGTGGGGGCAGCAGGGGCACCAGGGGCAGCTCCTTATTAGTATAGTGGTGAGTATGTCTACCTGCCTTGCGGGAGACCGGGGATTGACCGGGGAGTGGTGGGGGAAGCCTACACAAAGGACTTGAGAACAAGAAAGAGAAAGGTGTGCAAACTGATGTCACACTGTGCAACGTTAATTAGCAACAGGAAGTACTTGATGGCAATGATAACGTGGAGCACTCTCCACTGCAGATCCCAAGCTCTCTTTTCAGCCGTGGCTGATACACACTGTGCCATACTGGCTCCCCCCCAGCCTGTCCCTCCAGGGCATGTCAGTTAGCGGCAAGAGCTGCGTTTGGTGCCGGGCCTTCATACAGGCCCCATCCAGGGACAACTCCTGCGGACCCCTCCTCAACAGGGTCCCTGATAGGCCTCCATCATACCCTTAGGGAAGGGGGAAACCAGCAAATTGGGGAATTTGAACAGGGGCTCTGGGGTCTGGAGCTGGAGGAAACACTCCCTCAGCAGCAGTTTCCCTTCAGAAGGCAGGGTGGCACCGGCCTCGGCCGAGCAGAATACCTGTCCAGCGCAGGGAGCGCACACCCATTTTCCCTTCCAGGCTGTCCACAATCCTCCAGCCAGCAGATCATGCAGCTGGAACACCCCGGTCCAGATGATGGGCATCTGGAGCAGCCAGTGCAGGATGAGGGAGCTGTACACATGTCAGGCTGTGAGCAGCTGCCAGGCCCTCAACACACTGCGGTAGAACCCAGGAAGGTTGCCTGCTGCCAGCCTGCTAATGTCCATCAGGGACATTGCACTGTCCACCTGCAGCGTCCCCACATGACGGAGCAAGGTCCACGTAAGCAGCCTCCAGGACAGGAGGCTCGGCCCGTAGACCAGCTTCTGCAGGAACTGCAGATGGAAAGCAGCCATCCTGCACTCCACGTCCACCAGCCCTTGCCCCCCCTCCTCACGGGGCAGGTATAGTAGCCCCTTTCTCAGCCAGTGCAGACCAGTCCAGAAGAAGACCGCTGAGGGAGCAGCCAGCGCCATCGCCCGAGCCTCCCCCGCAGCCCCTCCGGCATCCCCTCCCAGTTCCTCTGCTCCATGGCCTGATCCCCCAGGTGCACCCCCAAGTACTTGAGACCACCTCTGCACCACTGTAATCCTCCAGGGAGTTGCAGGCCTCCCTGCCCCCCCAACTCCCCCAGCAGCAACCCCGTGCTCTTGGACCAGTTCACTTTGGTTTAAGTCCCAGAGCGAGGTGCTGATTCTGTCCACATCCCCCTCGCACCCCACCAGCACCACCACATCATCAGCGTAGGCAGAGAAGCGGAAGGGTGTCGGGCAGCGAGGGACATAAAGCCCCCCCACCACTCTGTGCAGCTCCTGCAGCAAGGGCTCAATGGCCATGGAGTGGAGCATCCCAACATGGGGCAGCCCTGCCAGATTCTCCTGTACACCCTGAAGGGGGCGCTCAAGCCAACATTGATTTTCAGTATGTTTTGAGTGTCACCATAGAGCACCCTGGTCATGGCTATGAAAACAGGGCTGAACCCAAAAGCCTCCATCATCCGCCACAGGTACTGGTGCTTAACCCGGTCAAAAGCCTTTTCCTGGTCCAGCGCAATGAGACCAGTCTTTAACCCCAACAGCCTGGAGACCTCCATGATGTGCCTAATGAACAGGATGTTGTCCTGTATGGACCTACCAGGCACACACTAGGACTGGTCAGGGTGGATCAGATGGATCAGGCCATCACTCTGGAGAGGAGCTTCAGTTCTAGCACAGGTCATCCTTCTTGGGCAACAGTGCCACGAGGGCACGCCTGCAGCTCACTTGCAGCGCCCCTTGCTGGATGCTCTCCTGCATCACTGCCAGCAGGTCAGTCCCCAGCAGACCCCAGAAGGTGCTATAAAACTCAACTGGCAGGCCATCAATGCCCTGGGCCTTCCTTGTACTCAACCCATGAAGAGCAGCAGTAAGCTCCTGCAGGGTGAGCTCCCCCTCCAGCCCAGCCTGCTTCTCCTCCGGCACCTGCGGCAGGTCTCCAAGGAGATGCTGCATGTTGGTCTGAGGCTCATCCACCTCACTGGAGTACAGTGTAAATCTGATCAAGCCTGGATAGGGAGAGAGTGTCCTCCCGCACCTCCGACCAGCTATACTGCCTTTCTGCCCCATACAAACTCCTCCACACATCCTGCAGGTCATGCCTCTCCTGCAGCCCCCTCATCTCCCTGGCAGACTGGGAGTGCGGCTCAGTGTGGTTCCTGTCAAGTTTGTCATGCAGGGTGCAATTAAAATCAATAATTGTCATTGTCAAGCTGTTTTAAACCCCCCGCTCTCTCCCTGCCATTTGTTGGTGCATATACATTTATAAAAACAAACAATCGTCTCTCAACTACTGCCTTGACAACAAGCAGGCGTCCTTCCACCACCTCAGTCATTAAAACAGAAACTAATCTAAAATGCCCTGAAAATAAAACTGTAACTCCTGCACTCTGTCTTGACCCATGACTAAAACAAATCTCGCCTTTCCAATTCCTGACCCACTCCCCCTCTAGCGTGCTCTGTGTGCATCTGCATCTAAAAAGATCACGGACAGGCATTTCTGCTTGACATACTAAAACACAGCCGCTCTCTTTAACGCATCCATTCATACTTTAATTGTGTCCATTATAGAAGTAGAGTGAGTAACACACACAAAGAAAACAGACAGCAGAAAAAAATAAGTCAAGCACCCCCGTCCATCATTTTAAGTAGGTTTAGCAGACGCTTTTAATCCTATATCCTTCTTGATCTGTAAAGCGATCTGCTCCCTGTCCCTTCCTCATCGGGATACACCTGCTTCTCCACATCCCCCGCTATGGACTAGTTATCCATTGAAGTCTCCCCGTGCAGGTTTGAATCCTGCTGACTATGACGCCAAAGAATAGTGCCAGCCCCCCTATGGCTTGTTGGCCCCCATTCGTAAAATCTGTTTCTCTCACACATTTTTTTGCAATCTCTCTCTCTCGCTCTATGACTTTATAATATATAAATCTACATATAGAGATTGGAATCTATTGGAATTATTGTGTTGCTCTTGCTCTTCCTCCTTTCTCTGGTCATTGGGGTGACATTTCTTTCTTGTTCCCAAGTCCTTTGTGTAGGCTTCCCCCCCTAGGTGGGGGAAGCAAAACCAGAGAAGGAGCCTGCTATCGGGAAATCAAACCCCAGTCTCCCGCATGACAGGCAGGGATACTCAACGCTATTCTAATGAGGAGCTGCCCTTGCAGCCCCCATATCTTCCGCCACGTCTTTTTCCAGTTCTAAAAGTTGAGGGCAGCCTATAAGCCTATAAGAACTGGCACATACAAGATCTGGGGGAGCTCAGGATCCCATGATGGGACCCACCTCCGGGGACGGTCAGTTCCCCCTGCTGGAGCCCGAGTCCAAGATCTTTTAATTAATTTATGGATGATTGTTTTTAAAACGATTTTAAAAATGAATCTTAATTGTTTTTAAAGATTTAGTTGTTTTTAAACCACTAATTGTTTTAGGGTTTTTTTGGTTTAGTTTTGTTATATTCTTTTATATTCTGTTTTGTGCACATGTTTATTTTAAGTTAATTGTTTTGTTTTTCGTTAAAATCACAAAGATTTAAAAAAAATTTAAGTGATTTTAAGAATTGATTTTTAAAGATTTTAATCATAAGTATTAAAAAATTGAATTGTTTTTATGTAAATGTAAAATACTAAATACAATAAAATAGTATTCAAATGAGGAGCTGCCCTTGCAGCCCCCATATCTTCCGCCACGTCTTTTTTCAGTTCTAAAAGTTGAGGGCAGCATCGCTGCCTCCCCTGCCTGCTTTATTCCACATTGTGAGTGTCCTTCAGTCAGCTCAAGCTCCGGAAGGCAGTCCTTGACTGCTACTCATTTTGCTAGCACCCTCCCGGGTGGTCAGGATGGCCAAGTGGTCGAAGGTGCTGTGGTTAGGTTGTAGTTTCCCCTAGAGGCATGGGTTTGATTCCTGCTTTTGACATAGCCAGTGCTCCTTTATCTTGGAATTGGGTTTCTCTTCACCACCTGAAGGAGGACATGGAGTAGACTTTGCAGAGATTGGCATTTGTCTTTTTTTGTTTCAGCAGAGGCAGTGTGGCGGCGACCCAGAATCCTTTGGAGTTCCTGATCCAGCGGTGTTCCTGTTCCGGTGCGAGGGAGGCCCAGCTGAGGATGAACCATCTGAAGGTCCTGCCTGGACCAGTGGGACCGAAGAGCAGGCTTCATGAAGGCAGCACCCCACGGGAGACCAGGACCAGGTCTCAGCGGGAAGCAGCGCAGCCCACTGGAGCAGTGACTCCAGTCAGACCTTTTCACTGACATCAATCCACTGGAACCTCCACCACCAGCAGGAGACCTACCTCTAGTTTTCTGTTCCTTTGTTTAGTTTAGGAGACAAGCGGATGTCAAGACTCCAGTTCAGCAGGGAGGTCCTGCAAAAAGGTATGGGCTTTGCTGGTGAAGCTGCCGCATAAAGACAAAGACTTCTTCGAGGTAAGCTTTGTCAACCATGATTTGTTAGAGGAGTGCTACAGCGTGTATAGAAGGGAGAAATACAGGGAGCTGGCGGGTTTTGCGATGATAATCCTGTCGGATATTTGCTATAGAATAGTGACTGTGCAATTTTTCTGCGAGATGCTCTCAGGCAAGGACGTGAAGATCTGGCTTGCGAGGTTCAGTGAGCTCTCCACTCGAATAGTTGGATGTTGGATGTGGACAGTGTGTGGGGGGAATGTGGCAGTGCCGGATTCGATTGAGGCGGAGCGTGGAGAATCCAGAGAAGGTCTGCCACCTCCCCAATACTATACAGATCAGAGAAGCTAGGGGGCTGGTCTACTATGACGGGATGCCAAAACTCTGCAGGCGGTGTCAGGGCCGAGACCCCGTTGTTGCCCAGTGCACGTGTAAGTGTAGAGGAGGTCACCAGACACACGCCTGCAGAGAAAAGTTACTCTACTACCTCTGCAGCTGTGGGGGCCATATCTATAAGAACTGCCTCCAGTCGTACACAAATAGAGTTGGGTCTCCCTTCTCACGATTCCATTCTGGACCCTGAGCCGGAACATGAGGGAGGCCCGGCGCGGGAGGAGGAGGGAGAGGGAGAAGAAGAACAGATATATGACCTGGCTCCAGAACCTCCCCCTACCCCAAAGGAACCACTTAAGAGAAAGGGGGAACAGTCAGAAGGGGGGGTTGGGTGAAGGTGAGCAATAAAAAGAGAAAAGTGGTGGACAGAGAGGAGAAATCTGCCAAGAACCCGAATAATGTCTCCTCTCTGGAGGCAGCCCAAGATAGTCGAGCTCCCCCCGGCCCACCCCTCGCTGGAGCCGAGGCAGAAGTTCCACTCCCTCCTCCAGCAAAAACGGAACATCGGGCCCTGCCTTGGTGGACCAGCCCCCTGAAAACCGCTGAAAAGAAAACCAGACCCACCGCTCCTCCATGTGTGAGAGTGGAGAGCAGAGCCTCGGGAACCGGGTCGAAAGATAGTGTAGGTGAGACCGTCTTGCAGAAGAGAGCCAGCCCTCCCTCCAGCTGCGACAGGCAGGTGAGAAAGAAAGCCCTGGAACCGTTGTAGCTGGAGGGTGAATTAGATCAGGTGCTGGCTCGTATAGAAAGAAAGGCAAAGGACAGGAATATCGGCGCCACACAGGTGTCGAAACCGCCAGCACAGAAGGGTGCCTCCTCTAGCCACCTCGGAGAAGGGGGATAGAGGAGCAGCAGGGCCACGGTCTCACCCAGGGGTCCCTGCTTTTTATTATTATTATTATTATTATTATTATTTTTGTCATTTAGCTGACACTCTTATCCCGGGTGACTTACATTTGTACCCATTTATACAGCTGGGCATTTTACTGGAGCAATCTAAGTGAAGTACCTTGCTCAAGTGTACAACTGCACTGCCCCACCCAGGATTCGATGTTAGGGGCCAAAGCCTCCATGACAGAGGAGGAGTTGGCCAGACGGCCAAAGGAGAGGAAGAGAGAGGGGAAGAGATACCCCAACTACCCCATCCCTCTTGTTAAGAAGATCAAAGGTGGTGACGGGGGGGGTAAAAGGCACTCCTCCTCCTAATAAGTCTGGGCCAGGGGTCCTTGGGCCCCCACCTCAGGGCTGCTCCTCAGGAGCAGAGTCCGACTTGACACGCTGGTCTCAGGAGTACAGACGTGAGTGAAGCTTCCCATGTGCACCCAGACTGGTTCTCTGTCTCTCTCTCTCTCTGCAGGTCTGTGAGGAGCCGAGGCGCCGGCGCCTAGGCACCATCCACACAGATTGAGGGTGCCGGCGAGGTAACCATGGCCTGCGGAGAGGAGTTAGCACAGCAGAGACAGGAACCGGTCCGGAGTGGAGCATCAGCACTGGGAAGCATAGAAAGAACATCTCTATCAGGACTGTGAGGGCCTACTCTGCAGGATTGTTGATTTTAATTTTATAAAGACTGATTATGGTCTTTGTTTTAAATGGTTTTAAATTTACAGGGTTTTGAGGGTTTTTTTTATGTTTATGGTTTGTCTGATGTGCTGACTGTTTTTAAAATTAGAAAAAGATGTATTAGACTGTTTTGTATTGCTTTAGAAACATGTTTTGTTCTTTATTTTGTCTAATGCATCTACCGTTTTAAAACAACACATCAGATGTTTTTTTTTTTCATTATAGTTATTTTGGCAGTTTGCCATATTTAATACAAATTGTTTTGATATTTAACACACTTTTGAATTCACTTGTTCTGTTTAAAACTTTTAAGGATTTTAAAAGTTTCAGAAATGATTTTAGAATTGTTTTTTAAAAACAGTTTTTAATCATGAGTATTAAAACCTTGTATGTTTAATTTTCGTAATGTAAAATACTCAAACAATAAAAACAGTGCTCCTTTTGCCCTTTTTGAAATGAGTCATGGTTGGCGCCTCCCTGGTCTGTTCCGCACGTGATCCAAAAAGGTCTCAAAGACCAACTGCGCCGACTTTGGCTGATATTAGGGGAAATCATTCAGATGGCTTCTGGAAAATGATGTTGGTTACACCATGTACCTGATCACAAATGTACAGGAGGAAACAGCTAAAGGTTTCCTTCTTCACAAGGACACAGTAAGGACAGTTTAATGTCATTCATTGATTATGCACTGAGCCACAACAAAATTGAGGATCTTCTGAAATTTGAAACGCACAAGAAAGATGTGCCAATGGGACCTGAGAAATCTGAAGATGACAATCTTGTTGGATTTGGGGTGCGCGCTGAAGACACCTGGAGAGAGATTTCGATAAAGCGAAGCCGATGGTTATGCTGCATTTATTCTCAGCAGAAAATGTGTACCGGGGACAAAAATGCATAAGCTACAAAGTTACTTGCAGAGGAAAAGGGATCTTTTTTCTAGAGCTACCTCAACAGTGTCTGTGCTACTTGGGGCTGTTTCTGTTCCCTCGATGGTGTCTGTGCCCCCTCGGGCTGTTTCTGTTCCCTCAACAGTGTCTGTGCCTCCCCCACAAGAACCAGGCATGTAATTACTTCACTACTTCAAGTAGTAACGAATGTCATGAAGTTAAAAACAAAAATTAAATACTTAAATATTTTCTATTTACTAGATATACACCAATCAGCCATAACATTATGACCACCTGCCTAATATTGTGTAGGTCCCCCTTTTTCCGCCAAAACAGCCCTGACCTGTCGAGGCATGGACTCCTGTAAGTCCAGTAAGTTGCGAGGTGGGGCCTCCATGGATCAGATTTGTTTGTCCAGCACATACCACAGATGCTCGATTTGATTGAGATCTGGGGAATATGGAGGCCAAGTCAACACCCTGAACTCGTGATTCATCAGACCAGGCCACCTTTTTCCATTGCTCCGTGGTCCAGTTCTGATGCTCACGTGCCCATTGTAGGCACTTTCGGCAGTAGACAGGGGTCAGCATGGGCACCCTGACTAGTCTGCGGCTACGCAGCCCCATACGCAACAAACTGTGATGCACTGTGTGTTCCGACACCTTTCTATCAGAACCAGCATTAAACTTTTTCTGTTGGATCGGACCACACGGGCCAGCCTTCGCTCCCCACGTGCATCAATGAGCCTTGGCCGACCCATGACCCTGTCGCCGGTTCACTGCTTTTCCTTCCTAGGACCACTTTTGATAGATACTGACCACTGCAAACCGGGAACACCCGAGCTGCAGTTTTGGAGATGCTCTGACCCAGTCGTATAGCCATCACAATTTGGCCCATGTCAAAGTCACTCAGATCCTTACGCTTGCCCATTTTTCCTGCTTCTAACACATCAACTTTGAGGACAAAATGTTCACTTGCTGCCTAATATATCCCACCCACTGACAGGTGCCATGATAACGAGATTATCAGTGTTATTCACTTCACCTGTCAGTGGTCATGAATACCTGGAAAAGGTAATGATAGATATATCACCATCTAAATTTACTGCTCAAGCTTGTAAGTAAACGTTTATTATGTTATTTTGATTTTGAAAATAGTCAAAAGTGAAACAAGTTATCTATGTTCATTTCACATAGAAATTATCTTATTAGTGAATAAGGTGGCACAACCAAAGATAAAAACTTTAAACATGGAATATTGTTATTGCCATACTAATACTAACACTAACAATTAATCTGCTTCACAGTAAGAATATGAATAAACTTTTTTTAATACATTCAGAACGATCTAATTCTACTGTATCAAGACCATCTGGAGGTGACACTACCAACAAGGATGTATGCCAGTCAGATTGTAAATATGTATTACTTGCATAATCTTAATAAACATAACTTTCATTTGAAACATTTCTTTGTTTTTAAAACATAAGTCCACCTGTAAAGCCTACATCACCACTGTTATCAATGGTGTCAGAAGTGGCTCCATCTGGTCAAGCACAAGGTATGCTATTTACATTTCATTGATAAGTGTACTGAAATCACCATTATGTGCACATGCATACAAATACACAATTCATTGCTTTTGTTGTTTCACAAACCTAAGTTTTTGTCTGTACTGTCACTATATACATGTTTTTCTTAATCTTTTACACTAAATAATTACCAGTTTAGAAAAAATTAAACACTATAAAAAGATACTGATATTTGATATTTTATGCAGGTACAGAGTCTGTGACTGTGAGTGCCATTGCCAGCGCACCATTACAGAAAATAGTTGTGTACTGTGCAAGCTTTGTGGTCTGGACTAAAAATTATTCATATATTTTGCCTAAAGGTACACCCCTACCACCTACTTCCATTAAGTGTCATCATTGGCTTCTCCTCACACAATTAGTTTTGATAAAGGAATCAAGGGTTGGAGATGTTCTCAAGAGTGGAAGGTGTGGATGAAGACAGAATTAGAAGCCTTGGGACTGTGGCCTGGATCGCATCCTGTATGTCTCCCAATGAACAGTGTTTCGCTGTTTTGACCAAAGTATTTTCAGTTCCACCTATTCTTTATTTGGAAACCTGAGGATAGTACCATTATGAGCAGGTTGAAAAACAATTTCACACTTCGCTGCTTCCATGGATGTTCTCAGCCACTGATAGTCTCATCTGGGGTGGGAAGACCCAGAGTGATTGTTGGCATCAGTGGTCAATATTATATATTTACATCCAGACTGTGCTGTAAAGCATGAAAAATGCACTGGTTTGCTGACAATCCACAATGGCTGGAAAAACTTTCTCTGAGGTATACCAACATTTTACTGATTGTCTGATACAGAAGCATCAATGTCAAGAGTCAGTCATCAACAAGTTTACACAGGGCACATTTGGGCAAGTAATGAGATCTGACCACACCAGGAAAGTTGCCAGAAAAATTAAGTTGACATCTGACACCATGTCATCCTACGCTGTTATGAATGAGAATTGGATGATCCTTTCCTGGGTGATGGTGCAGTTGGAATGCAGATTAGCGAACAGATATGAAGGTGCTGGTGTAGAAAAGGCCCAATACCAGTGGGTAGATAGGTGAGTTTCTTTTAAACAATGGTATATATATCTGTGTATATATTCTTAAACTATTACTTTTTCAATTGTCTTATTAAATTTGTGAGAGATAGAAACATTATCCCCATTACTCAGGTCATACCAGGCAGGTCACCTTTATAAAAAAAGTTAAAATAACGAATTGATATCTGACTAACAGCCGGATTAAATCAAAACTTTGACCCACCCGCTAATAGCAAACTACAAACCTGTACATCATAGTGGTTACATTTATGATTAGAAGAAAATGGCATCTTACTAAAAATGAAGCTGCAACTGAGTACAGTTCTGTAGTTTTCTATTAGCGGGTGGGTCAAAATTTAGATTTAATCCCAGCCTAATTGTGCTGTACATAAATAGTAATGCATCTTAAAGCAAGGGTGAAAAACACCTCTTTATCACATACAGTGAGGGAAAAAAGTATTTGATCCCCTGTTGATTTTGTACGTTTGCCCACTGACAAAGAAATGATCAGTCTATAATTTTAATGGTAGGTGTATTTTAACAGTGAGAGACAGAATAACAACAAAAAAATCCAGAAAAACGCATTTCAAAAAAGTTATAAATTGATTTGCATGTTAATGAGGGAAATAAGTATTTGATCCCCTATCAATCAGCAAGATTTCTGGCTCCCAGGTGTCTTTTATACAGGTAACGAGCTGAGATTAGGAGCACTCTCTTAAAGGGAGTGCTCCTAATCTCAGCTTGTTACCTGTATAAAAGACACCTGTCCACAGACTCAATCAATCAATCAGATTCCAAACTCTCCACCATGGCCAAGACCAAAGAGCTGTCCAAGGATGTCAGGGACAAGATTGTAGACCTACACAAGGCTGAAATGGGCTACAAGACCATCGCCAAGCAGCTTGGTGAGAAGGTGACAACAGTTGGTGTGATTATTCGCAAATGGAAGAAACACAAAATAACTGTCAGTCTCCCTCAGTCTGGGGCTCCATGCCAGATCTCACCTCGTGGAGTTTCAATGATCTTGAGAACGGTGAGGAATCAGCCCAGAACTACATGGGAGGATCTTGTTAATGATCTCAAGGCAGCTGGGACCATAGTCACCAAGAAAACAATTGGTAACGCACTATGCCGTGAAGGACTGAAATCCTGCAGCGCCCGCAAGGCCCCCCTGCTCAAGAAAGCACATGTACAGGCCCGTCTGAAGTTTGCCATCATCTGAATGATTCAGAGGAGAACTGGGTGAAAGTGTTGTGGTCAGATGAGACCAAAATCAAGCTCTTTGGCATCAACTCAACTCGCCGTGTTTGGAGGAGGAGGAATGACCCCAAGAACCCCATCCCCACCGTCAAACATGGAGGTGGAAACATTATGCTTTGGTGGTGTTTTTCTGCTAAGGGGACAGGACAACTGCACCGCATTAAAGGGACGATGGACAGGGCCATGTACTGTCAAATCTTGGGTGAGAACCTCCTTCCCTCAGCCAGGGCATTGTAAATGGGTCGTGGATGGGTATTCCAGCATGGCAATAAAATATTCTAATAATATTTTAAAAGTGCCTCAAAGCTAACCATATTGTGATCACAATTTGCCATTGGTTCTCTAACTACTGTCCCCCTGACTCTGTCTTGGTCATTTGAAAAGATCAAGTCAATACATGCACTCTCCCCAGTTGGTTCAATAACAAACTGAGTTAGAAAGCAGTCATTTACCATCTCAACCATTTCGATTTCTGCTTCTGTAGTCCCCACTGGGCTTTCCCAGTCTAAGTTTGGGAAATTGAAATCCCATTATAACAGCCACATCCTTGCTACATGCAGTCCTGATTACACTGTACAATGCAACATCTTGCTGAATATCTGAGTTTGGTGGCCTGTAACACACTCCTACCACTAATCCTCCAGATCTCTTGTTCAAAAGTTTCACCCACAAAGATTCTGTTCCATTACTGGGATCTAATATGAGTTCTTCTGCCTCAATGTCATTTTTGACATATAATGCTACCCCACCCCCTCTTCGATTTTGCCTGTCTCTCCTAAACTGTGTGTATCCTTCCAACTTGTATTCATCCCCATCATTTTCTGTAAGCCATGTTTCTGTCACTCCTACAACATCATAGTCATATGCCAGCACTGTGGCTTCCAAGTCTAACATCTTGTTCCTTATACTCCTGGCATTGATGTACAAACATTTCAGGACTTTCCTACTAGTGGGTTCCCTTTGTTTTCTTTCCTTAGAGGAACATCTCCCATTGTCATAGCTCCCTGTCCCCCTGGTTCCTAGTTTAAATGATTCTCAATTTCACTGCACATACGCTCTCCCAATGCATTAGCCCCCCTTCTGTTTAGATGTAGACTGTCCATTTTGTACAGGTCCCATCTATCCCAGAAGAAAGACCAATGCTCTATAAACCTAAACCCCTCTTCCCTACACCAAGCTTTCAACCATGTGTTAAACTTTCTAATCTCTGCCTGTCTCCCTGGCCTGGCACGTGGTAACGGAAGTATTTCAGAGAAAACTACCGTGGAGGTTCTGCTGTTTAGTTTTGTTCCTAACTCTTTAAATTTGTCTTGCAGAACCTCTGTCCTACCTTTTCCTATGTCATTGGTTCCAATGTAGACCATGACCAGTGGATTCCCTCCGGCTTTGGCCAGTAGCCCGTCTACTAGTTTAGGGAGATCTGCAACCTGAGCACCAGGCAGGCAAGATACCATGCGGGTCTCCTTGTCACTAGAACACACTGTGTGATCTACACCTCAAGAATTGAGTCTCCTACTAGAACTACCTCCCTCTTCTGGGGGGGAGTGTGCACCATGGTGCTCTGGTGCTCAACTGCCCCCCCATCACCCTCTGAGCTGTCACTGTCCAACTCTGTGTCCAGCAGTTGGAAGCTGTTGAGCAATTCTAGCTCTTGGGGTGTCTCTAGGGGTTGTGCATGCCCTTTTCTGTGGTTACGACCTACTGTAACCCAGCAGTTCTCTACACGGTCCTGCTCTAAGGTCTCAACTCTCCTAGGTTTTGTAGTGCACACCATCTCTCTCATGGGCTGATTGACCAATTCTTCTATATCCCTAATACAGCACAGATCGACAAGCTGAGCCTCAAGATCACGAACCTTGATCTCTAGGATTTCAACCTGTTGACAACGTTCACAAATGAAACTTTCTTGGATGAGTTCATGCAGGAAGGCAATCATTCTGCAAATCTGACACTGTAGTGGCCACATGCGAAAAAGTGAATTTAAATACATTTTTTTATTTGTTTGTTTAACAAAAGACTGGTGTAGGAATTCCTCTCCTGAGCCCCGGTGAAGCTGCCCAGATGTCTGATGAAGATGAAGGTGTCAGCACTGCTGATGAGTCTGACAATGATGACGAGGACCCTGACCATGGCAGTGAGGATGAAAACAGCACCTCTGACATTGACGGGGGAGTTGGGCAATCAGCAGAAAGAGAGGTAACTATAAAGGCCCTAGAACCTTCTATAGTCATGTGCTTATTTACTTAGAGACTCATTTCAGTTTTAAGTGTTATTTTCTTTTCTCTTCATTAGAATAATGGTGGCCCTGACACCAGTGACATTGATTCCTCTGTCGGTTCTTTAAGACCCAGAACAAGACTGACCATTGCATGCTTCTGTTCTTGCCTTGCTAGAACCCACAAGAGTTTTGATTCAGACAGTGAAGGTGGGAGATATAATTGTAAATACCAGGATGAGCATGTTAGACTGGTGATGAGACATACTGTAAAGGCCAGTGTCGCCCTTGTGTTAAAACATTGTATAGGCCGTGAATTAGTTGATAAATGTGAAGCCTGTCTGATAGGAGACCCCAGCCAACTACATCACATCTGTCTAACTTTAGATCATGAGCAAGGTAGTGTCTGGAGTAGTGTAGCTCTTATATGCGACAAAATAAGTGTCACAAGTTTGCTAAACGTTTTGTTATGTGTTGCTCGTACCCTACGTGGAATGAGTATAAACAAACAGACTGAGAAAGAAGTGAAAACTCTTTTGCATAGCCTAGAAACATGCGCTCTACCTTCAAGATGGTTTAGTGACTTGTTAGAAAGTGTGGATGAGAATGTAATGCAAATAGATAGTCTTATCATGTGTTTTACAAACATAAATAAAATACTGTTTGTGTCTGCTCTGCTTTTCTGTATAATAAGACATTACATTTTAATTCCTATATTTTTTCAGAGAAAGAAAGCCCTGGGGACCTTGGAATTACGTTTACGTATGTTTGAGGAATCTTGTCATCCTCACTCTAATAGCTTGCAAGATTGGTGATTTGTATGATACTGGTAATTCTGATGTGAAATCTCTAGTTGAGGATGTTGAGAAAACATGTGCTCAAGAGAATGCTGTATAAAGAGTCACCGCCTGGTGAATCTGCTTTTACAGCTGTCCAAAACGTTCTGCAGAGATCTTTTGGAAATACTATTCCTATCATGACCAAACCCAATTTCTACACTGTGCTAGACAGAATAGCCATGATCAGTGTCACAGCCCTTGCCATTAAACAAGTAGAGGGAGTTGCTAGTGCAGTACAATTCAGTTGTTTCTTCCTGGCTGCTGTAGGTGTTCGGGAGGCGGGGTCATTGGTCACCTGTGTCAGTATCTAATCTCACTGTCTACATCTGACCTAATGTCTTGTTATCATGTTTTAGAACTGTCACAATAAAATACTGACATTGATGCATATTTTACCGAGTGTCATTTTTTGAATGTCTATACCTTTCTTTTTCTTTTATTTTGCTAACACTGTACCATCCCAAACCTAATCATAAAATATATAACATAAAAACATCACACTCACATCACTAAACACAGTTTAAAATACTTTTTATTAAAACTTTTTTTTATTTTATATTGCCAACACCATATCATACCAAACCTAGTCATAAAACATATAACCTAAAACAAATAATAATACGTTTAACTGTTGTCAAGATGACCTGTGCCCTTTCCAAAATTACTGTCAGCCTAACAAGATGGCGGTCATCCTAACAAGATGGCTGACTAGAGAGGGTCAAAGGGTAAACTCGGGGGGTGGTAGGAAGGAGGAGATGGTTCCGGTTCAAAGGTTAACCGGGGGTAAGGAGGGGGCTTTGTGGCCCATGGGGCATCTGGGTAAGGAGGGGGCTTCCTGGCCCATGGGACATCTGGGTGAGGAGGGGCTTCCTTGCCCATGAGGCATCTGGGTGAGGAGGGGCTTCCGGCTGTCACTTTGACATAAGCTGCCATTATCACTACTCAACAGATTGTTCAATAAATCATGGACAGCAGCAGCAGTAACTATTATGACTAAAACATGTTTGGTTTCTACGGATGGTTCATCAGCAGGGAAAACTCAGGTTCTTTTACTCTTCCACAAAAGTGTTCAAATTGTATGGGTCTGAAGGTCTGACTGATTCAGGAATGCCTTTTGAGCAGTTTATTACAACCATGTATTTCCAGAGGGTGCTTGATGCCACAAAACAAAGAGTAGTGCAGAAGAATGAAAAGAAGAGGAAGCAGCCTGAACCCCACCCTGCTGGCTGACTGTGCCGCTTCTGCCAGCTACAATTACAACAGGGGCCAAACAGACCCCACGTCCATACAATGTTACCAGGAGTGGCTGGAAAATACATATACTGTCCGACCAAGGTGTCTGAACATTACAAAAATCTGGGCATGACACAGGAGATAACATGGACAGAAATGCAATCCTCAGAGAGAGATTGGCAGAGAGAGAAAGGAAAATAAAATGGTTTGTCTTCCAGCAATAGCTGTAATACCTTGCATTTGTCCACATTGAATTTCATCTGCTAGGTGTCGGCACACAACTGAATATTATCTAAGTCCCTTTAAATAACCTGTGCTGCCGAGATTGTATCTGCTGAGCCACCTATTTTACTATCATCTACAAATTTGACAAGTTTGCTAACTATCCCAGAGTCTAGATCATTAATATAGATTAGAAAAAGCAAAGGCCCTAGTACTGATCCCTGTGGAACTCCACTAACAACCTCACTCCAGTTAGAAGCAACTCCTCTAATCGACACCCTCTGCTTCCTATACATCAACCAGTTCATAATCCATCTACTTACATTACCCTGAATGCCTACAGCTTCCAATTTGACGTGTGAACAGAGAGCTCCTGCGATATTTCAATTTTTTTCAGCAAACGTTATTTTCTTGTTTTTATTTTAAGCGATGAACTTCAGTATATTATGTGTATTATTGTTTTAAAACCATGTCTAAACAAAAAGGCAAGAAGGGGCCAGCGATGGAGGCGACTCAACCCGATTCGGATTCAGGCATGACTGGGGCTGGCAATCCCTCACCAGAAAGTGGCGGAGACCTGGCCTTTCTTGTCGCAGCGGTGAGCAAAATACAGAGCTCCATAGAATCGTTTTGATCTGAAATGCGTGAGGCTATTGCTACTCTTAAGGGCACTCGTATGGCAGCCGACTGCAGGAGGTAGAGAGGTCTCTGAGCGACATATCTGACAGGGTGACGGAAGCCTCTTGCAGCGGCCTTTCTGCAGAGAATGAGATGCTCAAATGGAAAGTAAAGGATTTAGGTGGAAGGGGACGGAGGAACAACCTGTGTGTTGTTGGTGTAGTGAAAGTAGTGGAGGGTCGTGATCCTACTACTTTCCTGTCGTAGTTCTTTGTTGATATCATTGGGAAGAATAAGTCGGACTCCCTGCCTGTTCTGGATCGTGCTCACCGATCGATAATGCCAAGACCTAGGGAAGGAGACAGGCCCCGTCCCATTATTCTTAGGGTGCACTACTTCCAGGTTAAGGAGTACATTCAACGGCTATCGAGAGAGCTATCGAAGGGAGATTATGACCACTGACAGGTGAAGTGATTAACACTGATAATCTAGTTATCATGGCACCTGTCAGTGGGTGGGATATATTAGGCAGCAAGTGAACATTTTGTCCTCAAAGTTGATGTGTTAGAAGCAGGAAAAATGGGCAAGCATAAGGATCTGAGCGACTTTGACAAGGGCCAAATTGGCTAGACGACTGGGTCAGAGCATCTCCAAAACAGCAGCTCATGTGGGGTGTTCCTGGTCTGCAGTGGTCAGTACCTATCAAAAGTGGTCCTAGGAAGGAAAAGTAGTGAACCGGCGACAGGGTTATGGGTCAGCCAATGCTCATTGAAGCACATGGGGAGCGAAGGCTGGCCTGTGTGGTCCAATCCAACAGATGAGCTACTGTAGCTCAAATTGCTGAAAAAGTTAATTCTGGTTCTGATAGAAAGGTGTTACATATTGATTACTTTTAGACAATAAGCTACTCCCTTCTGTTAACTCTTGCATTTATGATAGTATAGTAATATCTGATCAAGCCCCTTTTGAATTAACGCTTCTATAATCAATCTCCACCTTGGGGTCCTTGGCAATTTAATTCTCAATTTAATTCCCTATTATAAGTTTATTATTTTGCAGATAGGTCTGTTCCTACATATCAACACTATCCCAGTCATCTCCAATTCCACACTATGGGAGACCCTGAGAATTTACCTGCATGGAAAAATAATTTAATACGTTGCTCAAACTAATAAACAGCAATCACAGCTCCCATGCCTGACCTCTATAAGGATCGATTAACTCTGCAGACTGAATTCAAATTCTTGTCTATCAAGCAGGCTGAACATCTACTATATAAGTCCTGCCATACTATGTATGAACATGGGGACAAAGCAAGTAAAATCCTGGCTCATCAATTGCGTCAGTCTGTAGCTGCCAATTTAATTACTGAGATTCGCACGCATACTGGCTCAACCACTGTGGATCAGCAAGAAATACATGGATTTAGGGTCTTTTATTCCACTCTATACACTTCTGATTTCCCTTCTGTACAATTCTTTTTTTGATAACTTAGATATTCCTGCAATTAATCCTGAATCTAAAGCAAGCTTAAAACAGCCTCTTTCTCTTGAAGAGGGCAATTCAGTCAATGCAGAGTGGTAAGTCTCCAGGTCCAGACTGGTTTCCAGTGGAATTTTATTAAAAAATCTGCCCTCAACTTGCCCCTTTGCTCAGTTCTGCATTTTTAAAATCCTTCACTTCTTTGTCCCTACCTCCAACCTATGTCAAGCATCTATTTAATTGTTATTAAAAAAGGACAAGAACCCCTTGAACTGTGCTTCGTATCATCCCATCTCCCCTCTTAACACAAATGTAAATATCCTTGCCAAGACTTTGGCACATCGGCTTGAGGCAGTCCTACCTTCAGTAATCTCGCTTGACCAAACAGGGTTAATACATTGATTAATGATGTGTGTGTTATATATACTTACACCTGGAAAAGCAAACTATATCACTAAGGGGCAAATAGCAGCAATTCGTTTTTACTAATGCACCTGACCGAGTATGTCAATTTTTTCGGGTATAGCTCACACAGGAAACTTCTCATGTTCATCCTTTCAACGTTACAGCAAAGACCAAGCGATTCTGCACAGTTCAGTATATAACATTCACCATAAATTACGATTTCACTGAGAGAGAAGAGGACACCCCTCGAGTGAAGTCATTCACTCGTGGTGGCACTCGATTTCAGTTTGAAATGACTTTATATTCAAATTATATTTTTAGTTTCGCTTTAATTTTCTCTTGTACTTCTTCCCTGTTTCTCTACAGCTTAAACAATCCCTCAATATAAACACATCTCAGTTCACAGTATTTGTATTTGCATGCAGAAGTCTTTGTGTGTTTGAACGAATACTTTCCACTCTAATACTGTACTGTTGCAAGTGACTGATTGTGACTTAGGGCAGGATTAAATCAAAAATGTTTGCGCTGCGAGTCGCTTGCAGAAGCATTAGCAGCATGACTGCGAGTGGAAATTGCGCTGCTAAACTATCGTGGTATTAAATCTGACCCCATTTGCGCCGCAAAACGACCTTCTCTCAGCTCCTTTCTGGCACAATGGGAGAGAATAAAACACAACTTTCACACAGCCGCTACTACAACACTACACCACTATACTCAGTCGCGCTTTCATGTTTAGTTAGATGCTACTCTCGTCTAATTTTTAAAGTAACTCCCATGATGTACAGTTGTGTAGTTTGCTATTAGCGGCTGGTTAAAGTTGTAGTTAATCCCGCCCAACAATACATTGGGAGTGGTTACATTTTCGCTGCATTAAATCAAGAAAATATCTGCGAGAAAACACCCTGAAAATGCTCTCGCAGTCTAAAGCCTCTCGCGGTTAAGGCACAGTGAAGAGAAAGCGCAGCTCCGGCTTTATTCACAGTGCGGCTCTGTGTCAGTGAAATAACTGTGTACAATGCGATAATAATACATTAGATGTTGCGCCCAACATCTACATAAACGAAATGTTGCTTATTATTCGTGCACATAGAGAAAATATATATTTATATTGTTTTGTTCAGCAATGTGTCCGTGTTCGTTTTGTTTCGTTTTGGTTTCATTACTTGTTTATTCTGCTCTTGCTTTCTTCCTTTCATGTCTTAACAATTGATTCCTTCTTATCAGATCTTTCATGGGAAAAGTGCTACTATCAAGTGTATATACACTATCAAGTGTATATTACATCTCACTCGTACTCACTACAATGATGTATATTAAGCCTATACCCTATGTTACGGGGGTGTTTCCATGTTTGATACATTTCGATACACGGATTGAATGTGGATTGTGATTGATGCATTTTGTAGCTGATGTTGGACAGTACAGTATTTCTACAGTTCACGCATCTCTCTCTACAGGCTGCTCGGTGCTTCTCACTGACAGTTATAGGGGCTGGAAAACGGTGTTTCTACAGACGCATAATGGGGGGGAGTTTGGACGCTGTTCTCCGTTGCTTCGTACGTCTTTGATCATAATATTTTTAGGGGGGCTGACAGAAAATGTAGGGGGGCTGGAGCCCCACTGAATAGGGTCTAGCGACGCCCGTGGGCTATATGTATATTTGGGAATGAAGGCGACTTTTAAGACACAAACACTACATCGAATTACACTGTCAGCAGCTGTATAATTGCTATTATGAATATGTACACAAAAAGGTAAAGCATCTGGAGACGTCTGGATGACATTTATAGAATATTGTTACAGGCATATATGGTTGTATAACTTGCAAGCCAGTACACATATAAGTGTGTGATGTTTAGGCACTGCACATTGGGTGCAAAAACCCCCCCACACACAAAATATATATATATATATATATATATATATATATATATATATATATATATATATATATATATATATATATATATACAGTGAGGGAAAAAAGTATTTGATCCCCTGCTGATTTTGTACGTTTGCCTACTGACAAAGAAATTATCAGTCTATAATTTTAATGGTAGGTGTATTTTAACAGTGAGAGACAGAAAAACAACAAAAGAATCCTGAAAACCGCATTTCAAAAAAGTTATAAATTGATTTGCATGTTAATGAGGGAAATAAGTATTTGATCCCCTATCAATCAGCAAGATTTCTGGCTCCCAGGTGTCTTTTATACAGGTAACGAGCTGAGATTAGGAGCACTCTCTTAAAGGGAGAGCTTCTAATCTCAGCTCGTTACCTGTATAAAAGACACCTGTCCACAGAAGCAATCAATCAATCAGATTCCAAACTCTCCACCATGGCCAAGACCAAAGAGCTGTCCAAGGATGTCAGGGACAAGATTGTAGACCTACACAAGGCTGAAATGGGCTACAAGACCGTCGCCAAGCAGCTTGGTGAGAAGGTGACAACAGTTGGTGCGATTATTCGCAAATGGAAGAATCACAAAATAACTGTCAGTCTCCCTCGGTCTGGGGCTCCATGCAAGATCTCACCTTGTGGAGTTTCAATGATCATGAGAACGGTGAGGAATCAGCCCAGAACTACATGGGAGGATCTTGTTAATGATCTCAAGGCAGCTGGGACCATAGTCACCAAGAAAACAATTGGTAACGCACTATGCCGTGAAGGACTGAAATCCTGCAGCGCCCGTAAGGCCCCCCTGCTCAAGAAAGCACATGTACAGGCCCGTCTGAAGTTTGCCATCATCTGAATGATTCAGAGGAGAACTGTGTGAAAGTGTTGTGGTCAGATGAGACCAAAATCAAGCTCCTTGGCATCAACTCAACTCGCCGTGTTTGGAGGAGGAGGAATGACCCCAAGAACACCATCCCCACCGTCAAACATGGAGGTGGAAACATTAGGCTTTGGTGGTGTTTTTCTGCTAAGGGGACAGGACAACAGCACCGCATCAAAGGGATGATGGACAGGGCCATGTACCATCAAATCTTAGGTGAGAACCTCCTTCCCTCAGCCAGGGCATTGAAAATGGGTCGTGGATGGGTATTCCAGCATGACAATAACCCACAACACACAGCCAAGGCAACAAAGGAGTGGCTCAAGAAGAAGCACATTAAGGTCCTGGAGTGGCCTAGCCAGTCTCCAGACCTTAATCCCATAGAAAATCTGTGGAGGGAGCTGAAGGTTCGAGTTGCCAAACAGCCTCGAAACCTTAATGACTTGGAGAGGCTCTGCAAAGAGGAGTGGGACAAAATCCCTCCTGAGATGTGTGCAAACCTGGTGGCCAACTACAAGAAATGTCTGACCTCTGTGATTGCCAACAAGGGTTTTGCCACCAAGTACTAAGTCGAAGGGGTCAAATACTTATTTCCCTCATTAATATGCTAATCAATGTATAACTTTTTTGAAATGCGTTTTTCTGGATTTTTTTGTTGTTATTCTGTCTCTCACTGTTAAAATACACCTACCATTAAAATTATAGACTGATCATTTCTTTGTCAGTGGGCAAACGTACAAAATCAGCAGGGGATCAAATACTTTTTTCCCCCACTGTATATATTCTAGAAAAATATGGAATAATCTGAACAATCAATTATCTAGTAGCAGGTGGCCAACGTTATGCCTTTATCCTAGACACAGCAGCCTATATAACACGGAGATGATACGCAACAACATAATGAAACCAGTAATAATGTAGCATCAGTCAATCATTCATTACTAATCACATATCACACACGCATGACGCAATTGGATTGAATGAGCACCATATTGCCATCTATACAAGAGAAAGTGGACTATTATGACAATTAAAATTATAACGGCAGACATCGATGCCCGAAGGCGTGGAAGACGATGCCAGCCCTACACTTTCAGATCCATCGGAACTTTCTAGACCTTCCGATCACCTTTTAATAAGACATTATCGGTTTGATAGACACAGCATATCGTTATTGTGTCACCTGCTGAAGGATAAATTGAACAATAGATTTGCACGCAACCATCCTCTTACCGTGGAGACAATTATGTGCCGCGTTAGCCTATATGCTACAGGCTCCTTTCAAACTACAGTAGGGGACGTTGTGGGAGCGCCAAGCCACTATCAGCACCGCTATCACAGCTGGCACTGTGGAAAATCAATGATGTAGATTGACATATATACAACTGACATATACACAATTATATTACACTGTCATATTACAATGTGTACTATAAAGAGTATCTATGTATGGATCAGTGGCGTAGCCAGGAAAATGAGGGCGAGGCATAATGAGGGATTCACGGTGGGGGTCTGGGGGTCCTCCAGCAGAAAATGTAGAAAATTAAACACCTGAAATGAGCGATTCTGAGTCATATCGGAGTCGAACAACTTATATCAATATCTCCATGAAATATATATTTGCTTCACAACCACATATCACAATGGGACACATCCAGTGAACAATCACACATCAACCGACATTATACCGGCAAACTAGGGGCCAGATTGAATCAAATCTTTGACCGCTGCTAATACAAAACTACAGAACTGGACTCAGTTGCGGCTTCATTCTTCAGTTGATCATTTATTCTAATAATTAATGTAACCACTATGATGTTCATTTAGTAGTTTTGTATTAGCCAGTGGGTCAGTTTTTATTGAATACACCGCGCTACACATATTATTCTTATTCTTATTATTCTTATTATTATTATATGTGTTTATATGTTTATTGGCAATCTTACAAAACAGAGCAATACAAAGTGCACATGACAAGTAAACGCTGATTTAAAGCGTCCCTGAATAAGAGACTTGCATTTTTCTGGTATTCATATATAACCGAAGATACCAGCATTGATCCACGGCTATAGATAACGCCTGGATAAGATTGTCTGCGAAGACATACAAAATTTAAAATACACAGCTGTCATCAAGAGCGGCTTTGTTTTTATTATTGTATTATTTTCTCCTACTCTTTTTTAGCCGCTACACAGTACAGGTTTGTAATTGTGTTTCAGCGGGTAGACTCATGCTTTCAATTTACAGCGTGGAGCTGTACCTTCAGGCGCTATCGTGGGGCTGGATAAAATTAAAACTTTGACCCACCCGCTAATAGCAAACTACACACCTGTACATCACAGCGGTTACATTTATGGTTAGAAGAAAGTGTCATCTTACTGAAAATGAAGCCGCAACTGAGTACAGTTGTGTAGTTTGCTATTAGCGGGCGGGTCACAGTTTTGATTTCTCTGCTTTATCGACGCATCGCTCTCCTCGCAGCACGTCCTGCTCTCGCGCCCTCGCTGTCACTCAGATTTCAGACACTGTGATTGGCTCGCGATTTCTCTCACGCGCCCGCCCACCCCAGAAACCCCGCCAGAAAATCCGGCTCCTCCCGCTCGCAGCTCCGCACATTTCAGATTTAATTCAGCGAGGAGCTGAGCTGCGAGATCCCCTCCTGTGACTCTTCTGGGACTTTTCGCGCTCGCAAACATTTTTGATTTAATCCTGCCCTTAGTCTTTTGCTGTTACAATGTACAAAGACAGAGTAGGTCCGTATTTTCGGGTGTAGCTCGCACAGTACACGTCTTATGTTTACCCTTTCAACTCTACTTTGTAGAGCCAGCGATTCTGCATTGTTCAGTATATAATATGTCACCATAATATACGATCTCACTGAGATAGAAGAGGACAAAATCGTGCCCCCGTGTTGCATCGTTAACATTAAACAGTAGTAATGCACTCGCGGTGGCACTCGATCTCAGATTGAAATGATTTTCAAATTAAAGCAATAACCCACCACTACAGATTCAGCAACGTCATTGCTGTTGTACCATTGTTCATATTCGTGTATTTATTTTAATAACTTGTATTTTCGTGTTTTGTGAATCACTTTTAATTCTATGTTTTAGTTTCACTTTCGGTTTGTCTAGCTTTTCTCAACGGCTTTCTTTCTGAAACTACCCCTCACTATAACAAATCTCAGTTTATACTATTTGTATTTGCTTGCAGAAGTGTCTGTGTGTTTAAACAGATACTTTCCATTGTAGTACTGTTGCAAGTGACTGATAGTTCTTAGTTTTTACGATGTGCATGCCAAAGATGGCGCCTGAATCTTGTTTTCTCAGTGAAAAATATGATATATGCTGCCACAAGTGGAGACAGTGCATCATTACAGTAAAAAAATTGACTTTTTGTCTAAAACATTTGTTCATTGCGCCCATATTTCTTCACGTAGGAACTTTTCTTATAGAATATTTGTAGAGAACAGTCCACAGATGCTGTATACCAAAGCACACATCAACCAGTCAAATGGTCTATGAGGAGCTGAGGCTCAAGTGTTTTCAGCTTAATTGAAAATTGTGAGCACACCATGTGACTTATCATTTTTTTGATATATCCAAATCAAGTATTTACATAAGCACACTATGTAGAAAAAGTTTCATAACTCAACTCTTTACCATTCCTGATAAAACACTGTTTGAAAACGGTCCAATTTGTTGGACTACATTCAAGATGGCTGCCAAACCATGTGACGTTAGGCCACCATATTGTATTTAAGTGACCATACCATAGCCCCTACACTCATACCATAGTTTGGTGAGTTTTCACCAAGCAGTTCAAAAGTTATAGGCATTTGAAAATATTCTGGCGGAAGAAAAGAAAAATAAATAAATAAATAAATAAGTAATAATAATAATAATAATAATAATAATAATAATAATAATAATAATAATAATAATAATAATAAAAATCCTTACAACAACAATAGGCTTCCAGGCATCCTGGACCTGGAAGCGTAATAATAAATATATCTGCAAGCAGCAATGCAGGGGGCCAAATACACATCTACACAGTACTAACACAGTCTAATACATTCTAATGTACTTCAAACCTGCTATTTATGACACGTTATGCAATTTAAGCATTGCTTTAAGCATCTCGTTTCATCAATCGTATTGCCTTTAACAAATCTGATGGAGGATCTAGCCAAGGGCATGTGTACAGAATTCCACATCAATCGTACCTGCGGTTTCACAGTTGAAGACGTTTGAAAATTGTCCAAAATCTGTCACTTAAACCAATCTGGCAACCAGCCAGTGACAAATTACTTCCATATTACATATGGCAATTCTCTACACAGCTGTGTATCACTGTATGAAGTGTATTGTTTGTATAAGCTTTTGAAAATAACTGCAGAAACATTTTCATAATAATACTAATGAAATATATTCGTTGCAGACAACTATTGAGGCTTCCAGGTGATTCCAGTCAATAAATGTATGGTTTCACACCCCAAATAATATAAATCAGATGAAAGCAAATTTTGACAAAATCGGAAGAGTTTTCATGTTGAAGTTCCCCCCTCTTGTGGTCAAATATGTTGAAGTACAAGCCAGTATTAATCTCAAAAAGTCAACTACCCTGATTAGATTTCAATATATGATTTTTAATTAAATTAGTTTAATAATATAAATAGCTCTGGTATCATAATAAATGAGTAAACACTTTATTCTACAAGTCTCATTTGTGTACTTGTATAGCATAGAACTGCTGCAGCTTTTCAATTCGCAGTTATCATCCGAACCTCATTTAGTAGCTTAATTTCTGTTTCATTTGGTTGTCACATTGATTACCGATGTGCACGTTATATATAATTATGGCTTGTAAATGCAATGTTTTATACACTGTAAAAAATTAATCATGGGTCTTGTAATTTTCACTAAATGTTTTTACGTAATAATTACAAATAATGTGTACATTTTATTAATGAAATTGTGGTTTAGTGTTTGATACAAAATATTGAGAAGATTTCACTAATAGAACCAAGAGATACATTTTCCTCTTTTATTTAAGGACATTTCTGCAATTTTAAGGCTTAAGAGAATTAGTTCAATTTTAGTTGCCTATTCTGACGAGCTGATGAGTTGAAACAGGTGTCTTAAATTAACGAAATCCAATATTCCACAAAAAGTGTGACAGGTAAAATGTCTTTCTCTCTAGAGATCAGTATGGATTGAGAGGTTTGTTTGATGTTGGCTTGAGAAAGAATAGCCAAAAGATAGAGAGATAGATAGATAGATAGATAGATAGATAGATAGATAGATAGATAGATAGAATTAGATAAGTGCTGATTGGCTCGCAAATAGAACCTTATAGTACGAAGTTTGAGGTCAACTTTGTAGACAGAACCTTTTTGTTTTCTAAATAAAAAGTCCAAAAATGTACACAACTTAAAAAAAAGTAACATAATGTAAATAAGTTGTCACAGAATAAGAATATGTGAATAACTCAATTTTGTCAAAAATGTCAGATAGAACCTTATAATTCCAAGGGGATGAACTTGAACAATACTTTTTTACAATTAAATTGTCTAAAACTACTGTGAAAATATTTAACACAAATAAGACTTTTGTCAGCCACTATATTAAAAAAGGTAACACTTTATTTTGGTGGTCCACTTTAGAAATTCTACTGATTATAAGTAACTTTGCAACTACGTGTTAACGTAATCTATTAACCCTAACCTAACAGTTTACTTGCAGTCTACTAATACTCTAATGAGAGTAGTTACTTACAGTTAGTAGAATGTCTAAAGTGGACCATCGAAATAGTGTAACCAAAAAAAAAAAATGTAGGTTATATCTTTCAGTCCTCAAACCCAAAAGGCGTGATGTAAGGCAGAGTGTAATCTCATTTATATGTAACAGAGACCAGCTAGTAAGAGCTGTGTGAGTAAACCTCACTCCACTTGGCCTCAAGAGGTGCCCCAGTGACTGATGCTAGAGGCTATGATCTTTAGCGTCCTTGTTAGTGCACCCACCTCCAATGCCGGTGAAGCTGGTTCGAATTCTGCTTGGAGCGGTGCAAGTAGGACCAGTTACATTTACAGATTGGGATCAACATCAGTGTTAAGGTGCAAAGCTTCAGTTGAAGCAACCCTTCGGATCCCAGTGAATCAGGCACCCCAGTGAGCGCTTCCAGTAACAGTTTAGACTCTCAGCAGGAGACAGGCCCGGGAAATAAAGTCACTGACACAATGTCAGTTTGTTTATCTTCGTTTATTGAAAGTTTCACACAGCCTTTTATACATCTACAAGCAATATTTCATAGGTGGTTCGGGGCAGTCCCGAACCTGAATGAAATTTTCTTTGCATATGTCCCAGGGCAGTTCCGAGACACAGGAAGAAATAATTGATAAGGTATTCTTTATAATTGGGAAAACAACTTTACCCCAACAATCAGAATAAGTAAACTGAAAATTAGAATTAATGTGGGGGCTGTTTTACATTCTGAATGCACTATATTCCTCATGTAAACATGGTTAATTTGCAGTTTTCCCCCCTACACTGGTGTCACCAAATGTATTTTTTTTTCTTTACCCTGAATACACCCTCTGTCATTGGTGAAACTATATTTGAGCTTGTTATTTTGACAGTGTGTGCCGTCCACTGAAACATATTTTTTTGTTTTAGTGTTTACAAAGAAATTTAGAATTTTAAGCTGTTATTAGAAAAATGTTTCAAAATGTTTGTTTACAACCGTACACAAATAAACTTTATAATTATGGACAGATATATAATGATAGAGAAACAGACAAGATAAAAATACTTATTTAATGGTTGTTTTACAGTGCGACAATACAGATGTACAGCAAGATCTCCTGCCGCAAATAATGAAAATTGCCATCTGCAAGAGGGATGATCAGGAGGACGTCAGCATCATCTTGGAGGGGGTGCAAGTCATGGCTGGCTTGGAAAATCTGTCTAGAGCCTGTGCTGTTTTTCTTGGACTGACGTATGCACTAAACCTCACCTACTCGAAAGAACTGAGGCACACATTTGAGGCCTTTCAGAAGCTCTTCTTAGAACTGGATGTGTGCAAGTTTTCCCCCAAATTACTAACACTTAAAAACAAACTCATGTCTTAGATTGAGAGGCAAAGCATTATTACCAAGTTCTGGTGGAAAAAAAACTGCACTGATTGAGCGTTTGATACTGTTCTACATAAATGGTTTTATACATTTTGCTACAAGTTGTTATTTGTATGCACATGTTTTTGTGTAACAAAATGATGTTTCTCAATGACATGGGAAATGTAAACTTTTTTTTTCATGTCTTAAAACTGCTGCTTACATTTTATATATATTTGTTATTTATGGTTACAGTCCAAAAAGACAATAAAAGCATGTTTGTCAACAAAAACTGCATTTTGTATTCATTATTATCTTAACCTGAAAAAGGCAGTACATTTTATAATTAAGTCATTTTAATTAATACAAATGAGTAAATTTTACTTGATTAATTTGTGAGAAAACATAAAATAAAAAAGATTAAATTAAATTCATTGTGTGCCATAGACTAAATAATTTAGGAAATTTTACTTAATTTATTCGGGTAGATTTCGCAAAAAAACTAAACCTTAAAAAATATGTGTAATAATGTTACCATAATTTTTTTAAGTAGATTGCATGTAACATTTTTTACAGTGTACAATTCCAGCTTGTAAAAGCAATGTTTTTCATAAAGCGGGAAATATGTCCAATTACTAATATCAAGCGCCTCAATGAGCAGGTCCGTTTATTCGATTGTAGCTCGCACAGTAAACGTCTTATGTTCGCCCTTTCAATTATATTGAATAGAGCCAGCGATTCTGCACAGTTCAGTATACAACATGTCACCATAAGTTACGATTTCACTCAGAGAGAAGAGCACAAAATCGCCCCCCGTGTTGCATCGTTAACTATTTAACCAGGAACTGATGCATGGATCCAGCCAATCTCAGTTTGAAATGATGTTCAGTTGACAGCAATAATCCACCACTACAGATTCAGCAACATCACCGCTCTTGTACCACTGTTGATTTTCATGTATTTTATGTATTTTACATAATGTGTATTTATGTTTCATGTGAATCACATTTAATCCAATTTTTTAGTTTCACATTTGTTTTCTCTTGCTTCTCTTCAAGGTTTCTCTACAGCTGAAATAATCCCTAATTTAAACACATCTCAATTTACACTATTTGTATTTGCAGACAGAAGTGTTTGTGTGTTTAAAATAATAGTTTCCACTCTAATACTGTTGCAAGTGACTGATAGTGTTTTGTTGTTACGATGTACATGCCCAAGATGGCCGCTTCATTTTTTTTTATCTCAGTGCTGTTTGTGGTATATGCTGCTACCAGTGGTGACAGTGTGTTATTGCAGGCTTAAAATTGAACAAAATGTACAGTAAGTCAAAATATTTTGTTCATTACTGCTATGTTTCTTCATGTAGGAATTGTCTTTTAGAATATGTGTAGAACACAGTCCAAAGATACTGTATACCAAAGCACACATCAGCCAGTATAAGGGTTTATGAGAAATCGAGGCATAATCCAAGATTGTTGCCACACTGTGTGACTTATCAATGTTTGGTAATACACATTTCAAGTACTAACATCAGAGTAGTAATGATGGCACTTTATGTCAAAGTGACAGGTGGCCCCGCCCCTACCCAGAAGCCCCATGGGCTGGGAAACCCGCCTTACCCAGAAGCCTCACGGGCCATGAAGCCCCTCCTTACCCAGAAGCCCAATGGGCCAGGAAGCTCCTCCTTACCCTGTACCCTTTGATCCTCTCCTGTCAGCCATCTTGTAAGAATACACGTTTTACCCTTTGACCCTCTCCTGTCAGCCATCTTGTTTGGATGACCGTGATCTTGTTAGGATGGCAGCCATCTTGTTTGGATGACCTCCATCTTGTTAGGATGACAGGCATTTTGGAAAGGGCACAGGTCATCTTGACAAGTGTTCGCCGCCATCTCACCCTGATGGTGTATGTGTGTGTGTGTGTGTGTGTGTGTGTGTGTGTGTAATGTTTAAGAGTTTAAACTTATTATTATTTGTGTTAGGTTATGTTTTATGATTAGGTTTGGTACGATAAGTTGTTACCAAAATAAAATACATTAAAATAAAAAGAGAACAACAACATAAAGTTTTAATAAAAAAGTATTTTAAACTGTGTTTAGTGATGTGCATGTGATGATTTTAGGTTATATATTTTATGATTGTTTTTGGGGTGGTATAAAATAAAATAAATTAAATTAGAAAAAGAGAACAAAATAAAGTTTTGATCAAAAAAGTACTTACCCAGAGTGGAATTCCAACCCACACAGACATACATCTATTAGATCTTAAGTCCAATGCCTTAACCACTCAGCCACCTGGGTGTTACTATTTGGTATAAGTTACTAAGTTGAAGGGTGTATTCATTAATCACGAGAAAATGAACCATGAAGAGAGATTAAAAGAGATCTATTATACGCCTAAAGAAGCCGGTCGTTTTGGAGGACTCGATACACTGCTGAGAAGAGCCAGAGCAAAGGGTGACCGTATAAAAAGAGAACATGTTTCACAATGGTTATCGGATCAATATACATACACAGTGCACAGACCAGCGCGGGTGAGGTTTAAGAGGAACTTGACACTGGTACAAGACATTGACTGGCAATGGCAGTGGTGGAAATGGGTCAGTTCTCAAAGTTCAACAACGGTATGAAATACATTCTAACCTGTATAGATGTGTTGTCCAAATACGCCTGGGCAGTACCATTAAAAAACAAAACGGGTCAGCAAGTGTGTGCCGCCTTTAAAAGAATATTCACCCAAGGGCGCGTTCCAAAGAAACTGCAGACAGATCAGGGGAAAGAATTCCTCAACCATGGTTTTCAAAGTCTTCTCAAGCAATACCAAATTGTACATTTTGTGACAAATAGTAAAGTGAAAGCCAGTGTGGTAGAGAGATTCAATAGGACTATAAAATCGAAAATGTGGAAGTACTTTAGAGCTGTTTCACAGTTACAATCACACATTCCATAGAACTGTCAAGGAACGACCAGTAGATGTCACCCATGACAATGCCCTGAGGGTGTGGAGGACTGTGTATGGGTCATTTGTAAAAAGCAAACCTTCAAAATTTAAGTTTAAAGAAGGTGATCATGTGAGGGTGTCGAGAATAAAAGGGAAATTTGAAAAGGGGTATGAGCAAACATTCACAGATGAAATATTCATAGTTAAAGAATGTGTGCCTGGATTAAGGCCTATTTACAAACTAAAAGATTATGCTGGTGACGACATAAAAGGTCAGTTTTACACCGAAGAGTTACAAAAGATAAACCCAAATGGTGACAGAGTCTATCGAATACAGAAAATTTTAGACTCCAGAGGCCGTGGCCGGGGTAAACAAGTTTTAGTCAAATGGCTGAGTTGGGGAGTTAAATTTAATAGTTGGATCAAAGCTTCAGAGGTGAAAGACATAGCCCCGGGGGTTGTGAGAGGATAAAAAATGAGTGAAAATGGATTTTACCTGACTTTTACCAGTAATGCCTCGGAGACACTATTTCCTAACAACAAGAGCTCCAACTTCACTGACCATCTAGCCAAATCCATCGATCTACCAGGTAAATGGGAGGTAGGGATGGTGGAGATGCACTACCCCATGACCATCAATACGTTTGACAGGAAACAGAGCTTTGAATTGCATTCTGAGACAACCGATACAAACTGGTATTATGAAATATCACAAGGCTACTATAAAAACATTGATGTATTGTTAACAGCCATGAATAATGCTGTCAAGGCCGTCCCCACATTGCCCAAGGTATACTTTCAATACAACTATATTAGAAGCGTGAGGCTTTTCAGGGATTCGACTTTATTGTTTTTTACCACGGGCCAGCTAGCACATGTCTTGGGGTTCATTCCCGAGAAGGGGGGGGGGGAATTCGCCCCAGCCTGCGGATATTACAGCGGGTTTTAACCACATGTATGTTTATACCGATATAATTGAACACCAACTAGTGGGTGACATGTATGCCCCGCTTCTGCGCTGTGTACCTAAAAAAGGGGAAGAAGGCAAGTTTGTTACGCTGTTATATGATAAGCCCCACTATGTCCCCCTGAGCATGGATCAATTCGACACCATCAGCACTGAAATAAAGACTGACTAGAACGGACATGTGACATTCGCATACGGCAAGGTGATAGTGAAGTTGCATTTCCAACCTGTTAGATACAACCACTTTTAAATCATGGTGATTGTTAAAAACTATGGAGACCCGCACATGTATAGGAACTACTACAAGTATCAGGCGGGTAACGGCCTCCCCGGTTTCGCCGGGATGCCAGTACAATACGGTGCGGGGGTAGCTGGTAGCTATGCCTTTTCTGAGACACGGATTAGAAATTGTCAAACCACACGTCAAATTGGCTGCCAGAAACATAGCTAAAGATGTGGTCGGGCAGGTTACAAGTGCGGTGGCCAGTAGAATTCATGCTCCGAAAGGTCAGGAGAGGCATTAAAAGGAAAAGAACGACACCACTGGGGCTCACAGGACCGCCGGCCCCTGTTAAAAGGACTATACAGAAGAAACACAATCATAAGAGAAACGGGGCTGGTAAGAAGAGGAGCTCCAGGCAACAACATCGCGGGGATATATTTTAAACATGGCTTTCGTTCACTGCAGTTCCTGGACCTTTTTCAGCTGGTGCCCACACAGACCAGCATTGAGAAGAGTTTCTATGTGGAGGTGCCCCCCCTCACAGCGCTCTCTGACAATGCCCCACTGGAATTCTACATCACTGAAAACGGAGAAGACTATCTAGATCTGAACAACACGATCATCTACCTGACTTGTAAAATTACTAAGCATGATGGCACTGATCTGGCCCAGGATGATCGGGTGGGCCTGGTAAATTACCCCGTGGCCTCCCTTTTCAGCCAGGTCGACATCACAATCTGTGACAGACTTATTAGCCAGAGCAACAACTGTTATCCATACAGGGCTATAATACAGTGAATACAACTACAGTGAAAGCACTTTGAACACACAGTACTCAGCAGGCCTTTTTGTCAAGGACACAGCCGGCCAGCATGAAGTAACCGCACTGAACGGGACAAACCTGGGGTTCAGAAATAGAGCGGCCTATACAGCAGGAAGCCGAAAACTAGAATTGTTGGGTTGTATTCATGCAGACATGTTTTTTCAAGACAAATTAATGCTGAACGGCGTTGATATAAAAATTCAACTCACCCGTAACAGAGAAGCGTTCTGTCTCATGAGCAACGCTGAGGATTTCAAACTGTCGGTTCTCTCAGCAGCTGTGTTTGTGAAGAGGGTCCGGGTGGCCCCCGCTGTCAGGCTGGGTCATGCCGATGTGCTGCAGGTGGCTAATGCAAAATACCCTGTAGATCGGGTTCATATGAAAGTGTTCAGTCTGGCCAGAGGAAGCAGGGTCTGCAACCAGGAAAATGTGTTTCTGGGACAATTGCCTAAAATAATAGCAATTGGTTTTGTGGATAAACCCCTTCTACTTTAAACATTGTGATATTAATTTCCTGGCCCTGTAAGTAGATGGGGAGCAGATCCCTACTAAACCGCTACAACCGGATTTCGCAAATGATAACTTTAACCTGGTGGAAACAGCCGGAAAGCACCTCAAAGACAAGCCTCTGGTAGTGGACCGTAAGGAGTTTGCCAGAGGTTACACACTGTTTGCATTTAACCTCAGCCCGGATCAAGAGTGCACTGGGCACTATTCGCTCATAAAAACAGGGAACCTGAGAGCAGAAATTAGTTTTGCCCAGCCATTACCAACCACCGTGAACATGATAGTGTATGCTGTTTTTGACAACATTGTTGAAATTAACATTAATCATTATTAAGATAAGTCCTTTACGACTACAGTTGAAAAACGATTGCCTTGTGGCTTTCAATACTCTGGTCATGAATACGCAACAGATTGGGGCCATCATGACTAAGGATAGTTACACAACAGACTATTTTCTGGGTGTGTTTCCATCTGACGAGCTCCCCAAACGGTCAGGAGTCCACAGGCCGGCCTGTTTCGTCATCAACACACATCCGCATGACCGACCCGGGGAGCACTGGCTTGCTATCTATCTAGGAGGAGATGGGAAGGCCGAATTCTTTGATTCTTACGGATTCCCCCCCAATGCTCCTTTTTTCCCTAAATCAATCATGCGTTTTTTAAACACAAACTCAGTGTTAACAGTGTTAACTCCAGACAGTTGCAGGATGCTTTATCCACAACATGTGGAAACCACTGTGTGTATTTTTTACAACAGCGTTGTAAGGGGCTAGCTTATAATCAGATATTGGATTTGTATTCTGAAGATTTAATTAGTAATGACAACATGGTAATGCAGTTTGTGAAAAGTTATAACAGGAGAACGAGACCTATGTATCTGTTTAAGCTTCATGTAAATGAGAATTGTCAGATGTGTAACCGAATGCATGATTTTAGGATCTGTCATAATTGCTAAATCAGTCATGAACAGAAATAAACAATGTTAGAACAGTGTATGAATAACACTATAGACACTATAGAATGATAGAATAATGCTTGTGTGTATGTTTGTGTGTGTGCGTTTAAGCTTAATGACGTGGCATTCTCATATATGTAACGCCTGCTAACCTGATAATAAAATATTATATACACATGAATTATGTTTATATGTAGTTAATAAATCCATACATACAAACACCATTGTTTATCACGCGTTACATTTTTTATTCAGCACACACAAAAACCAAATAAACTAAAACAGTGAAACACCACTGATAATGTTCTTTGACATACAAACACAATAATAATAATAATAATAATAATAATAATAATAATAATAATAATAATAATAATACATTTTTTATTATCAGAATCACACAAGGATTTAACATTTTACAGATAACATCAATGTATGTATTTCTATAGCCTATATATAAACAAACAACAACCAAAATAATAATACAAAAAATAAAACCATGAGGACCCGCTTTACAGAGACAGCCATGGTAATTTCCCAAACAGCCGATGCTTTTTAGCTGGCTGGTCTCTTTGTGGTGTTTCGGGTGGGGCAGCCGCCCCCTCCATCGGAATATCAAAGTCTGGTTCAGGAGAAATAGGATTTCTCTGTATAGACATAGAACTGTCTCTAGTAGGTGTTGTTTTCAGTTTCTCCAACACCTCCCTGTTTATTCTGTTAGACAGTACCGAACCGGGGATGTTAATCTCCGCCATCGCCATCATAAAACTGCCCCAGCCTTTGGGGGCTCTTCCTGTGGCCAGCGTGTGCGGCTGTGTGACAGCCCTAACCAGATCAATCACATGAGACCCACGAACAGGGCCCCCCTTGTACACAAATTCCCCATTCTCATTCCAGCTAGCTATAGAATTGTTGGACACCATTTCGGCATTTTTATTTTGCCTTTGTGGGATAGCGTCTAAAATATAATCGAAAACAGGCTCTGTGTGCGGTTTTTCGGCCGGGGTATCGGTGTCAGGCATCTGCAAAGTCAAAGTGGCTTTTTCAGATTCTGCCTGCCGCGTCAGGGCCAAGTACCTCTGCAGCGCTTTGTCATATTCACCCAATTGAGAGCTTTGCAGAATATCTTTCATTTCACCATCCAATTTATATGTGGCTATTTTTCTGATGTCGTGTTCAACTGGAAAGTCCTCTTTAATTTGGCCCATCTGTTTCTGAGGTACTAGATACATTTTCTCAGTGAATTGCATTTTCATCTGGTCAGTAAGCCGGTAATGACGGGAATGGCAATACTTAGCAAATTACCGATAAACCCCCCAGACTGATTCAATAGATTTCTCTTTCTCTTAACAGACACTGTCTTTTTACTAAGTGTTTTTATAATGTGGCCACTTTTCTTGAGTTTCTGAAATTGTTTAGCGCTCAAGCGGATGTTTCCTTTCAGTGTATTTAGAGCGATTTCTGACACGGCCTGTACCAGGTCGCTTCCAGCGGCGCACAGAATGGCCTTGTTGCGGCTTGGCTTTAACCAGCAGCTGCAGGAGAGCCAGTTTTCTCTTCATACGCAGTGACATACTGACAGCCAGAGTCACAGACAGCAAATGTGCTCAACGCTGGAAAACCAGCGGCTTTTACTTTCTTTGTTTTTTAAACACATAAACCACCGGGATGTCAGGGAGGAAAAGACCCGTCCTTAAACGGTATTCATCAGGGGTCTTTGACATGACATCGACAAATAAGTATCCGAAATACTTCTTGGTGGCATCTTCAAAAGCTTCCAAAAAATATTGAGATTTGCCTGGATACATCTGTCGAGCTAACGTTGTAATCTGTAATTTATCTCTCGGTCTTTTGCAGTGTTCTCATCTCAAAGTGCCAGTCACGTTTAACACGTACTATCCCCGGTTGCCGCAGTGCAATGTCTTTTATTTCACCATTTGCACCAGCCTACTTATCCGCACAGTCAAGTATCAAATCTTTTAGGCTATCGACATTAATGTTCTCACTATTAGCCACGTTTAATGTGATACCCTTTACCTTGATACAGGCTTTCCCTCCTGAGAGCTTATATCCATAGGATTTAGGTCCTGTTGCAACAAACTCTGTAATGTGCTGATCCGGAGGCAGCTCACTTGTCAATTGACCCAGATAATCTCCTAACTTGGGGTCCCACTGTCCTGGCCTGCTTACATAAATGATTGAATCAGTGTCATAATACAAACAACGACCTTGTAATGAATCCAGAAGAGAGTACAGTTCTAACCTAGCATAGGCGGTGGTGAAACTGGCAATACAAATATTTACATTTGAAAGCTGTGTGTAGTGATCTTTTCCCCGTTTCCATGTGACACAGGCACATAAAATCATCGTCATCGTCAATAAAATCACAAGACGAGACCTCGTGGTATGGGGCAAACACGTATTTAAATAATTCGTTGGGGTCTCTCACAATACTGGTGTTTTGTAAATCTGGTCGTTGTCCAAATTTTCCCCATAAAGAATTCATAAACAGTTTTGAAATCTGTCTTTTGGCCGGATTCTTAGTAATGTTGTAATGGTCCAAGTGTACCCCCTCTCTGTCATGATACTCTCTGATGTAGTGTTCACGGTCTGTGTCATTTTTGCACCACTGGGGGTAGCCTGAAGCTTCTTGTTTGCCTTTTAAATGCGTTTTAATATATTCACTAAACAACGTGTTGGTCAAGTGCTTAAAGTGCCAGATCTCGTATATTTCTGCTATTCTGTAACCCTTATCTACAGCAGACAGCAGCTCTGGCGTGCACCAGACACCGGTAAGCGCTCTCTGCTCGTCGCTGTTTGTTCAGGGGGAGCCCTGCTGGGTGTCAGCGCACGTCCGACAGAGTGTAAAGAACAGTTTTTTACCAACTCTGGTCGGTAGCACAGGGAAAAACAACCTTCTAGGAGGGTAAACTTTGACTTTTGCGAGCCCAAAGTAATTTTGTAAATCTTCAAAGCCCTCGCATATTATATCCGGGTGACCAACGGGGTACAATTTGGTTTTATTTACAAACGGGTACAGACTGGTGAAATCATAGTAACGGAGTTCCTAGCCAGGTTTTGGTTGATAATACAGGGTCACTGCATTCGTCCACCCACCGAATAGAGACTCCCTGGGGTCTAAAGGCGCTGGTAACTGTGATTCGGAAATAAATGCCCTAACATCCTGGTCTTCATTCAGCATTGTCTTCCATTTGTGTTCCCACATCACTTTAACATCAAACCCTTGTAATTTTAAGAATTCGGTTTTATACATTGTCTTTTGATATAGCCAGCCGAATGTTGTTTTTGTCACACTGTTAACGTCATTTTCGCTATAACAGGTATCGTAACCATGAAAAAAACATCCATGGTACTCAAAAGCAGTGTACACACCGTTTATTACTGCAAAACCATCTAGATAGTACGGGCCAAATTTATGCTCACCACCCAGCTTTAGTGCCTGTTGTATACTGATGTTGTCTGTGTGTTCAGTATACATGAGCCACTGAATAGCGGGGGTCGAGAACCGCTTTTTCTGGTTGTGATAATTGTCGTGCGGGACTAATGCTATGGTCTGCGGTCTGAGAAACATGTATCGGTACATGGTCATACACACAGAGGCTAATGTGATGTACTGAAACGGGTCAAGACTGACTTTAATCAGGTCTGAATCAGGGTCAGACGGACACTTCAGATGTATCTGCTCTGTCATACTTAATATCTCGTTTCTAAATGTAGTACAAGCTTGTCTCAGTATGTCCACGTCCTGTCTACAATACCGCTTCAATTCATCGAGTTTGTGCTCATCGTACCATTCCTGAAACTGTGTTTTATCAGCACCCATCATGTAGTCTACCCCGTAAAATTGTTCAGCGGGTAAGGGTCCTACATAATTTTGGTTTGCGACCGTGTTAAAGAAGTGTGGGAAATGGCCTTTCTCACCCTCAAACCCCATTGCTTTTGGCATATTGCTCAGTTTCAGAGGCAAGAAATGTAATGAATCAATGAACCTGATGTTCAGAGCGGTCACTGTCATGCACATAATTTTACCTCCTTGTGTGATGAAGTGTGTAGCAACCTTTTCACGTATGAGCTCTCTAATGACCAAGTAGTTATCATAGCCTTTACCATTGTGTGAAATAAAAGTGTAGTTTTTAAAACACGTGTCAATGAAACATTTCACAAAGTCAGATAAGCAAGAATCCCCATAAAACTCCCATGTGCGTTTGTTGTTTATGTGTGAGGCATAAACATAATTTGGGATGTGTGTCCTGTTTCTTGCATGCATTCAAAATCAAAGAAAATGTATTTTTCCGATTGTTTGGGGATGTTTATTACGCTCATGTAGCATACATGATTGTCAGGTGTCTGGATAACACTTTTACAGCGCGGAAAGAGCTTTTCTTCGCAAGTGTGCATTATTGGGAGAAAAGTCCGGCACTCTGTACAGTAAAAGTGTTGAACACACTGAATCTCTTTGGTGGCAGCTTTAGCCTTGTGTCTCCTGAGACAGACACCACCTCTACAGAATATTTTACATACATCGCATCTGGTGATGGTCTCTTTAACCTCAAAACAGTGGGGGTCTAAACACGCTCTGCACAAATTCCGACACGTGTGACTATTTTTATGCCCATATACTGCGTGGCAATAATCACAGAAATAGTTAACACCTATAAATGTTCTGATGTTTAAAACCCCGTAGTAATGCTGTTTGTGAAGTAAAACAAACATCTGTGCATTCTTTCCCTTTCCACAGGCGGTACACACTGGCGGCAAAACATAAATTGTTACCTTGGTTTTTGAAATCAGTGAGGCATGCCCTTTTCTTGTCTATTATCTTGCAAAACAAAATACCTTTTATACGTCTCCGTACCCCACCTTGCATATTAGGATTTCGGTGTGACTTTGCAGTAAATTAGCTATGCTCTCTAGGAAATCTGTTTCATCCAGCTCCCCCAAATGTTGCCTCCTCTAACAGAAAGCATTATTTAATGACCTCGAGCTCAGTCTAAGCTGTACAAAATCATTAGGACCCACATTGTGTGATATTTCATTTAACAGCCCTTGCACAGCACCAGTACGATTCTACCAGATCCAGATTCACAAACCTGAATTCTTCATAAAACTCCATTCCCCGGAACCTGTTAAGTTCCCGGTCATAGTGACGAATACGCTCCAAAAACACCCGAGGCGGGTCTCCGCCATCACCACCCTCAACCATTTGTTCAGCATTTTCATTATTCACCTCTAACATTGCTACATCACCACCCCCAATCTGATTATCATTATTATTCGCTTCTAATGCTTACCCATCAGACACGTGCAAATCTATATATTCCTGAATTTCCAAGTCTGGTTGGTTATTATTATCAGCTTCTAATGCTAATTCATCAGACACAATCAAATCAATATATTCCTGAATTTCCAAGTTTGCTGGGTGGTCATCAACCGCCACTGTGCTGTAATGGTGTCTGTGATCCTGCTAATTGTGACACATCCATTCTAGATTTAAGCCTACGCAGCATTCTTTTGGCTACATTAATATTCTTTATCAGTACTGCCGTGATACGTGCAGACCGAGTGTCTTTGTGTCTTACTTGTTTCATTATTTGTTAATTGCGGTTTTCACTCACAGTGTGACGATTCAGCAAACTCGATGTTATACCCTTTTTGTTTTACCACATTTGTCAAAACATGTATTTTTCTGTGAGCTGTGTGTAAATCTTCTACCAGTTGCCAACAAATGTGACATATTTTACTAAACAACAGGGCCCTAGAATCATCAGAGGTCTGAATGCCTGTACAGGGTATTTGTTCACCTGACCTGTCTATCTCTTTATGCACACTCGGAGTGGGGTTAACTGTGCTATTTGTCTGCTTACCTCTTTTTACAGTAGCGGGCTGTCTTACTGTGTGCTTTTCTCTGAAACATGCACTCTACCTTCAAGACGGTTTAGTGACTTGTTAGAAAGTGTGGATGAGAAAGTAATGCAAATAGTTGAGAAGGTTATAAAAAACAAGGCTTATCAAGTGTTTTACAAACATAAATAAAATACTGTTTGTGTCTGCTCTGCTTTTCTGTGCAATAAGACATTATATTAATTCCTATATTTTTTCAGAGAAAGAAACCCCGGGGCCCCTGGAATTACGTTTACGTATGTTTGAGGAATCTATGTTTGAAGATGTCATCCTCACTCTAATAGCTCACAAGTTTGGTGATTTGTATGATACTGGTAATTCTAATGTGAAATCGCTAGTTGCTGATGTTGAAAAAACAGTGGCGTCCCTCCCCAATGTGCTCAAGAGAATGCTGTATAAAGAGACACATCCTGGTGAATCTGCTTTTACAGCTGTCCAAAAAGTTCTGCACAGTTCTTTTGGAAATACTATCCCTATCATGACCAAACCCAATTTCTACACTGTGCTAGACAGAATAGTGTCACTGCCCTGGCCAATAAACAAGTAGAGGGAGTAGCTAGTGCAGTACAGTTCAGTTGTTTCTTCCTGGCTGCTGTAGGTGTTGGGGAAGCGGGATCATTGGTCACCCGAGTCAGTATCTAATCTCACTGTCTACATCTGACTTGATGCCTTGTTGTAATTTTTAGAGCTGTCACAATAAAATATTGACATTGAAATATATTTTACTGAGTCTCATATTTTGAATGTCTATACCTTTTCTTTCTCTTTTATTTTTCCAACACTGTACCACCCCAAAAATAATCATAAAATATATAACCTAAAATCATCACACGCACATCACTAAACACAGTTTAAAATACTTTTTTATTAAAACTTTATGTTGTTGTTCTCTTTTTATTTTAATGTATTTTATTTTGCTAACAACTTATCATAACAAACCTAATCATAAAACATAACCTAACACAAATAATAATAAGTTTAAACTCTTAAACATTACACACACACACACACATACACCATCAGGGTGAGATGGCAGTAAACACTTGTCAAGATGACCTGTGCCCTTTCCAAAATGCCTGTCATCCTAACAAGATGGAGGTCATCCAAACAAGATGGCTGTCATCCTAACAAGATTACGGTCATCCAAACAAGATGGCTGACAGGAGAGGGTCAAAGGGTAAAACCTGTATCCTAACAAGTTGGCTGACTGGAGAGGATCAAAGGGTACAGGGTAAGGAGGGGCTTCCTGGCCCGTGGGGCTTCTGGGTAAGGAGGGGCTTCCTGGCCCGTGGGGCTTCTGGGTAAGGCGGGGCTTCCCAGCCCATGGGGCTTCTGGGTAGGGGTGGGGCCACCTGACACTTTGACATAAAGTGCCATCATTACTACTCAGAAGCGCAATATGTACAATATCTTTCCCGTTCCTGAGAAAACTATGTTTGAAAACTGTAATTTTTTGCCTGGACTACAATCAAGATGGCTACCAAACCATGTGACATTATGCCGCCATTTTGCGATCTAGTGACCATGCCATAGACCCCTACATCCATTCAAAGTCTGGTGACTTTTTAGACTGCGGTTCAAAAGTTATAGGCATTTGAACATATTCTGGTGGAAGAGAAGAAAAAATAAGTATAATAATAATAATAATGACCAGTGACCACCACATTGCTTATGGGATCAATTCTGTCAAGTAACAATCAGTCCAATACATTCTAACATAGTTCCATACTGCACCATATGCATTTATTTGCAACTTGACCATCTCTGAAATTTGATTGGCTCATGGCGGCCATTTTGTTTTCTCAATCAACTTGCCTTGAACAAATCTGATAGAGGAGCTAGCCAAGGTCACGTGTACAAAATTTCATATCAATCAGACCAACCATTTCGGAGATGAAGATCTTTGAAGATTCTTGGCCAATCCAATATGGCTGCCAAACCATATGACTTATTGACTTGTTTTGAACAAATCTGAATTTAGGCCATAACATAACATCACACACCAAGTTTCACATCTGTCCCGTCTGCGGTTTCGGAGAAGAAGATTTTTGTATATTTTCCAAAATGTGTCACTTAAGCCACTATGGCCACCAGACCATGTGACATATGGCCTCCATATTGAATATGGCATAGTACTACATAGCCATCTATCACTGTATGAAGTTTCATGAGTTTTCATCAAGCATTGGTTTTTATAGGCTTTTGAAAAGATACTGCTGAAAAATAATAATCCTAACAATAACAATAGGGTTCCAGCAACTTTGTTGCTTGGCCCCCAACTTTTGAGGCTTCCAGGTGCTTGGAGTCGAGAAATGTATGGCTTCAGACTCATAAAAATATGAATCAGATGAAGACACATGTTGACAACAATTGTTGCTTAAAGGTTTTGGTAAGTAGAGTATTCAAGGTCAAGTTCCCCCTCTTGTGGTCTAATATTTTAAGGAACAAGCCATTTCAATCTCAATAAACCAACTACACTTATTTGATTGAAATGTATCAATTTAATTACATTAGTAGTACCATCAATACTTCTAATATCATAATATAGTAGTAAACACTTTATTCTCTAAGTTTCATTTTCAGTACTTTAAAACACAATCTAACCATTTAAGTAGCTTTAGATTGCTGCTGCTCTCCATTTTTCCATTTGCCTTCTCAAGCTTGTTTAGTTGCATACCTGGTGTTTCATATAGTTATCACGTTGATTTCTGATGTATGCGTTATATATATTTACAGCTGGAAAAGCAAAGTATATCACTAAGGAGCAAATAGCTCCAATTAGTTTTTACTATTGCGCCTGACCGAGTATGTCCGTATGTTGTCTTATGTTCAACTCTATAGAGCCAGCGATTAAATTATCCATTACAGAAATTATCCATTAGGACAAGGCACATCAGGAGGCCTGTGCAATAGGAACAGTCTGGACACCATTTTAAGTTCCGAACGGAATTAACGTCTTTACTATCTACATATTTATTTATTTATTTATACATTGTTTTTTTTTTTTTTTTCATTTTGGCACAAATTATCCTCCATACTATCCATGACAAAATTAAAAATAAATACATGGAGAAAATAATAAATACATGAATTAATGTGGAAATAAATACATGGATAAATAAACAGATTTTGAATTAAATACAATAATAAATAAATCTCCATATATTTATTAGAACATGTATTTATTTATTTCAACATTTATTTATTATTTTCACTGCGAATTTGTTTAAAATTTTAATTACAGTGAAAATAATCAATACATTAATACATAAATACATGTTCAAATGGACATTTTTTTATGTCAACACTACTACATTTATTCATTTATTTATGTAATGTGAAGCGATTCAAGTAATGAATAAACAATAAATTTTGCTTAAACTTTAAGGGGAACTGCACCACAATTTTATCTTAATTCTGTTATTTGTATAAATTGTTTTAAATATAGCAATGTCACAAATGTCTGAAATGAAGATATATTTATTAATATGATTTTCTTAAGGAATAGGTGGCCATTTTCTCTCCACCAGACCCTCGGTAACAGTCTGTACTAGTATGTGTAAGACCTGTAGGCAATACAAAGTAAAAGCATAATAATAATGATGATATTATTTATAACTAGAATGCTAAAGTTCCATGAGAAACATTGTGGAAGTACAGTAAGCAGTATGTTTCAGTGTACATGTAATATATTAAGTACTATAGTACATCACAAGGTACTACAGTAAACTATAGTATACAACAGGGTAGTTCAATATTTGTCTAAGTACCGTAGGAGGCACTATAGTACATTACAAGATACTATAGTATATCACGTAACAAGAGTATACTATAGTATAACAGTGTACTATCGTATGTCACACATTATTCAGTATACCATAGTATAAAAGTTTAGTGTGGTATACAACAGTGTCCTACAGTATTTGTTGTACTACTGTAGTAAGTACTATAGTATAATTGTATTGTTTTATTGTCTATCTTAATTGTAGTTTTAATATTTAATTAACTATATTTTCTTGTAAAGAGCTTTGCGATACACTATGAAATTTCTATGGAATCCGAATGTGTTCAATTTCGTTGGATTTCATGAAATCCGAATGCATGAAATTGCATGATTTAATCAGGTGAATACAGATTAAATCGTGATGCAATTGCATGCTATATAAAGGGTGTTTGGGAGCGAGACTACATGGTGAAGTTTTGAGTTTTGAAAGAGAAAAGCAAGATCAAGAGTGTAAATATGTATAGGAATATTTAGTTATGGCAGCTTCTGCCATGCTGTACATTGGCAAAAAGAAGATGGCTTCACTCACATCTATGCAAGTGTACACTCAGCATTTGTTGCAGAAATTAATGAAAGCAATACTAGTTTCAGTACTGTACTTCGCAAAAACATATTTGCATATTTGTTCAAAACTTGTACTTTCATATTTTTGCGATATCTAACACTGATAGTCCTACATTGTTTCATGTGTGCATGTATTTAAACAAAACAAAAACAAACAAAAAACAACATTGTTCTCTTTTCTTTGCTAAAACTATTTTTGTTACATTGAATCAGGGGTATGCATACATCTGGAAGGCACACTATATGTAATGGTAAGTTACAACAACATAAATTACACAGTATATTTATATATATATATAATCATCACAGTATAGTTCTTAAAAGATCATTTATCAAGCAGATTTAAACAAATTAAAAATGTCTATTATAATGACTGGCTATTATACAGTACACACTAGAAGCACCGACATTTCAAACTACCTACAAGAGCCAAAACTATAGTATAATAATGATCAAATAAAAAACTGTATTTGCGTTTATGCAGCTAAAATGCTGTAGGCATATTTAATACATATATTTAGGAAAAGTCAGGAATTGGTATCCATAGTGTATTCAGGAACACATAGTAATTCAAATTAAATCAGTCAAACTGACCAGCCGTGCACTTCTAGAGTTAAATTATAAAGGCAAATCATGCAAAAGATCACATCACGTGTACAGTATCAGCACACAAACTACAGGGTCACAAGCCGCTAATGGGAAACTAAACTTTGGATTCAAACTCGATTTGTAAGGAAATATTGAAGACAAGGAAAGGTTTTCTGTTTCATTTGCATGCAATGCTTTTCTTACAAGAGCAGTGTAGTTTACAGTATAATTTGTGAGCACCCATTTGCTGTAGCAATTATAATTTAGTTTGCTTATTATAATGATTTGGTGTTTTTTAAATATATATTCCTATATATATATATATTTTACCATTAATGTTACAGCGTTGTTTTTATTTTAATAAGTGCCCAATTAATCAGCAATTGCCCATTGATTAACCGATCAAATATTTGAATGGACTGACAGCCTTAATATATATGTGTGTGTGTTATTGTAATGAAATGTATGGTTTGTATTATTATTAGCAACTGTACGCTATCCAAAACAGAGGTATGGAATATTTTGCTTTTGACAGCTTAAAAAGAAAAATATGTGAACAAAGACCAATCAAGGCTAACTTACCAGTATACAAAATAACATTTATAAATATAAATGTAAAACTTTTTGAAGAGCCGGTATTAATGTTTTGTATAAACTGTATAATGTTTTATATTAATGATTGAAAAACATGTCAACAGAGCCAATTGTATTAATTGTCAAGCAAGCAAATTTTAGCAAGGCTGTTCTGACACTCCCAGCATCTCCTTCAAGATTTCTGTGGCTAATCTGTGGCTGGAGAGGTCACCTCATCATTATTGATCAACAGTTGCTTTGAGAACTATGAGACCAGACCTCTGCCAGTAGATCAAAGGAAGCCATCTTGATATGTTTATTCATTTATTTACAGTAGTTTACAATTAAGATTAAACATAAATTAGTACATTTTGTGCACCCCCAATTCCTAATATGAGGGGCAAAGCTAACGAACTGAGCTTCCGTCCCTCAGTCCCAACAGCTTTCATATGATATTATTTTAATATAGTGATACAACATTTTGTGACATTCCTGTTTTGGATGCCCTATTTTTCAAGTTTGATTGTAATACATGAGTGTTATTAAAGTTTCAACTTAGAGTTACAGACTACATTTGCTGGGCACATCTAAAGACTAGCAAAAATGTATATTTGGATTTCGTTTTGTGAAAATTACTTCACGCTGGGGAATGATTTATTGCAGGATTTACATATGGTAAGAACAGTATAATTATTAATACTATGTATGTGTAACAACGGAGATAAAGTGCTCAGTTTAATTTATTTAAAAATGTGTTATGCTAATTTAGGTAAGGTAGCTGGGGTTTATTAGGGTGTGTGCAGGGGTTTTAGAGTTGGTGACCACGTGTGCGGAGCAACACCTGGAACTGTGTGAACTTCTACTGGGCAAGAGGCGCGTAGTTTTTTCTTCAATAAATCTAGCAGCAAGTAAGCAAGCGATTTGTGGGCTACTTGTTTTCCCCCGCTGAAAATACTACATTGGCATCAGAAATGAGGATGGACACTTACGGCTCCTGGCCAGCAGACAGGGGAGGAGGGGGCGCAGGCCAGAGACTCCAGCTCTTCAGGCAGTGCCTCGCAGCCAAGCGTGAGCGGCAGTGTGTACAGTGTCGGTCTGCTGTGTATCGCTGTTTCAATAATTAAATTATTATTATTATTTATCTCTTGGCAGACACCCTTATCCTTACAATACAAAATAATAAATAATAATTCATAATTACCAATAAAATGCCCCCCCAATGCTACAGTATGTAAGTTACTATAAGTACATGTAAGTTATTGTTAACAGTAGTAAGCTACTAGTAGTAGTTTTTGAAAATAATCGAAACGTTAAACGATTTGAAAAAGGTGTTTAAGGAAAATAAGCTAAGGCTATTAGATAAGGATAATATAGGGAATTAATTGGCTGGTATGTATACTATGTTTCTACCAAAGTTGTAACAGGAGTTGGAATTTTGGGGGTAGAAGAAAAGCTGTAAAAATCCTCAGATTAAACTTAATGGATAATTATTTACTGAATATTGGCATATATCATTTGTTTGTACATTTTCTTATCATGAAAATTATCAAAAAGAAATATAACAAACATTAGAATTAGAATTACCCTGTGTTAGACTTGTGTCCTTAATTAGAGATAATTAGAGTTGCCTTGTGATAGACTGGTGTTGCTGCAGGGTTGGGCTTCGGAACACTTTAATTTTGTTAAAAAGTAAACAAAATTGGAAACATATATATACACACACATTTAATTGCATGTAATTAACTTAATTAAAAAAAGTAAATTAAAAACTAAAACAGTAAAATATGCGTATACAAAAAAACAAATCAGTCTGTTACTATTTTTATATTATACATACTTATTTAAAATAACACATCATCCAATAGGCTTCTGGTTTGGAGCCAAACAATAGCACTAAATGCTACTCCTCATTGCTAATTGCAATAGATTGATTGCATTTTTTTTTTACTTTGGATAGTTATGTCTGCTACTACAGGGAGAAGCTGTTCGATCTCCTCCACAGTCTTCAATCCCATCTGCCGTAGAAGGTCCTCCACTGGGGCAAGCAATTGCTCCCCTTTCTCTGTGAACAGTAGGAAACCTTCTTCGGTGTCACAGAACCTCAGGATGGTTTTCTGTTTCTTTTCTGTTTTTTATGTTGACTCCTGAATGAGAATTAATTAGATGCTTTTCTGGTTTTACCCAATTTATCCTGATTTCTAAAGGAATTAACGGAATGTAAAAAAGATTTGGAGAGGTTGAGCTTGAGGTGGTGTGAGTGCATCCAGGCAGAAATAGCAGACAAGCAGGAAGAGATGCAAGAGGGGATGAGAATGTCGGAGGAGGGAAAAGACAGGAAGATCTGGGCATCATCTGTGTAAAAATGGTAAGAGAAACCATGGGATGCAATGAGGGGGCCCAGGGAGTGAGTGTAGAGAGAGGACAAGAGGGGACCCAGAATGGAGCCTTGGGTTACACCTGTGAGGAGAGGTTGGGGCGTGGATGAGGAACCTCGCCATGTCACTTGGTAGGTCCTGTCGCTGAGGTAGGAGTAGAACCAGGTGAGAGCAGTTCAGAGATTCCAAGGTCAGCGAGGCAGGAGAGGAGGATGGAGTGATCGACAGTGTCAAATTCTGCAGAGAGATTGAGGAGGATGAGGACTGAGGAGAAGAAGGCCACCCAAGCACAGCTGAGGGAGTCAGTGACTGTAATTACATAAAATCCATTACCAGTAAAAACATGGAATATGCATACCTTACAAAGGTTACAGATTTTTTTTTATCATTCTTGCCTCACAGAATTACAGACCAGTTGCAGCAGTGAAGTTGAAACTCAAGAACCTTCTTGTTTAGATTTGCATTCTTCTCACAGAACTGGTAACTGAAGTGCCCATAGGAAACCCACACAGACAGAGGTAGATCATGTGAACTCCACACAGACAAGCCCCCAAGCCAGGACTCAAACCCCAGACCCCTGTACCGGTGAGGCAGCAGTGCTAACCACCATGCCACTATGCTGCCCTACTAGGTCCACATTATTTTATACAGCTCTGGAAAGAATTAAGAGACCACTGCACATTTTTCTTAAATCAGCATCTCGACATGTATGGCAGTCATTCCATGCCAGTGTCTGTTGAATTCCAACACAGACACACCTCATTCTACTCAATGAGGTACTAATTAGGTGATAACCTGAACCAAATCATATTTAAGGAAGAAAAGTATATCACTATCCTCTTGCATTAGGACCAGCTGGATGGCAAAAACAGTGCTAGTAGAACCTCAAAAGTAATTGGAATCAGAAAATAACTATTGACCATGCCAAAAGAGTTGAAAAGGAAAGTTTTGAGAAAATTAGGTTTCAATTCTGGCTTTACTGGCAGAGGGATACAGTGAGCATTGCTTCCATTCTTAAAATGTCAAAGATGGCGGTTCATAAGAACAAGGTCAAGCAGCAGACATTGGGGACAACAAAGCTACAAAGCTACCAGCAGAAGACAAAAACGACTCTCCACTGACTGGGATGACCGCCAACTCATTGGAATGTCACTCAACAACCGTAGGATGACATCAAGTGACCTACAAAAAGAATGGCAAACGACAGCTGGGGTGAAGTGCACTGCGAGGATGGTTCGAAACAGGCTCCTAGGGGCAGGGCTGAAGTCTTGCAAAGCTAGAAAAAAGCGAGAAGCAAAGAAGAGCCAGGCTGAGGTTTGCAAAAGACCATAAGGTTTGGACCGTAGAGGACTGGAGTAAGGTCATCTTCTCTGATGAGTCAAATTTTCATCTTTGCCCAACACCTGGTCATCTAATGGTTAGACGGAGACCTGGAGAGGCCTACAAGCCACAGTGTCTCGCACCCACTGTGGAATTTGGTGAAGGATCAGTGATAATCTGGGGGTGCTTCAGCAAGCCTGGAATCGGGCAGATTTGTCTTTGTGAAGGACGCATCAATCAAAGCCGAGTTGCTTGAATTTGTGCGCCAGGAGTGGCATAAAGTCACCCAACAGCGATGTGAAAGACTGGTGGAGAGCATGCCAAGACGCATGAATGCTGTGATTGAAAATCACCAAATATTAATTTCTGAACTCTTTGTAAGTTAAAACATTAGTATTATGTTGTTTAAAAATTAATATGAACTTATTTTCTTTGCATTATTTGAGGTCTGACAACACTGCATCTTTTTTGTAATTTTGTCCAGTTGTAAATTTCTGCAAATAAATGCTCTAAATGACAATATTTTTATTTGGAATTTGGGAAAAATGTTTTCAGCAGTTTATAGAATAAAACAAAAATGTTCATTTTACCAAAACATATACCTATAAATAGTAAAACCAGAGAAACTGATAATTGTGCACTGATCTCTTAATTTTTTCAAGAGCTGTATACACCTTTATATGCGCTGCCATATCAAACATTTAACACTAAAGCATGTTGTGAATAAATGTTATGCTTTGGAATTTTAATATTGACATGAATAGACAATCCATGCAAGTAAACTCAAACACACAATAACAAGTGGTATTGTCACTGTTGTATCCCACACATCCCGCAATTCACAAGCTCCCCTGCAGAGGTCAGCATCACCGGAATTCTAAACCCTCACATTCCCCAGCAATCAGCCACTTAACATTCCTCGGCACCATGTGCACTTGTTCTATCATCCTCGAACTCCCATTGGACCAGCACCCTCCTTCACCGTCCTCTGCTCCTCTCTGCTACACATATAAACCCCTCTGTGACTTTAATTCACTGCTAAGTCTTGTATCCTTTTGTTATTGATTGTTTACAACCTCCACGTGTTCCTCCACCAATTCCCGTATTCTCCCTACCAGCCTGTTTGCCTGATCATTGACCCCCTGCTTGTCTTATCGACCAGGACTTGTGGATTTCCCTGGACATTACGGTTTGCCGGCATTGACCACAGCCTGTTTCTGACCACCTCTCACTCCGCACCTGGGTTCCCCGCCATTGCAGTCCTTCGTTACAGGTATACAGTCTGGTCCATAAATATTTGGACAGACCCAATTGTCAATTTGGCTCTGTACACCATCACAATGGATTGGAAAGGAAACAATCAAGATGTGCTTTAAGTGTAGACTTTCATCTTTAATTGGAGGGTAGTTACATCCAAATTGGGTGAATGGTGTAGGACTTAAACCAATTTTTATGTGGTCCCCCCAATTTTAGGGGCTCAAAAGTATTTGGACAAACTAACATAATCATTAATTAAATTGTGAGTTTCAATACTTGGTTGTGATGCGGGACAGTGGCCTGTCCGAATGCCAAATATATTTGCACCATTGTTGCAGTAAGATTGTGTAACCCATGTATGAATTTAAGCTTTGTGTATTGCTCCGCAGAGGACAGGTGCAGTAGTTCTGTGTAGCTGATTTTTAGAAAAACATTTTCATCCAAGGCTATAGAGAAAACAGAAGACAAAGGAGAAGTCTGTGATCAAGTTTGGGGTACATCATTGATGTTGCCCAGCAACCAAAGGGAGTCATCTTGTATATGATAGCATGTTCTTTAGAAAAACCTTAGATGTGTCTTGCTGACTGACCATCTCCAGAGCACTTAGTTGTAGCTGAATAAACTATTTTGGTATTATTTCAGTTAAATCGGGTCCTGAGTATTCCTTGTCCGCCTGTTTATTGAGGGAGTAAAATTTCTCCCTATCAGTTGCAAATCCTTTGCAGTCAATGACTGCCTGAAGTCTGGAACTCATAGACATCACCAGATGCTGGGTTTCTTCCCTGGTGATGCTATGCCAGGCCTGCACTACAGCTGTCTTTAGATCCTGCTTGTTCTTGGGGTGTTTTGCCTTAGATATCAAAACAAACCAATCAGAGAGCAAAAACATTAGGTGGGGCCAAATCCACTAATAAGAACGTACTGGTGAGCGCAGGAACACCAAAAGGCCAGGAACACCACGGAAAACAACTGTGGTGGATGACAGAATTTTTTCCCTGGTGAGGAAAACCCCTTCACAACAGTTGGCCAGATCAAGAATACCCTCCAGGAGGTAGGCGTATCTGTGTCAATGTCAACAATCAAGAGAACACTTCACCAGAGTACATCTTGTGGTAAACCCTCTGTATTTAAACAGGAAATGGGAAGACCATATTAGAGTTTGGCAAAAAACATCTAAAGAACCCTGTACAGTTCTGGAACAACATCTTATGTACAGATGAGACAAAGATCAACTTGTACCAGAATGATGGGAAGAGAAGACTATGGAGAAGGGAAGGAACTGCTCATGATCTGAAGCATACCACCTCATCTGTGAAACATGGTGAAGGTAGTGTTATGGTAAGGGCATGTATGGCTGTCAAGAGAACTGGTTGACTTTTGACAAAAGCAGCAGGATGAATTCTGAAATGTTTAGGGCTATGTTATCTGCTCAGATTCAGCCAAATGATTCAAAACTCATTTAACAGCACTTCACAGTGCAGATGAACAATAATGCGAAAGCAGGTAGAGGAAAGCAACCCCAAGAAGACTACCGTCACCTGCCACGAAACCAGACGGCTTCATGCCCTAGGGCTCGTTCAGGAGTTGAACACAGGACCTCTCGCACACTAAGTGAGAATCATACTCCTAGACCAACGGGCCAACTGAACAAGTGGCTTCACAAAGTTCTCCTCCTCAACAACACACTACATGTCCTCCTCCTCCTCCTCCTCCTCCTCAACAACCACAACAAACTTGCATAATACACATTTGTTTTATAGAAAAACACACAGATGACAGTCTGATTTCCCTTCAGCTGCACAGGCAACAGCATCTGAGGTCAAAAGCCCTCTTGTGCAGAGGAGCCCAAAAGCTGGCTTTTGACAGAGAGCACACTGTTCAGTGACCACTTAATAAGTAGGCCTAATCATTTCTTATTTTTTACAGAATAGGACACAGAAATAACTTATTATTACTTATTTGTTATCTACATTTTACTTTTCATAGTATTTCCAAACGTTTTTTTATCGATGTATGAACAAACACAACCAGTGAGACACACACTATTAGAGATTTTTCGTTTTATTTTCTTTATGAATGTAATGCAAAACAATATAGAGTAACAGTGACAAAAAGTGCCAGGGGTTTATGACAATACAGAAAGCACATTATAGAAAAGACCTGAAAAACACACAAGCACTACATCAGAGATACCACGCATTAAGTCCCTTCCCTGCACTGTAGGCTCCATAGCGCTGCATCACTGCTGCCTCTCGCTAATCTCAAGATGGAGCTGGGGGTAGGTGTTCCATGGCCAGGCTGTCGTTCCCTCTGCCAAGTGTGTACAGGCCAAGATACCTCCATTACTTCAATCACTACATCTTCCGCTGACTTCTATAGGGGGCTGCGTGAACTACTGAAGTAATGCTGTAGAGATAAGTGTCCTTAAACTGGGAAATGGAAATAAAGATTAAGTAAGCATCACTCATTGAAGAAATGCATCACAGTGTCTCTGTCAGCCTGTACAGCAGCGCATGTTTGCCGTAGCCAACATTTATTCAGTGCCAAATTTCCTTGCACAAAGCCATAGCAGATTCTCAAGCCCTCCCATGTTGTTGATTATCTTGTATCCATGTATTAAGAATAATGGTAATGCTTTATTTTAAGTGTCCATTATAAACAATCTATTAACATGTTATGTTATTATTATATGATTAATTTTACAAATTATAAATATATTAGACATTTTTAAACTTTTTTGCTATAATATGTTTTAAGGTATTTAATAACATATTTAATAAAGGGTATAATAACATGACATTTGCACACCGATATCAATCTATTATCATTAACTGCCATGCCAGTTAATTGCTGCTATTATCCATCCATTTTTGAAACCAGTTATCCTGGCGAAGGTCGCCGAGCACTGATCCCGGCAGGCAAAGGGCACAAGGCAGGAATACACCCAGGACGGGACCCCAGTCCATCGCTGGGCAACACACACACACACACACGCAGACACACCCACATACAGGGCAATTTAGAGAAGCCAATTAACCTAACCCACATGTCTTTGGACGGTGGGAGGAAACCCACGTGGACACGGGGAGAACATGCAAACTACATAGTATAGCAAAAATGTTTAAATAAAAATGTCTAATATATGTATAATTTGTAATAATCATATAACAATAACATAATCAATAATTTGTTAATAGATTGTTTATAATGGACACTTGTTAGCATAATAACTAATGTATGTTATCTATCTGTATGTAATGCTGTTGTCCTATAAGTCCTTACATTTGTAAACAGGGATTATTGAAATAACCATTACTTATTTTGTGAAAAAACAGGGAAACAGAAATAAGGAATGAGTAACTATTACTTATTTCTTCATACTACTAGAATCAGAATTCACAGAAAAAGTAATAAACAAGAAAGATAAAAATAAATAACCATTACTTATTTAAAAAAAAAAAAACAGGAACCAGAAATAAATAAGTAAACTTTACTTTACAGTTTATTATTAATATATTGAGGAAACAATGAAAAAAATAACCATTACTTATTTTTTGAAAAATAAGGAATCTACTTCATAGAGGTTCTGAAATCAGCATACTTCTCATGGCAGGAAAGGAAACTGGAAGCCTTTTGACACATTTCTTGACTTTGATTGAAGATTTTCCAGTATTTTAATCAGACCTCCTGCCAGAATATATTCTGCAGTGGGTTTCAGAATGGGCTGCCAAAACTGCGTAATCTCCTCCACCAACCTTTCCTGGTTTTCCTTTGTTTGGTAAAACTGCATTTATGGAAGATACCCTTACAAAAATAAAATATTTAAAAATATATATTATTCTGAAATATGAAATGTATTTTAATGTATTAATATGTTTTATAAATGTGCATACCATTTTATAATATATGGTGAAAATATACTTTTAAATATCAATTGCAGTTTTAGTATGTCACTTGATACAGAAATATGGTCAAATACACTATATTATACAATACAAATATTTCTTAATATAACTTAAGTATATTCAGAATTATATGTAAACTTGTTTTTAATATATCTATAATTATATGCAAATATACTGTAACATCTACACATGTATTTTATACTAAATATATAAAAATGCATACATATATGTCCCCTTATAATATACATTTAGTATACTGCTAAATACACAACAATCTCATATTGCATGTATTGTATACTGTGTATATATTAGACTGCAAAAATGTTGCATTCTAAATATACTGGTAGAATATATTTGGATAAACTTCCAAACACATGTATACATGAAGTGTAACTTATAACATTGGGATACTTCAATACTTTAATAGATTTCACTTGGTACTCACTTGGTGTTCGACCCCCTTTTGCCTTCAGAACTGCCTTAATTCTACATGGCATTGATTCAACAAGGTGCTGAAAGCATTCTTTAGAAATGTTGGCCCATATTGATAGGATAGCATCTTGCAATTGATGGAGATTTGTGGGATGCACATCCAGGGCACGAAGCTCCCGTTCCACCACATCCCAAAGATGCTCTATTGGGTTGAGATCTGGTGACTGTGGGGGCCAGTTTAGTACAGTGAACTCATTGTCATGTTCAAGAAACCAATTTGAAATGATTCGACCTTTGTGACATGGTGCATTATCCTGCTGGAAGTAGCCATCAGAGGATGGGTACATGGTGGTCATAAAGGGATGGACATGGTCAGAAACAATGCTCAGGTAGGCCGTGGCATTTAAAAGATGCCCAATTGGCACTAAGGGGCATAAAGTGTGCCAAGAAAACATCCCCCACACCATTACACCACCACGACCAGCCTGCACAGTGGTAACAAGGCATGATGGATCCATGTTCTCATTCTGTTTAGGGCATGTATTACAGATTCATTCAAAAAGGTCTCACTTTAGATTTGAGGAAACAATATTTACTTGTATCAGCGGTCATTCATTTGTCATTAATAGTTCTTCCAATTTCCGACCTTTTAGTTCCAGAGACCAATGTTTTGGTACCAGCTAAAAAAAACAAAAAACAAATGTACATTAATTGGACAAATATGAAATATATAGTTACATGTAAAATATGGCCCAATATACAACGCTACAATTATTACAATTTACTTGCACTGTAATTACACGGTAACAAGAGTGAATTGACCAAGTAATTTGTGTATAGTTAATTCAATTATTAAATACTAGTATGGATGATGTATGATTACAGAACGAGCTTACATACACTAAACAAGTAGTATGGCTTATTTACATGTAGTGTGTGTTTTTAACTTTACATATTCATGTAAAATGCTGCCAACCTTTGTGATGTTACCGATGACTTTAAACTCACCCCTTCTTAAAGTGTAACCACATGTGGTGATCAGGTGAGGGTCTGCCTCAAGCAGTTACGTGCTTGCCCAGGAGAACATGCAATATTGCCTATTAGCTTGGCTCGTTGCGTTTGTTTGTTCTCTCTCGATGGTTGGCTTCTGGGCTCCTCTGCACAAGGGAGGGCTATCGACCTCAGATACTGTTGCCTGTATAGCTGATGGGAAATCAGACTGTCATCTGTGTGTTTTGTTTTCTTTAAAGAAAATGTGTATTTTACAAGTTCGTTGTTGTTGTTGAGGAGGAGGAGGACATGTAGTGTGTTGCTGAGGAGGAGGAGGACGAAATGTGGTTTGCCGGCTTGTTATGGAGACCTTTGCTGAACGTGTACTCCTCAGCTGCACCAAAGGAGAGGCATTCTTTTCAGTTGTTTGCAGGCCTGCTGAACCATGCTCTCAGTGCTGTCTCACTGGGGATGGCGTTACCGTTCTGGAAAGACTCGTCAGCGCTACAGTCCATGCTATCAGTCAGTGAGCGTAGGTCTCCCGGTATGCCCCAAAGCAGTTACGCGCTTGCCCAGCAGAAACTGCGACACCCTCCGTTAACTTGGCTCGTTGGTCTAGGGGAATGATTCTTGCTGAGGGTGTGAGAGGCCCTGGGTTCAACTCCAGGACGAGCCCACTTGGCCCCACTTTGCAGTCACTGAAGTGTTTGTTCGTTTGCTCTTGAAGGCTGGCTTCTGGGCTCCTCTGCACAAGGGAGGTCTTTAGACCTCAGATACTGTTGGCTGTGTAGGTGATGGGAAATCAGACTGTCATCTGTGTGTTTTGTTTTCTTTAAACAAAATGTGTATTTTACAAGTTCGTTGTTGTTGTTGAGGAGGAGGAGGAGCACGAAATGTGGTTTGCCGGCTTGTTATGGAGACCTTTGTTGAACCTGTACACCTGAGCTGCACCAAAGGAGAGGCATTCTTTTCAGTTGTTTGCGGGCCTGCTGAACCATGCTCTCAGTGCTGTCTCACTGGGGATACGGTTACCGTTCTGGAAAGACATTTCAGCGCTACAGTCCATGCTATCAGTCAGTGAGCGTAGGTCTCCCGGTCTGCCCCAAGCAGTTACGCGCTTGCCCAGCAGAAACTGCGACACCCTCCGTTAACTTGGCTCGTTGGTCTAGGGGAATGATTCTTGCTGAGGGTGTGAGAGGCCCTGGGTTCAACTCCAGGACGAGCCCACTTGGCCCCACTTTGCAGTCACCGAAGTGTTTGTTCGTTTGCTCTTGAAGGCTGGCTTCTGGGCTCCTCTGCACAAGGGAGGTCTTTAGACCTCAGATACTGTTGGCTGTGTAGGTGATGGGAAATCAGACTGTCATCTGTGTGTTTTGTTTTCTTTAAACAAAATGTGTATTTTACAAGTTCGTTGTTGTTGTTGAGGAGGAGGAGGAGCACGAAATGTGGTTTGCCGGCTTGTTATGGAGACCTTTGTTGAACCTGTACACCTGAGCTGCACCAAAGGAGAGGCATTCTTTTCAGTTGTTTGCGGGCCTGCTGAACCATGCTCTCAGTGCTGTCTCACTGGGGATGGCGTTACCGTTCTGGAAAGACTCGTCAGCGCTACAGTCCATTCTATCAGTCAGTGAGCGTAGGGCTCCCGGTCTGCCCCAAGCAGTTACGAGCTTGCCCAGCAGAAACTGTGACACTGTCTGTTAACTTGGCTCGTTGGTCTATGGCTATGATTCTTGCTGAGGGTGTGAGAGGCCCTGGGTTCAACTCCTGGACAAGCCCACTTGGCCCTGCTTTGCAGTCACTGAAGCGTTCGTTCGTTCTCTCTTGATGGTTGGCTTCTGGGCTCCTCTGCACAAGGGAGGTCTTTCGACCTCAGATACTGTTGGCTGTGTAGGTGATGGGAAATCAGACTGTCATCTGTTTGTTTTGTTTTCTTTAAAGAAAATGTGTATTTTACAAGTTCGTTGTTGTTGTTGAGGAGGAGGAGGAGCACGAAATGTGGTTTGCCGGCTTGTTATGGAGACCTTTGTTGAACGTGTACTCCTGAGCTGCACCAAAGGAGAGGCATTCTTTTCAGTTGTTTGCGGGCCTGCTGAACCATGCTCTCAGTGCTGTCTCACTGGGGATGGCGTTACCGTTCTGGAAAGACTCGTCAGCGCTACAGTCCATGCTATCAGTCAGTGAGCGTAGGTCTCCCGGTATGCCCCAAAGCAGTTACGCGCTTGCCCAGCAGAAACTGCGACACCCTCCGTTAACTTGGCTCGTTGGTCTAGGGGAATGATTCTTGCTGAGGGTGTGAGAGGCCCTGGGTTCAACTCCAGGACGAGCCCACTTGGCCCCACTTTGCAGTCACTGAAGTGTTCGTTCGTTTGCTCTTGAAGGCTGGCTTCTGGGCTCCTCTGCACAAGGGAGGTCTTTAGACCTCAGATACTGTTGGCTGTGTAGGTGATGGGAAATCAGACTGTTATCTGTGTGTTTTGTTTTCTTTAAACAAAATGTGTATTTTACAAGTTCGTTGTTGTTGTTGAGGAGGAGGAGGAGCACGAAATGTGGTTTGCCGGCTTGTTATGGAGACCTTTGTTGAACCTGTACACCTGAGCTGCACCAAAGGAGAGGCATTCTTTTCAGTTGTTTGCGGGCCTGCTGAACCATGCTCTCAGTGCTGTCTCACTGGGGATGGCGTTACCGTTCTGGAAAGACTCGTCAGCGCTACAGTCCATGCTATCAGTCAGTGAGCGTAGGTCTCCCGGTCTGCCCCAAGCAGTTACGCGCTTGCCCAGCAGAAACTGCGACACCCTCCGTTAACTTGGCTCGTTGGTCTAGGGGAATGATTCTTGCTGAGGGTGTGAGAGGCCCTGGGTTCAACTCCAGGACGAGCCCACTTGGCCCCACTTTGCAGTCACCGAAGTGTTCGTTCGTTTGCTCTTGAAGGCTGGCTTCTGGGCTCCTCTGCACAAGGGAGGTCTTTAGACCTCAGATACTGTTGGCTGTGTAGGTGATGGGAAATCAGACTGTCATCTGTGTGTTTTGTTTTCTTTAAACAAAATGTGTATTTTACAAGTTCGTTGTTGTTGTTGAGGAGGAGGAGGAGCACGAAATGTGGTTTGCCGGCTTGTTATGGAGACCTTTGTTGAACCTGTACACCTGAGCTGCACCAAAGGAGAGGCATTCTTTTCAGTTGTTTGCGGGCCTGCTGAACCATGCTCTCAGTGCTGTCTCACTGGGGATACGGTTACCGTTCTGGAAAGACATTTCAGCGCTACAGTCCATGCTATCAGTCAGTGAGCGTAGGTCTCCCGGTCTGTCCCAAGCAGTTACGTGCTTGCCCAGCAGAAACTGCAACAACGTCAGTTAACTGGGCTCGTTGGTCTAGGGGTATGATTCTCGCTTTGGGTGCGAGAGGTCCTGGGTTTAACTCCCGGACGAGCCCGCTTGGCCCCACTTTGCAGTCACCGAAGTGTTCGTTCGTTTTCTCTTGATGGTTGGCTTCTGGGCTCCTCTGCACAAGGCAGGTCTTTCAACCTCAGATACTGTTGGCTGTGTAGGTGATGGGAAATCAGACTGTCATCTGTGTGTTTTGTTTTCTTTAAAGAAAATGTGTATTTTACAAGTTCGTTGTTGTTGTTGAGGAGGAGGAGGAGCACGAAATGTGGTTTGCCGGCTTGTTATGGAGACCTTTGTTGAACGTGTACACCTGAGCTGCACCAAAGGAGAGGCATACTTTTCAGTTGTTTGCGGGCCTGCTGAACCATGCTCTCAGTGCTAACTCACTGGGGATGGCGTTACCGTTCTGGAAAGACACGTCAGCGCTACAGTCCATTCTATCAGTCAGTGAGCGTAGGGCTCCCGGTCTGCCCCAAGCAGTTACGAGCTTGCCCAGCAGAAACTGTGACACTGTCTGTTAACTTGGCTCGTTGGTCTATGGCTATGATTCTTGCTGAGGGTGTGAGAGGCCCAGGGTTCAACTCCTGGACAAGCCCACTTGGCCCTGCTTTGCAGTCACTGAAGCGTTCGTTCGTTCTCTCTTGATGGTTGGCTTCTGGGCTCCTCTGCACAAGGGAGGTCTTTCGACCTCAGATACTGTTGGCTGTGTAGGTGATGGGAAATCAGACTGTCATCTGTTTGTTTTGTTTTCTTTAAAGAAAATGTGTATTTTACAAGTTCGTTGTTGTTGTTGAGGAGGAGGAGGAGCACGAAATGTGGTTTGCCGGCTTGTTATGGAGACCTTTGTTGAACGTGTACTCCTGAGCTGCACCAAAGGAGAGGCATTCTTTTCAGTTGTTTGCGGGCCTGCTGAACCATGCTCTCAGTGCTGTCTCACTGGGGATGGCGTTACCGTTCTGGAAAGACTCGTCAGCGCTACAGTCCATGCTATCAGTCAGTGAGCGTAGGTCTCCCGGTATGCCCCAAAGCAGTTACACGCTTGCCCAGCAGAAACTGCGACACCCTACGTTAACTTGGCTCGTTGGTCTAGGGGAATGATTCTTGCTGAGGGTGTGAGAGGCCCTGGGTTCAACTCCAGGACGAGCCCACTTGGCCCCACTTTGCAGTCACTGAAGTGTTCGTTCGTTTGCTCTTGAAGGCTGGCTTCTGGGCTCCTCTGCACAAGGGAGGTCTTTAGACCTCAGATACTGTTGGCTGTGTAGGTGATGGGAAATCAGACTGTCATCTGTGTGTTTTGTTTTCTTTAAACAAAATGTGTATTTTACAAGTTCGTTGTTGTTGTTGAGGAGGAGGAGGAGCACGAAATGTGGTTTGCCGGCTTGTTATGGAGACCTTTGTTGAACGTGTACTCCTGAGCTGCACCAAAGGAGAGGCATTCTTTTCAGTTGTTTGCGGGCCTGCTGAACCATGCTCTCAGTGCTGTCTCACTGGGGATACGGTTACCGTTCTGGAAAGACATTTCAGCGCTACAATCAATGCTATCAGTCAGTGAGCGTAGGTCTCCCGGTCTGCCCCAAGCAGTTACGCGCTTGCCCAGCAGAAACTGTGAGACTGTCTGTTAACTTGGCTCGTTGGTCTAGGGGTATGATTCTCACGTCGGGTGCGAGAGGTCCCGGGTTCAACTCCCGGACGAGCCCGCTTGGCCCTGCTTTGCAGTCACTGAACTGTTCATTCGTTCTCTCTCGATGGTTGGCTTCTGGGCTCCTCTGCACCAGGGAGGTCATTAGACCTCAGATACTGTTGGCTGTGTAGCTGATGGGAAATCAGACTGTCATCTGTGTGTTTTGTTTTCTTTAAAGAAAATGTGTATTTTACAAGTTCGTTGTTGTTGAGGAGGAGGAGGAGGAGCACGAAATGTGGTTTGCCGGCTTGTTATGGAGACCTTTGTTGAACCTGTACACCTGAGCTGCACCAAAGGAGAGGCATTCTTTTCAGTTGTTTGCGGGCCTGCTGAACCATGCTCTCAGTGCTGTCTCACTGGGGATACGGTTACCGTTCTGGAAAGACTCGTCAGCGCTACAGTCCATGCTATCAGTCAGTGAGCGTAGGTCTCCCGGTCTGCCCCAAGCAGTTACGCGCTTGCCCAGCAGAAACTGTGACACTGTCTGTTAACTTGGCTCGTTGGTCTAGGGCTATGATTCTTGCTGAGGGTGTGAGAGGCCCTGGGTTCAACTCCCGGACAAGCCCGCTTGGCCCCGCTTTGCAGTCGCTGAACTGTTCATTCGTTGTCTCTCGACGGTTGGCTTCTGGGCTCCTCTGCACCAGGGAGGTCTTTCAACCTCAGATACTGTTGGCTGTGTAGCTGATGGGAAATCAGACTGTCATCTGTGTGTTTTGTTTTCTTTAAAGAAAATGTGTATTTTACAAGTTTGTTGTTGTTGTTGATGAGGAGGAGGACATGTAGTGTGTTGTTGAGGAGGAGGAGGACGAAATGTGGTTTGCCGACTTGTTATGGAGACCTTTGCTGAACGTGTACTCCTGAGCTGCACCAAAGGAGAGGCATACTTTTCAGTTGTTTGCGGGCCTGCTGAACCATGCTCTCAGTGCTGTCTCACTGGGGATGGGGTTACCGTTCTGGAAAGACTCGTCAGCGCTACAGTCCATGCTATCAGTCAGTGAGCGTAGGTCTCCCGGTCTGCCCCAAGCAGTTACGCGCTTGCCCAGCAGAAACTGCGACACTGTCCGTAAACTTGGCTCGTTGGTCTAGAGGTATGATTCTCGCTTTGGGTTGCGAGAGGTTCCGGGTTCAACTCCCAGACGAGTCCGCTTGGCCCCGCTTCTCAGTCACTGAAGCGTTCTTTTGTTCTCTCTCGATGGTTATCTTCTGCTCTCCTCTGCACAAGGGAGATCTTTTGACCTCAGATACTGTTGGCTGTGTAGGTGATGGGAAATCAGACTGTCATCTGTGTGTTTTGTTTTCTTTAAAGAAAATGTGTGTTTTACAAGTTCGTTGTTGTTGTTGTGGAGGAGGAGGAGCACGAAATGTGGTTTGCCGGCTTGTTATGGAGACCTTTGTTGAACGTGTACACCTGAGCTGCACCAAAGAAGAGGCATTCTTTTCAGTTGTTTGCGGGCCTGCTGAACCATGCTCTCAGTGCTGTCTCACTGGGGATGGCGTTACCGTTCTGGAAAGACACGTCAGCGCTACAATCAATGCTATCAGTCAGTGAGCGTAGGTCTCCCGGTCTGCCCCAAGCAGTTACGCGCTTGCCCAGCAGAAACTGTGAGACTGTCTGTTAACTTGGCTCGTTGGTCTAGGGGTATGATTCTCACTTCGGGTGCGAGAGGTCCCGGGTTCAACTCCCGGACGAGCCCGCTTGGCCCTGCTTTGCAGTCACTGAACTGTTCATTCGTTCTCTCTCGACGGTTGGCTTCTGGGCTCCTCTGCACCAGGGAGGTCTTTAGACCTCAGATACTGTTGGCTGTGTAGCTGATGGGAAATCAGACTGTCATCTGTGTGTTTTGTTTTCTTTAAAGAAAATGTGTATTTTACAAGTTCGTTGTTGTTGTTGATGAGGAGGAGGACATGTAGTATGTTGTTGAGGAGGAGGAGGACGAAATGTGGTTTGCCGACTTGTTATGGAGACCTTTGCTGAACGTGTACTCCTGAGCTGCACCAAAGGAGAGGCATTCTTTTCAGTTGTTTGCGGGCCTGCTGAACCATGCTCTCAGTGCTGTCTCACTGGGGATGGGGTTACCGTTCTGGAAAGACTCGTCAGCGCTACAGTCCATGATATCAGTCAGTGAGCGTAGGTCTCCCGGTCTGCCCCAAGCAGTTACGCGCTTGCCCAGCAGAAACTGCGACACTGTCCGTAAACTTGGCTCGTTGGTCTAGAGGTATGATTATCGCTTTGGGTTGCGAGAGAATCCGGGTTCAACTCCCAGACGAGTCCGCTTGGCCCCGCTTCGCAGTCACTGAAGCGTTCGTTTGTTCTCTCTCGATGGTTATCTTCTGCTCTCCTCTGCACAAGGGAGATCTTTCGACCTCAGATACTGTTGGCTGTGTAGTTGATGGGAAATCAGACTGTCATCTGTGTGTTTTGTTTTCTTTTAAGAAAATGTGTATTTTACAAGTTCGTTGTTGTTGTTGAGGAGGAGGAGGAGCACGAAATGTGGTTTGCCGGCTTGTTATGGAGACCTTTGTTGAACGTGTACACCTGAGCTGCACCAAAGGAGAGGCATTCTTTTCAGTTGTTTGCGGGCCTGCTGAACCATGCTCTCAGTGCTGTCTCACTGGGGATGGCGTTACCGTTCTGGAAAGACACGTCAGCGCTACAATCCATGCTATCAGTCAGTGAGCGTAGGTCTCCCGGTCTGCCCCAAGCAGTTACGCGCTTGCCCAGCAGAAACTGTGAGACTGTCTGTTAACTTGGCTCGTTGGTCTAGGGGTATGATTCTCACTTCGGGTCCGAGAGGTCCTGGGTTCAACTCCCGGACGAGCCCGCTTGGCCCCGCTTTGCAGTTACTGAACTGTTCATTCGTTCTCTCTCGACGGTTGGCTTCTGGGCTCCTCTGCACCAGGGAGGTCTTTCAACCTCAGATACTGTTGGCTGTGTAGCTGATGGGAAATCAGACTGTCATCTGTGTGTTTTGTTTTCTTTTAAGAAAATGTGTATTTTACAAGTTCGTTGTTGTTGTTGATGAGGAGGAGGACATGTAGTGTGTTGTTGAGAAGGAGGAGGACGAAATGTGGTTTGCCGGCTTGTTATGGAGACCTTTGCTGAACGTGTACTCCTGAGCTGCACCAAAGGAGAGGCATTCTTTTCAGTTGTTTGCGGGCCTGCTGAACCATGCTCTCAGTGCTGTCTCACTGGGGATGGGGTTACCGTTCTGGAAAGACTCGTCAGCGCTACAGTCCATGCTATCAGTCAGTGAGCGTAGGTCTCCCGGTCTGCCCCAAGCAGTTACGCGCTTGCCCAGCAGAAACTGCGACACTGTCTGTTAACTTGGCTCGTTGGTCTAGTGGTATGATTCTCGCTTCGGGTGTGAGAGGTCCCGGGTTCAACTCCCGGACGAGCCCGCATGGCCCCGCTTCGCGGTCACTGAAGCGTTCGTTTTTTTGGCTCACGTGCTGAAAGGACCAGGGAGGGCGCCATCCTTGACCCGTTTCAAACGGGGCAAAAAGGAGCACCCACTGTTGTCAGAAGTGGGATTCGAACCCACGTCTCCAGGGGAGACTGCGACCTGAACGCAGCGCCTTAGACCGCTCGGCCATCATGACTGCCCGGCGGTGCCCTAGCTCAGCGGGTCGCGGTCCAGGACTGCTTTCCGGAGCCTGAGCTGACCGAAGGACACTAACAAGGTGGAATAAAGCAGGCAGGGGAGTCAGCGATGCTGCCCTCGCCTTGCCCTGAGACATTCAGAATCGGAAAGGGGCGTGGCGAAAGATGTGGGGGCGGAGAAGGTGGGAGGCGGCAAGCCCGGCTCCTCGTTAGTATAGTGGTGAGTATCCCCGCCGGTGACGCGGGATTGCCTGTCATTGGGGGAGCGATAGCAAGCAAGAGAGTTAGATATCGAGAGTCATAGATAGATAGATAGATAGATGGATGGATGGATGGACGGCAAGGCAAGCATCTGATTGACAGAGGTCCGTGATCTGCTGTTATGCTACTATGCTACTGACCATTGGGGGAGCGATAGCAAGCAAGAGAGTTAGATATCGAGAGGCATAGATAGATAGATAGATAGATGGATGGATGGACGGCAAGGCAAGCATCTGATTGACAGTGGTCCATGATATGCTGTTATGCTACTATGCTACTGACCATTGGGGGAGTGATTGCAAGCAAGAGAGTTAGATATCGAGAGTCATAGCTAGATAGATAGATGGATGGATGGACGGCAAGGCAAGCATCTGATTGACAGTGGTCCGTGATCTGCTGTTATGCTACTATGCTACTGACCATTGGGGGAGCGATAGCAAGCAAGAGAGTTAGATATCGAGAGTCATAGCTAGATAGATAGATGGATGGATGGACGGCAAGGCAAGCATCTGATTGACAGTGGTCCGTGATCTGCTGTTATGCTACTATCGGCAGCAGCAGCTGCAGTCTTGGTGCCGTCAACCTTACGTTTACACCTCTGTGTGCTTCCTTTGTTGCAGCCTGCATCCAGATTTTGTTTTGTTTTGTTTTGTTTTGTTTTGTTTTGTTCCTCACGCCTGAGTGTAGAGTCATAGCTAGCTAACTAGCAAGCGAGAGTTAGATATCGAGAGTCATTGATAGATAGATAGATAGATAGATAGATAGATAGATAGATAGATAGATAGATAGATAGATAGATAGATAGATAGATAGATAGATAGATAGATAGATGGATGGATGGATGGCAAGGCAAGCATCTGATTGACAGTGGTCCGTGATCTGCTGTTCTGCTACTATTGGCAGCATCTTGGCTTAGTTGGTTAAAGTGCCTGTTTAGCAAACAGGAGATCCTGGGTTTGAATCCCAGCAGTGCCTTAGGTGGGCTTTATGTGCACCTTGTGAAGCTTGTGCTTTCTATTTGTTGTGTTATGAGTGTGTATTGTGGTGACCACTATCCCCTGCTGGTGCTGTTGTGCATACATGGTTCTGGGTGAGGATGTGGTGGACTACAGATGACCTAATTTATGGAACGGATATAATAGGAGAAAGGGAAGAGGAACAGGAGAAATGAGACGGCATGGTGGGGGAATACTTCAACCGTGGATTCATTGCACAAAAGACTGTTAAATTAATCTTTCGCCCACTTTGGAAGTGTTGACCATAATGGACATGTTATAATCAACACTTCCATGATTTCCACGGCACCTCAGCGTCGGGTGTGATATGAACTGGTAAAGGACTGGGGGAACTTCATTGTGGACTTTGTATCACCACCATTTGTAATAGTGTCTGATTTGTTATGACTTTTGTTGTCCTTCCTTTTTCATGATCTTTTTGCTCATCTTAAATGTGCTGTAATTTATTCCAAATACATTTCATTGTGCTAGGATACACACATTTGTATCAGTTGTTTGAGTTGTTTGCTGTCACATTATTCGTTGTGTGCAGGTTGGGAGGGGCTGTTAAATATCCCACCCAAACTGTTACATCAACCCTTAGTTTTAGCAAGATAGGCTAATAGTAAAGCCATTGGAGGACGTTATGAAGCTGAAAGCCAACAGGACAGATGACAGTTTTTAAAGAAGAACCAAAACCCAAAGGACATCCCTGCGTGGACTACGCGCACCTAACGGCCGATGTCGAATTCCCATTGCCACCCGCGGGACAAGCTCACCAGGAAGCTTGTTGCTCCCATCAACCTTACGTGTACACCTCTGTGTGCTTCCTTTGTTGCAGCCTGGATCCACACTTTGTTTTGTTTTGTTTTGTTTTGCTCCTTACCCCTGAGTGTAGGCACTGGGGAACAGGGGAGTACTAGCGCTGTGGCTTAGTTGGTCAAAGCACCTATCTTGTAAACAGGAAACTCTGGGTTTGAATCCCAGCAGTGCCTTGGTTTATGTTGATCTAGGCAATGTAAGGGAAGCTTCTAAAACCTCCTTAGACTTTAGCAAGATGGCCGTCCGCAGCAAGCAGCATAAGGTTACTGTGGCTGAAGGAAAGCCGCAGTCTGGCAAGCTGACCGCCCGAAGTAGAAATAATAACAGGGGGTGGGGGGAAAAGGGGGCCCTCCCTGGGTGGATTCTAAAGGTCAACAGCTAATCGATTACACCACAGAGACAGACAAAGGTGTTCCTGCTGACACGTTTGAAGAAGGGCAAAAGGAACACTGGATATGTCAGAAGTGGGACTTGAACTCCAGAGGAGACTGCAACATGAACGCAGCCTCTTAGACTGCTCGGACATCCTGACCACTCGGCAGGGTACTAGGAATGCGAGTAGTGGTCCAGGATTGCCTTCCGCAGCCTGAGCTGACCGAAGGACACTCACAAGGTGGAATAAAGTAGGCAGGTGAGGCAGGGATGCTGCCCTCACCTTGCTCTGACGAATTTAGAACCGTAAAAGGACGTGGCGGAAGATGTGGGGGCAGCAGGGGCACCAGGGGCAGCTCCTCATTAGTATAGTGGTGAGTATGTCTACCTGTCTTGCGGGAGACCGGGGATTGATTCCGGGGAGTGGTGGGGGAAGCCTACACAAAGGACTTGAGAACAAGAAAGAGAAAGGTGTGCAAACTGATGTCACACTGTGCAGCGTTAATTAGCAACAGGAAGTACTTGATGGCAATGATAACGTGGAGCACTCTCCACTGCAGATCCCAAGCTCTCTTTTCAGCAGTGGCTGATACACACTGTGCCATACTGGCTCCCCCTTCCCCTCCTCCCCCCCAGCCTGTCCCTCCAGGGCATGTCAGTTAGCAGCAAGAGCTGCGTTTGGTGCCGGGCCTTCACACAGGCCCCATCCAGGGACAACTCCTGCGGACCCCTCCTCAACAGGGTCCCTGAGAGGCCTCCATCATACCTCAGGGAAGGGGGAAACCAGCAAATTGGGGAACTTGAACAGGGGCTCTGGGGTCTGGAGCTGGAGGAAACACTCCCTCAGCAGCAGTTTCCCTTCAGAAGGCAGGGTGGCACCGGCCTCGGCCGAGCAGAATACCTGTCCAGCGCAGGGAGCGCACACCCATTTTCCCTTCCAGGCTGTCCACAATCCTCCAGCCAGCAGATCATGCAGCTGGAACACCCCGGTCCAGATGATGGGCATCTGGAGCAGCCAGTGCAGGATGAGGGAGCTGTACACATGTCAGGCTGTGAGCAGCTGCCAGGCCCTCAACACACTGCGGTAGAACCCAGGAAGGTTGCCTGCTGCCAGCCTGCTAATGTCCATCAGGGACATTGCACTGTCCACCTGCAGCGTCCCCACATGACGGAGCAAGGTCCACGTAAGCGGCCTCCAGGACAGGAGGCTCGGCCCGTAGACCAGCTTCTGCAGGAACTGCAGATGGAAAGCAGCCATCCTGTACTCCACGTCCACCAGCCCTTGCCCCCCCTCCTCACGGGGCAGGTATAGTACCCCCTTTCACAGCCAGTGCAGACCAGTCCAGAAGAAGACCGCTGAGGGAGCAGCCAGCGCCATCGCCCGAGCCTCCCCCGCAGCCCCTCCGGCATCCCCTCCCAGTTCCTCTGCTCCATGGCCTTATCCCCCATGTGCACCCCCAAGTACTTGAGACCACCTCTGCACCACTGTAATCCTCCAGGGAGTTGCAGGCCTCCCTGTCCCCCCAACTCCCCCAGCAGCAACCCCGTGCTCTTGGACCAGTTCACTTTGGTTTAAGTCCCAGAGCGAGGTGCTGATTCTGTCCACATCCCCCTCGCACCCCACCAGCACCACCACATCATCAGCGTAGGCAGAGAAGCGGAAGGGTGTCGGGCAGCGAGGGACATAAAGCCCCCCCACCACTCTGTGCAGCTCCTGCTGCAAGGGCTCAATGGCCATGGAGTGGAGCATCCCAACATGGGGCAGCCCTGCCAGATTCCCCTGTACACCTTGAAGGGGGCGCTCAAGCCAACATTGATTTTCAATATGTTTTGAGTGTCACCATAGAGCACCCTGGTCATGGCTATGAAAACAGGGCTGAACCCAAAAGCCTCCATCATCCGCCACAGGTACTGGTGCTCAACCCGGTCAAAAGCCTTTTCCTGGTCCAGCGCAATGAGACCAGTCTTTAACCCCAACAGCCTGGAGACCTCCATGATGTGCCTAATGAACAGGATGTTGTCCTGTATGGACCTACCAGGCACACCGTAGGACTGGTCAGGGTGGATCAGATGGATCAGGCCATCACTCTGGAGAGGAGCTTCAGTTCTAGCACAGTTCATCCTTCTTGGGCAACAGTGCCACGAGGGCACGCCTGCAGCTCACTTGCAGCGCCCCTTGCTGGATGCTCTCCTGCATCACTGCCAGCAGGTCAGTCCCCAGCAGACCCCAGAAGGTGCTATAAAACTCAACTGGCAGTCCATCAATGCCCTGGGCCTTCCTTGTACTCAACCCATGAAGAGCAGCAGTAAGCTCCTGCAGGGTGAGCTCCCCCTCCAGCCCAGCCTGCTTCTCCTCCGGCACCTGCGGCAGGTCTCCAAGGAGATGCTGCATGTTGGTCTGAGGCTCATCCACCTCACTGGAGTACAGTGTAAATCTGATCAAGCCTGGATAGGGAGAGAGTGTCCTCCCGCACCTCCAACCAGCTATACTGCCTTTCTGCCCCATACAAACTCCTCCACACATCCTGCAGGTCATGCCTCTCCTGCAGCCCCCTCATCTCCCTGGCAGACTGGGAGTGCGGCTCAGTGTGGTTCCTGTCAAGTTTGTCATGCAGGGTGCAATTAAAATCAATAATTGTCATTGTCAAGCTGTTTTAAACCCCCCGCTCTCTCCCTGCCATTTGTTGGTGCATATACATTTATAAAAACAAACAATCGTCTCTCAACTACTGCTCTGACAACAAGCAGGCGTCCTTCCACCACCTCAGTCATTAAAACAGAAACTAATCTAAAATGCCCTGAAAATAAAACTGTAACTCCTGCACTCTGTCTTGACCCATGACTAAAACAAATCTCGCCTTTCCAATTCCTGACCCACTCCCCCTCTAGCGTGCTCTGTGTGCATCTGCATCTAAAAAGATCACGGACAGGCATTTCTGCTTGACATACTAAAACACAGCCGCTCTCTTTAACGCATCCATTCATACTTTAATTGTGTCCATTATAGAAGTAGAGTGAGTAACACACACAAAGAAAACAGACAGCAGAAAAAAATAAGTCAAGCACCCCCGTCCATCATTTTAAGTAGGTTTAGCAGACGCTTTTAATCCTATATCCTTCTTGATCTGTAAAGCGATCTTCTCCCTGTCCCTTCCTCATCGGGATACACCTGCTTCTCCACATCCCCCGCTATGGACTAGTTATCCATTGAAGTCTCCCCATGCAGGTTTGAATCCTGCTGACTATGACGCCAAAGAATAGTGCCAGCCCCCCTATGGCTTGTTGGCCCCCATTCGTAAAATCTGTTTCTCTCACACATTTTTTTGCAATCTCTCTCTCTCGCTCTATGACTTTATAATATATAAATCTACATATAGAGATTGGAATCTATTGGAATTATTGTGTTGCTCTTGCTCTTCCTCCTTTCTCTGGTCATTGGGGTGACATTTCTTTCTTGTTCCCAAGTCCTTTGTGTAGGCTTCCCCCCCTAGGTGGGGGAAGCAAAACCAGAGAAGGAGCCTGCTATCGGGAAATCAAACCCCAGTCTCCCGCATGACAGGCAGGGATACTCAACGCTATTCTAATGAGGAGCTGCCCTTGCAGCCCCCATATCTTCCGCCACGTCTTTTTCCAGTTCTAAAAGTTGAGGGCAGCATCGCTGCCTCCCCTGCCTGCTTTATTCCACATTGTGAGTGTCCTTCAGTCAGCTCAAGCTCCGGAAGGCAGTCCTTGACTGCTATTTATTTTGCTAGCACCCTCCCGGGTGGTCAGGATGGCCAAGTGGTCGAAGGTGCTGTGGTTAGGTTGTAGTTTCCCCTAGAGGCATGGGTTTGATTCCTGCTTTTGACATAGCCAGTGCTCCTTTATCTTGGAATTGGGTTTCTCTTCACCACCTGAAGGAGGACATGGAGTAGACTTTGCAGAGATTGGCATTTGTCTTTTTTTGTTTCAGCAGAGGCAGTGTGGCGGCGACCCAGAATCCTTTGGAGTTCCTGATCCAGCGGTGTTCCGGTTCCGGTGCGAGGGAGGCCCAGCTGAGGATGAACCATCTGAAGGTCCTGCCTGGACCAGTGGGACCGAAGAGCAGGGAGGACCTCGACCGACGACCAGGCTTCATGAAGGCAGCACCCCACGGGAGCCCAGGACCAGGTCTCAGCGGGAAGCAGCGCAGCCCACTGGAGCAGTGACTCCAGTCAGACCTTTTCACTGACATCAATCCACTGGAACCTCCACCACCAGCAGGAGACCTACCTCTAGTTTTCTGTTCCTTTGTTTAGTTTAGGAGACAAGCGGATGTCAAGACTCCAGTTCAGCAGGGAGGTCCTACAAAAAGGTATGGGCTTTGCTGGTGAAGCTGCCGCATAAAGACAAAGACTTCTTCGAGGTAAGCTTTGTCAACCATGATTTGCTAGAGGAGTGCTACAGCGTGTATAGAAGGGAGAAATACAGGGAGCTGGCGGGTTTTGCGATGATAATCCTGTCGGATATTTGCTATAGAATAGTGACTGTGCAATTTTTCTGTGAGATGGTCTCAGGCAAGGACGTGAAGATCTGGCTTGCGAGGTTCAGTGAGCTCTCCACTCGAATAGTTGGATGTTTGATGTGGACGGAGTGTGGGGGGAACGTGGCAGTGCCGGATTCGATTGAGGCGGAGCGTGGAGAATCCAGAGAAGGTCTGCCACCTCCCCAATACTATACAGATCAGAGAAGCTAGGGGGCTGGTCTACTATGACGGGATGCCAAAACTCTGCAGGCGGTGTCAGGGCCGAGACCCCGTTGTTGCCCAGTGCACGTGTAAGTGTAGAGGAGGTCACCAGACACACGCCTGCAGAGAAAAGTTACTCTACTACCTCTGCAGCTGTGGGGGCCATATCTATAAGAACTGCCTCCAGTCGTACACAAATAGAGTTGGGTCTCCCTTCTCACGATTCCATTCTGGACCCTGAGCCGGAACATGAGGGAGGCCCGGCGCGGGAGGAGGAGGGAGAGGGAGAAGAAGAACAGATATATGACCTGGCTCCAGAACCTCCCCCTACCCCAAAGGAACCACTTAAGAGAAAGGGGGAACAGTCAGAAGGGGGGGGTTGGGTGAAGGTGAGCAATAAAAAGAGAAAAGTGGTGGACAGAGAGGAGAAATCTGCCAAGAACCCGAATAATGTCTCCTCTCTGGAGGCAGCCCAAGATAGTCGAGCTCCCCCCGGCCCACCCCTCGCTGGAGCCGAGGCAGAAGTTCCACTCCCTCCTCCAGCAAAAACGGAACATCGGGCCCTGCCTTGGTGGACCAGCCCCCTGAAAACCGCTGAAAAGAAAACCAGACCCACCGCTCCTCCATGTGTGAGAGTGGAGAGCAGAGCCTCGGGAACCGGGTCGAAAGATAGTGTAGGTGAGACCGTCTTGCAGAAGAGAGCCAGCCCTCCCTCCAGCTGCGACAGGCAGGTGAGAAAGAAAGCCCTGGAACCGTTGTAGCTGGAGGGTGAATTAGATCAGGTGCTGGCTCGTATAGAAAGAAAGGCAAAGGACAGGAATATCGGCGCCACACAGGTGTCGAAACCGCCAGCACAGAAGGGTGCCTCCTCTAGCCACCTCGGAGAAGGGGGATAGAGGAGCAGCAGGGCCACGGTCTCACCCAGGGGTCCCTGCTTTTTATTATTATTATTATTATTATTATTATTATTATTATTATTATTATTTTTGTCATTTAGCTGACACTCTTATCCAGGGCGACTTACATTTGTACCCATTTATACAGCTGGGCATTTTACTGGAGCAATCTAAGTGAAGTACCTTGCTCAAGGGTACAACTGCACTGCCCCACCCAGGATTCGATGTTAGGGGCCAAAGCCTCCATGACAGAGGAGGAGTTGGCCAGACGGCCAAAGGAGAGGAAGAGAGAGGGGAAGAGATACCCCAACTACCCCATCCCTCTTGTTAAGAAGATCAAAGGTGGTGAGGGGGGGGGTAAAAGGCACTCCTCCTCCTAATAAGTCTGGTCCAGGGGTCCTTGGGCCCCCACCTCAGGGCTGCTCCTCAGGAGCAGAGTCCGACCTGACACGCTGGTCTCAGGAGTACAGACATGAGTGAAGCTTCCCATGTGCACCCAGACTGGTTCTCTGTCTCTCTCTCTCTCTGCAGGTCTGTGAGGAGCCGAGGCACCGGCGCCTAGGCACCATCCACACAGATTGAGGGTGCCGGCGAGGCAACAATGGCCTGCGGAGAGGAGTTAGCACAGCAGAGACAGGAACCGGTCCGGAGTGGAGCATCAGCACTGGGAAGCATAGAAAGAACATCTCTATCAGGACTGTGAGGGCCTCCTCTGCAGGATTGTTGATTTTAATTTTATAAAGACTGATTATGGTCTTTGTTTTAAATGGTTTTAAATCACAGGGTTTTGAGTTTTTTTTTATGTTTATGGTTTGTCTGATGTGCTGACTGTTTTTAAAATTAGAAAAATATGTATTAGACTGTTTTGTATTGCTTTAGAAACATGTTTTGTTCTTTATTTTGTCTAATGCATCTACCGTTTTAAAACAACACATCAGATGTTTTTTTTTCATTATAGTTATTTTGGCAGTTTGCCATATTTAATACAAATTGTTTTGATATCTAACACACTTTTGAATTCACTTGTTCTGTTTAAAACTTTTAAGGATTTTAAAAGTTTCAGAAATGATTTTAGAATTGTTTTTTAAAAACAGTTTTTAATCAGGAGTATTAAAACTTTGTATGTTTAATTTTCGTAATGTAAAATACTCAAACAATAAAAACAGTGCTCCTTTTGCCCTTTTTGAAATGAGTCATGGTTGGTGCCTCCCTGGTCTGTTCCGCACGTGATCCAAAAAGGTCTCAAAGACCAACTGCGCCGACTTTGGCTGATATTAGGGGAAATCATTCAGATGGCTTCTGGAAAATGATGTCGGTTACACCATGTACCTGATCACAAATGTACAGGAGGAAACAGCTAAAGGTTTCCTTCTTCACAAGGACACAGTAAGGACAGTTTAATGTCATTCATTGATTATGCACTGAGCCACAACAAAATTGAGGATCTTCTGAAATTTGAAACGCACAAGAAAGATGTGCCAATGGGACCTGAGAAATCTGAAGATGACAATCTTGTTGGATTTGGGGTGCGCGCTGAAGACACCTGGAGAGAGATTTCGATAAAGCGAAGCTGATGGTTATGCTGCATTTATTCTCAGCAGAAAATGTGTACCGGGGACAAAAATGCATAAGCTACAAAGTTACTTGCAGAGGAAAAGGGATCATTTTTCTAGAGCTACCTCAACAGTGTCTGTGCTACTTGGGGCTGTTTCTGTTCCCTCGATGGTGTCTGTGCCCCCTCGAGCTGTTTCTGTTCCCTCAACAGTGTCTGTGCCTCCCCCACAAGAACCAGGCATGTAATTACTTCACTACTTCAAGTAGTAACGAATGTCATGAAGTTAAAAACAAAAATTAAATACTTAAATATTTTCTATTTACTAGATATACACCAATCAGCCATAACATTATGACCACCTGCCTAATATTGTGTAGGTCCCCCTTTTTCCACCAAAACAGCCCTGACCTGTCGAGGCATGGACTCCTGTAAATCCAGTAAGTTGCAAGGTGGGGCCTCCATGGATCAGATTTGTTTGTCCAGCACATACCACAGATGCTCGATTTGATTGAGATCTGGGGAATTTGGAGGCCAAGTCAACACCCTGAACTCGTGATTCATCAGACCAGGCCACCTTTTTCCATTGCTCCGTGGTCCAGTTCTGATGCTCACGTGCCCATTGTAGACACTTTCGGCAGTAGACAGGGGTCAGCATGGGCACCCTGACTAGTCTGCGGCTACGCAGCCCCATACGCAACAAACTGTGATGCACTGTGTGTTCCGACACCTTTCTATCAGAACCAGCATTAACTTTTTCTGTTGGATCGGACCACACGGGCCAGCCTTCGCTCCCCACGTGCATCAATGAGCCTTGGCCGACCCATGACCCTGTCGCCGGTTCACTGCTTTTCCTTCCTAGGACCACTTTTGATAGATACTGACCACTGCAAACCGGGAACACCCGAGCTGCAGTTTTGGAGATGCTCTGACCCAGTCGTATAGCCATCACAATTTGGCCCATGTCAAAGTCACTCAGATCCTTACGCTTGCCCATTTTTCCTGCTTCTAACACATCAACTTTGAGGACAAAATGTTCACTTGCTGCCTAATATATCCCACCCACTGACAGGTGCCATGATAACGAGATTATCAGTGTTATTCACTTCACCTGTCAGTGGTCATGAATACCTGGAAAAGGTAATGATAGATATATCACCATCTAAATTTACTGCACAAGCTTGTAAGTAAACGTTTATTATGTTATTTTGATTTTGAAACTAGTCAAAAGTGAAACAAGTTATCTATGTTCATTTCACACAGAAATTATCTTATTAGTGAATAAGGTGGCACAACCAAAGATAAAAACTTTAAACATGGAATATTGTTATTGCCATACTAATACTAACACTAACAATTAATCTGCTTCACAGTAAGAATATGAATAAACTTTTTTTTATACATTCAGAACGATCTAATTCTACAGTATCAAGACCACCTGGAGGTGACACTACCAACAAGGATGTATGCCAGTCAGATTGTAAATATGTATTACTTGCATAATCTTAATAAACATAACTTTCATTTGAAACATTTCTTTGTTTTTAAAACATAAGTCCACCTGTAAAGCCTACATCACCACTGTTATCAATGGTGTCAGAAGTGGCTCCATCTGGTCAAGCACAAGGTATGCTACTTACATTTCATTGATAAGTGTACTGAAATCACCATTATGTGCACATGCATACAAATACACAATTCATTGCTTTTGTTGTTTCACAAACCTAAGTTTTTGTCTGTACTGTCACTATATACATGTTTTTCTTAATCTTTTACACTAAATAATTACCAGTTTAGAAAAAAATTAAACACTATAAAAAGATACTGATATTTGATATTTTATGCAGGTACAGAGTCTGTGACTGTGAGTGCCATTGCCAGCGCACCATTACAGAAAATAGTTGTGTACTGTGCAAGCTTTGTGGTCTGGACTAAAAATTATTCATATATTTTGCCTAAAGGTACACCCCTACCACCTACTTCCATACAAGTGTCATCATTTGCTTCTCCTCACACAATTAGTTTTGATAAAGGAATCAAGGGTTGGAGATGTTCTCAAGAGTGGAAGGTGTGGATGAAGACAGAATTAGAAGCCTTGGGACTGTGGCCTGGATCGCGTCCTGTATGTCTCCCAATGAACAGTGTTTCGCTGTTTTGACCAAAGTATTTTCAGCTCCACCTATTCTTTATTTGGAAACCTGAGGATAGTACCATTATGAGCATGTTGAAAAACAATTTCACACTTCGCTGCTTACATGGATGTTCTCAGCCACTGATAGTCTCATCTGGGGTGGGAAGACCCAGAGTGATTGTTGGCATCAGTGGTCAATATTATATATTTACATCCAGACTGTGCTGTAAAGCATGAAAAAAGCACTGGTTTGCTGACAATCCACAATGGCTGGAAAAACTTTCTCTGAGGTATACCAACATTTTACTGATTGTCTGATACAGAAGCATCAATGTCAAGAGTCAGTCATCAACAAGTTTACACAGGGCACATTTGGGCAAGTAATGAGATCTGACCACACCAGGAAAGTTGCCAGAAAAATTAAGTTGACATCTGACACCATGTCATCCTACGCTGTTATGAATGAGAATTGGATGATCCTTTCCTGGGTGATGGTGCAGTTGGAATGCAGATTAGCGAACAGATATGAAGGTGCTGGTGTAGAAAAGGCCCAATACCAGTGGGTAGATAGGTGAGTATCTTTTAAACAATGGTATATATATATCTGTGTATATATTCTTAAACTATTACTTTTTTCAATTGTCTTATTAAATTTGTGAGAGATAGAAACATTATCCCCATTACTCAGGTCATACCAGGCAGGTCACCTTTATAAAAAAAGTTAAAATAACGAATTGATATCTGACTAACGGCCGGATTAGCAAGGTCCCCCTGCTCAAGAAAGCACATGTACAGGCCCGTCTGAAGTTTGCCAATGAACATCTGAATGATTCAGAGGAGAACTGTGTGAAAGTGTTGTGGTCAGATGAGACCAAAATTGAGCTCTTTGGCATCAACTCAATTTGCTATGTTTGGAGGAGGAGGAATGACCCCAAGAACACCATCCCCACCGTCAAACATGGAGGTGTAAACATTATGCTTTGGGGGTGTTTTTCTGCTAAGGGGACTGGACAACTGCACCGCATTAAAGGGACGATGGACAGGGCCATGTACTGTCAAATCTTGGGTGAGAACCTCCTTCCCTCAGCCAGGGCATTGTAAATGGGTCGTGGATGGGTATTCCAGCATGGCAATAAAATATTCTAATAATATTTTAAAAGTGCCTCAAAGCTAACCATATTGTGATCACAATTTGCCATTGGTTCTCTAACTACTGTCCCCCTGACTCTGTCTTGGTCATTTGAAAAGATCAAGTCAATACATGCACTCTCCCCAGTTGGTTCAATAACAAACTGAGTTAGAAAGCAGTCATTTACCATCTCAACCATTTCGATTTCTGCTTCTGTAGTCCCCACTGGGCTTTCCCAGTCTAAGTTTGGGAAATTGAAATGCCATTATAACAGCCACAATTGCTACATGCAGTCCTGATTACACTGTACAATGCAACATCTTGCTGAATATCTGAGTTTGGTGGCCTGTAACACACTCCTACCACTAATCCTCCAGATCTCTTGTTCAAAAGTTTCACCCACAAAGATTCTGTTCCATTACTGGGATCTAATATGAGTTCTTCTGCCTCAATGTCATTTTTGACATATAATGCTACCCCACCCCCTCTTCGATTTTGCCTGTCTCTCCTAAACTGTGTGTATCCTTCCAACTTGTATTCATCCCCATCATTTTCTGTAAGCCATGTTTCTGTCACTCCTACAACATCATAGTCACATGCCAGCACTGTGGCTTCCAAGTCTAACATCTTGTTCCTTATACTCCTGGCATTGATGTACAAACATTTCAGAACTTTCCTACTAGTGGGTTCCCTTTGTTTTCTTTCCTTAGAGGAACATCTCCCATTGTCATAGCTCCCTGTCCCCCTGGTTCCTAGTTTAAATGATTCTCAATTTCACTGCACATACGCTCTCCCAATGCATTAGCCCCCCTTCTGTTTAGATGTAGACTGTCCATTTTGTACAGGTCCCATCTATCCCAGAAGAAAGACCAATGCTCTATAAACCTAAACCCCTCTTCCCTACACCAAGCTTTCAACCATGTGTTAAACTTTCTAATCTCTGCCTGTCTCCCTGGCCTGGCACGTGGTAACGGAAGTATTTCAGAGAAAACTACCATGGAGGTTCTGCTGTTTAGTTTTGTTCCTAACTCTTTAAATTTGTCTTGCAGAACCTCTGTCCTACCTTTTCCTATGTCATTGGTTCCAATGTAGACCATGACCAGTGGATTCCCCCCGGCTTTGGCCAGTAGCCCGTCTACTAGTTTAGGGAGATCTGCAACCTGAGCACCAGGCAGGCAAGATACCATGCGGGTCTTCTTGTCACTAGAACACACTGTGTGATCTACACCTCAAGAATTGAGTCTCCTACTAGAACTACCTCTTTCTTCTGGGGGGGAGTGTGCACCATGGTGCTCTGGTGCTCAACTGCCCCCCCATCACCCTCTGAGCTGTCACTGTCCAACTCTGTGTCCAGCAGTTGGAACCTGTTGAGCAATTCTAGCTCTTGGGGTGTCTCTAGGGGTTGTGCATGCCCTTTTCTGTGGTTACGACCTACTGTAACCCAGCAGTTCTCTACACTGTCCTGCTCTAAGGTCCCAACTCTCCTAGGTTTTGTAGTGCACACCATCTCTCTCATGAGCTGATTGGCCAATTCTTCTATATCCCTAATACAGCACAGATCAACAAGCTGAGCGTCAAGATCACGAACCTTGATCTCTAGGATTTCAACCTGTTGACAACGTTCACAAATGAAACTTTCTTGGATGAGTTCATGCAGGAAGGCAATCATTCTGCAAATCTGACACTGCAGTGGCCACATGCTTCTAAATGTTAGTTTTTTTGTTTTTTTTTTGTCTCTTGGTTCCTATTGCCTAGTCAACTGCCAAACTTTTGTCAGTGAGAAACAGCTGTTTAAGTAGCTTTTGTCTACCTACCCCCAATTCACACCTAACAGGCCACACCTGGCTCCTCCTGCAACAGAAAAGGTTGTGTGTGTGTGTGTATACATTTCAGCGAGAAAGTGAATTTAAATACATTTTTTTATTTGTTTGTTTAACAAAAGACTGGTGTAGGAATTCCTCTCCTGAGCCCCGGTGAAGCTGCCCAGATGTCTGATGAAGATGAAGGTGTCAGCACTGCTGATGAGTCTGACAATGATGACGAGGACCCTGACCATGGCAGTGAGGATGAAAACAGCACCTCTGACATTGACGGGGGAGTTGGGCAATCAGCAGAAAGAGAGGTAACTATAAAGGCCCTAGAAACTTCTATAGTCATGTGCTTATTTACTTAGAGACTCATTTCAGTTTTAAGTGTTATTTTCTTTTCTCTTCATTAGAATAATGGTGGCCCTGACACCAGTGACATTGATTCCTCTGCCGGCTCTTTAAGACCCAGAACAAGACTGACCATTGCATGCTTCTGTTCTTGCCTTGCTAGAACCCACAAGAGTTTTGATTCAGACAGTGAAGGTGGGAGATATAATTGTAAATACCAGGATGAGCATGTTAGACTGGTGATGAGACATACTGTAAAGGCCAGTGTCGCCCTTGTGTTAAAACATTGTATAGGCCGTGAATTAGTTGATAAATGTGAAGCCTGTCTGATAGGAGACCCCAGCCAACTACATCACATCTGTCTAACTTTAGATCATGAGCAAGGTAGTGTCTGGAGTAGTGTAGCTCTTATATGCAACAAAATAAGTGTCACAAGTTTGCTAAACGTTTTGTTATGTGTTGCTCGTACCCTACGTGGAATGAGTATAAACAAGCAGACTGAGAAAGAAGTGAAAACTCTTTTGCATAGCCTAGAAACATGCGCTCTACCTTCAAGATGGTTTAGTGACTTGTTAGAAAGTGTGGATGAGAAAGTAATGCAAATAGATAGTCTTATCATGTGTTTACAAACATAAATAAAATACTGTTTGTGTCTGCTCTGCTTTTCTGTATAATAAGACATTACATTTTAATTCCTATATTTTTTCAGAGAAAGAAAGCCCTGGGGACCTTGGAATTACGTTTACGTATGTTTGAGGAATCTTGTCATCCTCACTCTAATAGCTTGCAAGATTGGTGATTTGTATGATACTGGTAATTCTGATGTGAAATCTCTAGTTGAGGATGTTGAGAAAACAGTGGAGGCACTTCCCAATGTGCTCAAGAGAATGCTGTATAAAGAGTCACCGCCTGGTGAATCTGCTTTTACAGCTGTCCAAAACGTTCTGCAGAGTTCTTTTGGAAATACTATTCCTATCATGACCAAACCCAATTTCTACACTGTGCTAGACAGAATAGCCATGATCAGTGTCACAGCCCTTGCCATTAAACAAGTAGAGGGAGTTGCTAGTGCAGTACAATTCAGTTGTTTCTTCCTGGCTGCTGTAGGTGTTCGGGAGGCGGGGTCATTGGTCACCTGTGTCAGTATCTAATCTCACTGTCTACATCTGACCTGATGCCTTGTTATCATGTTTTAGAACTGTCACAATAAAATACTGACATTGATGCATATTTTACCGAGTGTCATTTTTTGAATGTCTATACCTTTCTTTTTCTTTTATTTTGCTAACACTGTACCATCCCAAACCTAATCATAAAATATATAACATAAAAACATCACACTCACATCACTAAACACAGTTTAAAATACTTTTTATTAAAACTTTTTTTTATTTTATATTGCCAACACCATATCATACCAAACCTAGTCATAAAACATATAACCTAAAACAAATAATAATACGTTTAACTGTTGTCAAGATGACCTGTGCCCTTTCCAAAATTACTGTCGGCCTAACAAGATGGCGGTCATCCTAACAAGATGGCTGACTAGAGAGGGTCAAAGGGTAAACTCGGGGGGTGGTAGGAAGGAGGAGATGGTTCCGGTTCAAAGGTTAACCGGGGGTAAGGAGGGGGCTTTGTGGCCCATGGGGCATCTGGGTAAGGAGGGGGCTTCCTGGCCCGGCTGTCACTTTGACATAAGCTGCCATTATCACTACTGAACAGATTGTTCAATAAATCATGGACAGCAGCAGCAGTAACTAATATGACTAAAACATGTTTGGTTTCTACGGATGGTTCATCAGCAGGGAAAACTCAGGTTCTTCTACTGTTCCACAAAAGTGTTCAAATTGTATGGGTCTGAAGGTCTGACTGATTCAGGAATGCCTTTTGAGCAGTTTATTACAACCATGTATTTCCAGAGGGTGCTTGATGCCACAAAACAAAGAGTAGTGCAGAAGAATGAAAAGAAGAGGAAGCAGCCTGAACCCCACCCTGCTGGCTGACTGTGCCGCTTCTGCCAGCTACAATTACAACAGGGGCCAAACAGACCCCACGTCCATACAATGTTACCAGGAGTGGCTGGAAAATACATATACTGTCCGACCAAGGTGTCTGAACATTACAAAAATCTGGGCATGACACAGGAGATAACATGGACAGAAATGCAATCCTCAGAGAGAGATTGGCAGAGAGAGAAAGGAAAATAAAATGGTTTGTCTTCCAGCAATAGCCCCCTCTGAGAGGATGATGAGGCAAAACCCACCTCAGAGGCACCCTACCATGGAGGACTAATAGGGCACCCACACCCCAAGGTCTGACGAGCCATGGCCTCCCAAGCGATATCCTTCTTGGTATGTGTGGTGCCCAGAACTGTACACAGTATTCCAGATGAGGTCTAACTAGTGCATTGTCTTAACATTACTTCCCTTGTTTTAAATTCTACACTTTTGACAATATACCCTAACATTCTGTTTGCCTTTTTTATTGCTTCCCCACATTGCTTGGATGGAGAAAGTGAGGAGTCCACGTAGACTCCTAGGTCTTTCTCATGCATTACTTCATCTAGTTCTATTCCTTCCATTGTGTAATTATAGTGGACATTTGTGTTACCTGTATGTAATACCTTGCATTTGTCCACATTGAATTTCATCTGCTAGGTGTCGGCACACAACTGAATATTATCTAAGTCCCTTTGAATAACCTGTGCTGCCGAGATTGTATCTGCTGAGCCACCTATTTTACTATCATCTACAAATTTGACAAGTTTGCTAACTATCCCAGAGACTAGATCATTAATATAGATTAGAAAAAGCAAAGGCCCTAGTACTGATCCCTGTGGAACTCCACTAACAACCTCACTCCAGTTAGAAGCAACTCCTCTAATCGACACCCTCTGCTTCCTATACATCAACCAGTTCATAATCCATCTACTTACATTACCCTGAATGCCTACAGCTTCCAATTTGACGTGTGAACAGAGAGCTCCTGCGATATTTCAATTTTTTTCAGCAAACGTTATTTTCTTGTTTTTATTTTAAGCGATGAACTGCAGTATATTATGTGTATTATTGTTTTAAAACCATGTCTAAACAAAAAGGCAAGAAGGGGCCAGCGATGGAGGCGACTCAACCCGATTCGGATTCAGGCATGACTGGGGCTGGCAATCCCTCACCAGAAAGTGGCGGAGACCTGGCCTTTCTTGTCGCAGCGGTGAGCAAAATACAGAGCTCCATAGAATCGTTTTGATCTGAAATGCGTGAGGCTATTGCTACTCTTAAGGGCACTCGTATGGCAGCCGACTGCAGGAGGTAGAGAGGTCTCTGAGCGACATATCTGACAGGGTTACGGAAGCCTCTTGCAGCGGCCTTTCTGCAGAGAATGAGATGCTCAAATGGAAAGTAAAGGATTTAGGTGGAAGGGGACGGAGGAACAACCTGTGTGTTGTTGGTGTAGTGAAAGGAGTGGAGGGTCGTGATCCTACTACTTTCCTGTCGTAGTTCTTTGTTGATATCGTTGGGAAGAATAAGTCGGACTCCCTGCCTGTTCTGGATCGTGCTCACCGATCGATAATGCCAAGACCTAGGGAAGGAGACAGGCCCCGTCCCATTATTCTTAGGGTGCACTACTTCCAGGTTAAGGAGTACATTCAACGGCTATCGAGAGAGCTATCGAAGGGAGATTATGACCACTGACAGGTGAAGTGATTAACACTGATAATCTAGTTATCATGGCACCTGTCAGTGGGTGGGATATATTAGGCAGCAAGTGAACATTGTGTCCTCAAAGTTGATGTGTTAGAAGCAGGAAAAATGGGCAAGCATAAGGATCTGAGCGACTTTGACAAGGGCCAAATTGGCTAGACGACTGGGTCAGAGCATCTCCAAAACAGCAGCTCATGTGGGGTGTTCCTGGTCTGCAGTGGTCAGTACCTATCAAAAGTGGTCCTAGGAAGGAAAAGTAGTGAACCGGCGACAGGGTTATGGGTCAGCCAATGCTCATTGAAGCACATGGGGAGCGAAGGCTGGCCTGTGTGGTCCAATCCAACAGATGAGCTACTGTAGCTCAAATTGCTGAAAAAGTTAATTCTGGTTCTGATAGAAAGGTGTTACATATTGTTTACTTTTAGACAATAAGCTACTCCCTTCTGTTAACTCTTGCATTTATGATAGTATAGTAATATCTGATCAAGCCCCTTTTGAATTAACGCTTCTATAATCAATCTCCACCTTGGGGTCCTTGGCAATTTAATTCTCAATTTAATTCCCTATTATAAGTTTATTATTTTGCAGATAGGTCTGTTCCTACATATCAACACTATCCCAGTCATCTCCAATTACACACTATGGGAGACCCTGAGAATTTACCTGCATGGAAAAATAATTTCATACATTGCTCAAACTAATAAACAGCAATCACAGCTCCCACACCTGACCTCTATAAGGATCGATTAACTCTGCAGACTGAATTCAAATTCTTGTCTATCAAGCAGGCTGAACATCTACTATATAAGTCCTGCCATACTATGTATGAACATGGGGACAAAGCCTGTAAAATCCTGGCTCATCAATTGAGTCAGTCTGTAGCTGCCAATTTAATTACTGAGATTCGCACGCATACTGGCTCAACCACTGTGGATCAGCAAGAAATACATGGATTTAGGGTCTTTTATTCCACTCTATACACTTCTGATTTCCCTTCTGTACAATTCTTTTTTTGATAACTTAGATATTCCTGTAATTAATCCCGAATCTAAAGCAAGCTTAAAACAGCCTCTTTCTCTTGAAGAGGGCAATTCAGTCAATGCAGACTGGTAAGTCTCCAGGTCCAGACTGGTTTCCAGTGGAATTTTATTAAAAAATCTGCCCTCAACTTGCCCCTTTGCTCAGTTCTGCATTTTTAAAATCCTTCACTTCTTTGTCCCTACCTCCAACCTATGTCAAGCATCTATTTAATTGTTATTAAAAAAGGACAAGAACCCCTTGAACTGTGCTTCGTATCATCCCATCTCCCCTCTTAACACAAATGTAAATATCCTTGCCAAGACTTTGGCACATCGGCTTGAGGCAGTCCTACCTTCAGTAATCTCGCTTGACCAAACAGGGTTAATACATTGATTAATGATGTGTGCGTTATATATACTTACACCTGGAAAAGCAAAGTATATCACTAAGGGGCAAATAGCAGCAATTCGTTTTTACTAATGCACCTGACCGAGTATGTCAATTTTTTCGGGTATAGCTCACACAGGAAACTTCTCATGTTCATCCTTTCAACGTTACAGCAAAGACCAAGCGATTCTGCACAGTTCAGTATATAACATGTCACCATAATTACGATTTCACTGAGAGAGAAGAGGACACCCCTCGAGTGAAGTCATTCACTCGTGGTGGCACTCGATTTCAGTTTGAAATGACTTTATATTCAAATTATATTTTTAGTTTCGCTTTAATTTTCTCTTGTACTTCTTCCCTGTTTCTCTACAGCTTAAACAATCCCTCAATATAAACACATCTCAGTTCACAGTATTTGTATTTGCATGCAGAAGTCTTTGTGTGTTTGAACGAATACTTTCCACTCTAATACTGTACTGTTGCAAGTGACTGATTGTGACTTAGGGCAGGATTAAATCAAAAATGTTTGCGCTGCGAGTCGCTTGCAGAAGCATTAGCAGCATGACTGCGAGTGGAAATTGCGCTGCTAAACTATCGTGGTATTAAATCTGACCCCATTTGCGCCGCAAAACGACCTTCTCTCAGCTCCTTTCTGGCACAATGGGAGAGAATAAAACACAACTTTCACACAGCCGCTACTACAACACTACACCACTATACTCAGTCGCGCTTTCATGTTTAGTTAGATGCTACTCTCGTCTAATTTTTAAAGTAACTCCCATGATGTACAGTTGTGTAGTTTGCTATTAGCGGCTGGTTAAAGTTGTAGTTAATCCCGCCCAACAATACATTGGGAGTGGTTACATTTTCGCTGCATTAAATCAAGAAAATATCTGCGAGAAAACACCCTGAAAATGCTCTCGCAGTCTAAAGCCTCTCGCGGTTAAGGCACAGTGAAGAGAAAGCGCAGCTCCGGCTTTATTCACAGTGCGGCTCTGTGTCAGTGAAATAACTGTGTACAATGCGATAATAATACATTAGATGTTGCGCCCAACATCTACATAAACGAAATGTTGCTTATTATTCGTGCACATAGAGAAAATATATATTTATATTGTTTTGTTCAGCAATGTGTCCGTGTTCGTTTTGTTTCGTTTTGGTTTCATTACTTGTTTATTCTGCTCTTGCTTTCTTCCTTTCATGTCTTAACAATTGATTCCTTCTTATCAGATCTTTCATGGGAAAAGTGCTACTATCAAGTGTATATACACTATCAAGTGTATATTACATCTCACTCGTACTCACTACAATGATGTATATTAAGCCTATACCCTATGTTACGGGGGTGTTTCCATGTTTGATACATTTCGATACACGGATTGAATGTGGATTGTGATTGATGCATTTTGTAGCTGATGTTGGACAGTACAGTATTTCTACAGTTCACGCATCTCTCTCTACAGGCTGCTCGGTGCTTCTCACTGACAGTTATAGGGGCTGGAAAACGGTGTTTCTACAGACGCATAATGGGGGGGAGTTTGGACGCTGTTCTCCGTTGCTTCGTACGTCTTTGATAGTAATATATTTAGGGGGGCTGACAGAAAATGTAGGGGGGCTGGAGCCCCACTGAATAGGGTCTAGCGACGCCCGTGGGCTATATGTATATTTGGGAATGAAGGCGACTTTTAAGACACAAACACTACATCGAATTACACTGTCAGCAGCTGTATAATTGCTATTATGAATATGTACACAAAAAGGTAAAGCATCTGGAGACGTCTGGATGACATTTATAGAATATTGTTACAGGCATATATGGTTGTATAACTTGCAAGCCAGTACACATATAAGTGTGTGATGTTTAGGCACTGCACATTGGGTGCAAAAACCCCCACACACACAAAAAATATATATATATATATATATATATATATATATATATATATATATATATACAGTGAGGGAAAAAAGTATTTGATCCCCTGCTGATTTTGTACGTTTGCCTACTGACAAAGAAATTATCAGTCTATAATTTTAATGGTAGGTGTATTTTAACAGTGAGAGACAGAAAAACAACAAAAGAATCCTGAAAACCGCATTTCAAAAAAGTTATAAATTGATTTGCATGTTAATGAGGGAAATAAGTATTTGATCCCCTATCAATCAGCAAGATTTCTGGCTCCCAGGTGTCTTTTATACAGGTAACGAGCTGAGATTAGGAGCACACTCTTAAAGGGAGAGCTTCTAATCTCAGCTCGTTACCTGTATAAAAGACACCTGTCCACAGACTCAATCAATCAATCAGATTCCAAACTCTCCACCATGGCCAAGACCAAAGAGCTGTCCAAGGATGTCAGGGACAAGATTGTAGACCTACACAAGGCTGAAATGGGCTACAAGACCGTCGCCAAGCAGCTTGGTGAGAAGGTGACAACAGTTGGTGCGATTATTCGCAAATGGAAGAATCACAAAATAACTGTCAGTCTCCCTCGGTCTGGGGCTCCATGCAAGATCTCACCTTGTGGAGTTTCAATGATCATGAGAACGGTGAGGAATCAGCCCAGAACTACATGGGAGGATCTTGTTAATGATCTCAAGGCAGCTGGGACCATAGTCACCAAGAAAACAATTGGTAACGCACTATGCCGTGAAGGACTGAAATCCTGCAGCGCCCGCAAGGCCCCCCTGCTCAAGAAAGCACATGTACAGGCCCGTCTGAAGTTTGCCATCATCTGAATGATTCAGAGGAGAACTGTGTGAAAGTGTTGTGGTCAGATGAGACCAAAATCAAGCTCCTTGGCATCAACTCAACTCGCCGTGTTTGGAGGAGGAGGAATGACCCCAAGAACACCATCCCCACCGTCAAACATGGAGGTGGAAACATTAGGCTTTGGTGGTGTTTTTCTGCTAAGGGGACAGGACAACAGCACCGCATCAAAGGGATGATGGACAGGGCCATGTACCATCAAATCTTAGGTGAGAACCTCCTTCCCTCAGCCAGGGCATTGAAAATGGGTCGTGGATGGGTATTCCAGCATGACAATAACCCACAACACACAGCCAAGGCAACAAAGGAGTGGCTCAAGAAGAAGCACATTAAGGTCCTGGAGTGGCCTAGCCAGTCTCCAGACCTTAATCCCATAGAAAATCTGTGGAGGGAGCTGAAGGTTCGAGTTGCCAAACAGCCTCGAAACCTTAATGACTTGGAGAGGATCTGCAAAGAGGAGTGGGACAAAATCCCTCCTGAGATGTGTGCAAACCTGGTGGCCAACTACAAGAAATGTCTGACCTCTGTGATTGCCAACAAGGGTTTTGCCACCAAGTACTAAGTCGAAGGGGTCAAATACTTATTTCCCTCATTAATATGCTAATCAATGTATAACTTTTTTGAAATGCGTTTTTCTGGATTTTTTTGTTGTTATTCTGTCTCTCACTGTTAAAATACACCTACCATTAAAATCATAGACTGATCATTTCTTTGTCAGTGGGCAAACGTACAAAATCAGCAGGGGATCAAATACCTTTTTCCCCCACTGTATATATTCTAGAAAAATATGGAATAATCTGAACAATCAATTATCTAGTAGCAGGTGGCCAACGTTATGCCTTTATCCTAGACACAGCAGCCTATATAACACGGAGATGATATGCAACAACATAATGAAACCAGTAATAATGTAGCATCAGTCAATCATTCATTACTAATCACATATCACACACGCATGACGCAATTGGATTGAATGAGCACCATATCGCCATCTATACAAGAGAAAGTGGACTATTATGACAATTAAAATTATAACGGCAGACATCGATGCCCGAAGGCGTGGAAGACGATGCCAGCCCTACACTTTCAGATCCATCGGAACTTTCTAGACCTTCCGATCACCTTTTAATAAGACATTATCGGTTTGATAGACACAGCATATCGTTATTGTGTCACCTGCTGAAGGATAAATTGAACAATAGATTTGCACGCAACCATCCTCTTACCGTGGAGACAATTATGTGCCGCGTTAGCCTATATGCTACAGGCTCCTTTCAAACTACAGTAGGGGACGTTGTGGGAGCGCCAAGCCACTATCAGCACCGCTATCACAGCTGGCACTGTGGAAAATCAATGATGTAGATTGACATATAAACAACTGACATATACACAATTATATTACACTGTCATATTACAATGTGTACTATAAAGAGTATCTATGTATGGATCAGTGGCGTAGCCAGGAAAATGAGGGCGAGGCATAATGAGGGATTCACGGTGGGGGTCTGGGGGTCCTCCACCAGAAAATGTAGAAAATTAAACACCTGAAATGAGCGATTCTGAGTCATATCGGAGTCGAACAACTTATATCAATATCTCCATGAAATATATATTTGCTTCACAACCACATATCACAATGGGACACATCCAGTGAACAATCACACATCAACCGACATTATACCGGCAAACTAGGGGCCAGATTGAATCAAATCTTTGACCGCTGGTAATACAAAACTACAGAACTGGACTCAGTTGCGGCTTCATTCTTCAGTTGATCATTTATTCTAATAATTAATGTAACCACTATGATGTTCATTTAGTAGTTTTGTATTAGCCAGTGGGTCAGTTTTTATTGAATACACCGCGCTACACATATTATTCTTATTCTTATTATTCTTATTATTATTATATGTGTTTATATGTTTATTGGCAATCTTACAAAACAGAGCAATACAAAGTGCACATGACAAGTAAACGCTGATTTAAAGCGTCCCTGAATAAGAGACTTGCATTTTTCTGGTATTCATATATAACCGAAGATACCAGCATTGATCCACGGCTATAGATAACGCCTGGATAAGATTGTCTGCGAAGACATACAAAATTTAAAATACACAGCTGTCATCAAGAGCGGCTTTGTTTTTATTATTGTATTATTTTCTCCTACTCTTTTTTAGCCGCTACACAGTACAGGTTTGTAATTGTGTTTCAGCGGGTAGACTCATGCTTTCAATTTAAAAGCGTGGAGCTGTACCTTCAGGCGCTATCGTGGGGCTGGATAAAATTAAAACTTTGACCCACCCGCTAATAGCAAACTACACACCTGTACATCACAGCGGTTACATTTATGGTTAGAAGAAAGTGTCATCTTACTGAAAATGAAGCCGCAACTGAGTACAGTTGTGTAGTTTGCTATTAGCGGGCGGGTCACAGTTTTGATTTCTCTGCTTTATCGACGCATCGCTCTCCTCGCAGCACGTCCTGCTCTCGCGCCCTCGCTGTCACTCAGATTTCAGACACTGTGATTGGCTCGCGATTTCTCTCACGCGCCCGCCCACCCCAGAAACCCCGCCAGAAAATCCGGCTCCTCCCGCTCGCAGCTCCGCACATTTCAGATTTAATTCAGCGAGGAGCTGAGCTGCGAGATCCCCTCCTGTGACTCTTCTGGGACTTTTCGCGCTCGCAAACATTTTTGATTTAATCCTGCCCTTAGTCTTTTGCTGTTACAATGTACAAAGACAGAGTAGGTCCGTATTTTCGGGTGTAGCTCGCACAGTACACGTCTTATGTTTACCCTTTCAACTCTACTTTGTAGAGCCAGCGATTCTGCATTGTTCAGTATATAATATGTCACCATAATATACGATCTCACTGAGATAGAAGAGGACAAAGTCGTGCCCCCGTGTTGCATCGTTAACATTAAACAGTAGTAATGCACTCGCGGTGGCACTCGATCTCAGATTGAAATGATTTTCAAATTAAAGCAATAACCCACCACTACAGATTCAGCAACGTCATTGCTGTTGTACCATTGTTCATATTCATGTATTTATTTTAATAACTTGTATTTTCGTGTTTTGTGAATCACTTTTAATTCTATGTTTTAGTTTCACTTTCGGTTTGTCTAGCTTTTCTCAACGGCTTTCTTTCTGAAACGATCCCTCACTATAACAAATCTCAGTTTATACTATTTGTATTTGCTTGCAGAAGTGTCTGTGTGTTTAAACAGATACTTTCCATTGTAGTACTGTTGCAAGTGACTGATAGTTCTTAGTTTTTACGATGTGCATGCCAAAGATGGCGCCTGAATCTTGTTTTCTCAGTGAAAAATATGATATATGCTGCCACAAGTGGAGACAGTGCATCATTACAGTAAAAAAATTGAATTTTTGTCTAAAACATTTGTTCATTGCGCCCATATTTCTTCACGTAGGAACTTTTCTTATAGAATATTTGTAGAGAACAGTCCACAGATGCTGTATACCAAAGCAGACATCAACCAGTCAAATGGTCTATGAGGAGCTGAGGCTCAAGTGTTTTCAGCTTAATTGAAAATTGTGAGCACACCATGTGACTTATCATTTTTTTGATATATCCAAATCAAGTATTTACATAAGCACACTATGTAGAAAAAGTTTCATAACTCAACTCTTTACCATTCCTGATAAAACACTGTTTGAAAACGGTCCAATTTGTTGGACTACATTCAAGATGGCTGCCAAACCATGTGACGTTAGGCCACCATATTGTATTTAAGTGACCATACCATAGCCCCTACACTCATACCATAGTTTGGTGAGTTTTCACCAAGCAGTTCAAAAGTTATAGGCATTTGAAAATATTCTGGCGGAAGAAAAGAAAAATAAATAAATAAATAAATAAATAAATAATAATAATAATAATAATAATAATAATAATAATAATAATAAAAATCCTTACAACAACAATAGGCTTCCAGGCATCCTGGACCTGGAAGCGTAATAATAAATATATCTGCAAGCAGCAATGCAGGGGGCCAAATACACATCTACACAGTACTAACACAGTCTAATACATTCTAATGTACTTCAAACCTGCTATTTATGACACGTTATGAAATTTAAGCATTGCTTTAAGCATCTCGTTTCATCAATCGTATTGCCTTTAACAAATCTGATGGAGGATCTAGCCAAGGGCATGTGTACAGAATTCCACATCAATCGTACCTGCGGTTTCACAGTTGAAGACGTTTGAAAATTGTCCAAAATCTGTCACTTAAACCAATCTGGCAACCAGCCAGTGACAAATGACTTCCATATTACATATGGCAATTCTCTACACAGCTGTGTATCACTGTATGAAGTGTATTGTTTGTATAAGCTTTTGAAAATAACTGCAGAAACATTTTCATAATAATACTAATGAAATATATTCGTTGCAGACAACTATTGAGGCTTCCAGGTGATTCCAGTCAATAAATGTATGGTTTCACACCCCTAATAATATAAATCAGATGAAAGCAAATTTTGACAAAATCGGAAGAGTTTTCATGTTGAAGTTCCCCCTCTTGTGGTCAAATATGTTGAAGTACAAGCCAGTATTAATCTCAAAAAGTCAACTACCCTGATTAGATTTCAATATATCATTTTTAATTAAATTAGTTTAATAATATAAATAGCTCTGGTATCATAATAAATGAGTAAACACTTTATTCTACAAGTCTCATTTGTGTACTTGTATAGCATAGAACTGCTGCAGCTTTTCAATTCGCAGTTATCATCCGAACCTCATTTAGTAGCTTAATTTCTGTTTCATTTGGTTGTCACATTGATTACCGATGTGCACGTTATATATAATTATGGCTTGTAAATGCAATGTTTTATACACTGTAAAAAATTAATCATGGGTCTTGTAATTTTCACTAAATGTTTTTACGTAATAATTACAAATAATGTGTACATTTTATTAATGAAATTGTGGTTTAGTGTTTGATACAAAATATTGAGAAGATTTCACTAATAGAACCAAGAGATACATTTTCCTCTTTTATTTAAGGACATTTCTGCAATTTTAAGGCTTAAGAGAATTAGTTCAATTTTAGTTGCCTATTCTGACGAGCTGATGAGTTGAAACAGGTGTCTTAAATTAACGAAATCCAATATTCCACAAAAAGTGTGACAGGTAAAATGTCTTTCTCTCTAGAGATCAGTATGGATTGAAAGGTTTGTTTGATGTTGGCTTGAGAAAGAATAGCCAAAAGATAGAGAGATAGATAGATAGATAGATAGATAGATAGATAGATAGATAGATAGATAGATAGATAGATAGATAGAATTAGATAAGTGCTGATTGGCTCGCAAATAGAACCTTATAGTACGAAGTTTGAGGTCAACTTTGTAGACAGAACCTTTTTGTTTTCTAAATAAAAAGTCCAAAAATGTACACAACTTAAAAAAAAGTAACATAATGTAAATAAGTTGTCACAGAATAAGAATATGTGAATAACTCAATTTTGTCAAAAATGTCAGATAGAACCTTATAATTCCAAGGGGATGAACTTGAACAATACTTTTTTACAATTAAATTGTCTAAAACTACTGTGAAAATATTTAACACAAATAAGACTTTTGTCAGCCACTATATTAAAAAAGGTAACACTTTATTTTGGTGGTCCACTTTAGAAATTCTACTGATTATAAGTAACTTTGCAACTACGTGTTAACGTAATCTATTAACCCTAACCTAACAGTTTACTTGCAGTCTACTAATACTCTAATGAGAGTAGTTACTTACAGTTAGTAGAATGTCTAAAGTGGACCATCGAAATAGTGTAACCAAAAAAAAAAAATGTAGGTTATATCTTTCAGTCCTCAAACCCAAAAGGCGTGATGTAAGGCAGAGTGTAATCTCATTTATATGTAACAGAGACCAGCTAGTAAGAGCTGTGTGAGTAAACCTCACTCCACTTGGCCTCAAGAGGTGCCCCAGTGACTGATGCTAGAGGCTATGATCTTTAGCGTCCTTGTTAGTGCACCCACCTCCAATGCCGGTGAAGCTGGTTCGAATTCTGCTTGGAGCGGTGCAAGTAGGACCAGTTACATTTACAGATTGGGATCAACATCAGTGTTAAGGTGCAAAGCTTCAGTTGAAGCAACCCTTCGGATCCCAGTGAATCAGGCACCCCAGTGAGCGCTTCCAGTAACAGTTTAGACTCTCAGCAGGAGACAGGCCAGGGAAATAAAGTCACTGACACAATGTCAGTTTGTTTATCTTCGTTTATTGAAAGTTTCACACAGCCTTTTATACATCTACAAGCAATATTTCATAGGTGGTTCGGGGCAGTCCCGAACCTGAATGAAATTTTCTTTGCATATGTCCCAGGGCAGTTCCAAGACACAGGAAGAAATAATTGATAAGGTATTCTTTATAATTGGGAAAACAACTTTACCCCAACAATCAGAATAAGTAAACTGAAAATTAGAATTAATGTGGGGGCTGTTTTACATTCTGAATGCACTATATTCCTCATGTAAACATGGTTAATTTGCAGTTTTCCCCCCTACACTGGTGTCACCAAATGTATTTTTTTTTCTTTACCCTGAATACACCCTCTGTCATTGGTGAAACTATATTTGAGCTTGTTATTTTGACAGTGTGTGCCGTCCACTGAAACATATTTTTTTGTTTTAGTGTTTACAAAGAAATTTAGAATTTTAAGCTGTTATTAGAAAAATGTTTCAAAATGTTTGTTTACAACCGTACACAAATAAACTTTATAATTATGGACAGATATATAATGATAGAGAAACAGACAAGATAAAAATACTTATTTAATGGTTGTTTTACAGTGCGACAATACAGATGTACAGCAAGATCTCCTGCCGCAAATAATGAAAATTGCCATCTGCAAGAGGGATGATCAGGAGGACGTCAGCATCATCTTGGAGGGGGTGCAAGTCATGGCTGGCTTGGAAAATCTGTCTAGAGCCTGTGCTGTTTTTCTTGGACTGACGTATGCACTAAACCTCACCTACTCGAAAGAACTGAGGCACACATTTGAGGCCTTTCAGAAGCTCTTCTTAGAACTGGATGTGTGCAAGTTTTCCCCCAAATTACTAACACTTAAAAACAAACTCATGTCTTAGATTGAGAGGCAAAGCATTATTACCAAGTTCTGGTGGAAAAAAAACTGCACTGATTGAGCGTTTGATACTGTTCTACATAAATGGTTTTATACATTTTGCTACAAGTTGTTATTTGTATGCACATGTTTTTGTGTAACAAAATGATGTTTCTCAATGACATGGGAAATGTAAACTTTTTTTTTCATGTCTTAAAACTGCTGCTTACATTTTATATATATTTGTTATTTATGGTTACAGTCCAAAAAGACAATAAAAGCATGTTTGTCAACAAAAACTGCATTTTGTATTCATTATTATCTTAACCTGAAAAAGGCAGTACATTTTATAATTAAGTCATTTTAATTAATACAAATGAGTAAATTTTACTTGATTAATTTGTGAGAAAACATAAAATAAAAAAGATTAAATTAAATTCATTGTGTGCCATAGACTAAATAATTTAGGAAATTTTACTTAATTTATTCGGGTAGATTTCGCAAAAAAACTAAACCTTAAAAAATATGTGTAATAATGTTACCATAATTTTTTTAAGTAGATTGCATGTAACATTTTTTACAGTGTACAATTCCAGCTTGTAAAAGCAATGTTTTTCATAAAGCGGGAAATATGTCCAATTACTAATATCAAGCGCCTCAATGAGCAGGTCCGTTTATTCGATTGTAGCTCGCACAGTAAACGTCTTATGTTCGCCCTTTCAATTATATTGAATAGAGCCAGCGATTCTGCACAGTTCAGTATACAACATGTCACCATAAGTTATGATTTCACTGAGAGAGAAGAGCACAAAATCGCCCCCCGTGTTGCATCGTTAACTATTTAACCAGGAACTGATGCATGGATCCAGCCAATCTCAGTTTGAAATGATGTTCAGTTGACAGCAATAATCCACCACTACAGATTCAGCAACATCACCGCTCTTGTACCACTGTTGATTTTCATGTATTTTATGTATTTTACATAATGTGTATTTATGTTTCATGTGAATCACATTTAATCCAATTTTTTAGTTTCACATTTGTTTTCTCTTGCTTCTCTTCAAGGTTTCTCTACAGCTGAAATAATCCCTAATTTAAACACATCTCAATTTACACTATTTGTATTTGCAGACAGAAGTGTTTGTGTGTTTAAAATAATAGTTTCCACTCTAATACTGTTGCAAGTGACTGATAGTGTTTTGTTGTTACGATGTACATGCCCAAGATGGCCGCTTCATTTTTTTTTATCTCAGTGCTGTTTGTGGTATATGCTGCTACCAGTGGTGACAGTGTGTTATTGCAGGCTTAAAATTGAACAAAATGTACAGTAAGTCAAAATATTTTGTTCATTACTGCTATGTTTCTTCATGTAGGAATTGTCTTTTAGAATATGTGTAGAACACAGTCCAAAGATACTGTATACCAAAGCACACATCAGCCAGTATAAGGGTTTATGAGAAATCGAGGCATAATCCAAGATTGTTGCCACACTGTGTGACTTATCAATGTTTGGTAATACACATTTCAAGTACTAACATCAGAGTAGTAATGATGGCACTTTATGTCAAAGTGACAGGTGGCCCCGCCCCTACCCAGAAGCCCCATGGGCTGGGAAACCCGCCTTACCCAGAAGCCTCACGGGCCATGAAGCCCCTCCTTACCCAGAAGCCCAATGGGCCAGGAAGCTCCTCCTTACCCTGTACCCTTTGATCCTCTCCTGTCAGCCATCTTGTAAGAATACACGTTTTACCCTTTGACCCTCTCCTGTCAGCCATCTTGTTTGGATGACCGTGATCTTGTTAGGATGGCAGCCATCTTGTTTGGATGACCTCCATCTTGTTAGGATGACAGGCATTTTGGAAAGGGCACAGGTCATCTTGACAAGTGTTTGCCGCCATCTCACCCTGATGGTGTATGTGTGTGTGTGTGTGTGTGTGTGTGTGTGTGTGTGTGTGTGTGTGTGTGTGTGTGTGTGTGTGTGTGTGTGTGTGTGTGTGTGTGTGTGTGTGTGTGTAATGTTTAAGAGTTTAAACTTATTATTATTTGTGTTAGGTTATGTTTTATGATTAGGTTTGGTACGATAAGTTGTTACCAAAATAAAATACATTAAAATAAAAAGAGAACAACAACATAAAGTTTTAATAAAAAAGTATTTTAAACTGTGTTTAGTGATGTGCATGTGATGATTTTAGGTTATATATTTTATGATTGTTTTTGGGGTGGTATAAAATAAAATAAATTAAATTAGAAAAAGAGAACAAAATAAAGTTTTGATCAAAAAAGTACTTACCCAGAGTGGAATTCCAACCCACACAGACATACATCTATTAGATCTTAAGTCCAATGCCTTAACCACTCAGCCACCTGGGTGTTACTATTTGGTATAAGTTACTAAGTTGAAGGGTGTATTCATTAATCACGAGAAAATGAACCATGAAGAGAGATTAAAAGAGATCTATTATACGCCTAAAGAAGCCGGTCGTTTTGGAGGACTCGATACACTGCTGAGAAGTGCCAGAGCAAAGGGTGACCGTATAAAAAGAGAACATGTTTCACAATGGTTATCGGATCAATATACATACACAGTGCACAGACCAGCGCGGGTGAGGTTTAAGAGGAACTTGACACTGGTACAAGACATTGACTGGCAATGGCAGTGGTGGAAATGGGTCAGTTCTCAAAGTTCAACAACGGTATGAAATACATTCTAACCTGTATAGATGTGTTGTCCAAATACGCCTGGGCAGTACCATTAAAAAACAAAACGGGTCAGCAAGTGTGTGCCGCCTTTAAAAGAATATTCACCCAAGGGCGCGTTCCAAAGAAACTGCAGACAGATCAGGGGAAAGAATTCCTCAACCATGGTTTTCAAAGTCTTCTCAAGCAATACCAAATTGTACATTTTGTGACAAATAGTAAAGTGAAAGCCAGTGTGGTAGAGAGATTCAATAGGACTATAAAATCGAAAATGTGGAAGTACTTTAGAGCTGTTTCACAGTTACAATCACACATTCCATAGAACTGTCAAGGAACGACCAGTAGATGTCACCCATGACAATGCCCTGAGGGTGTGGAGGACTGTGTATGGGTCATTTGTAAAAAGCAAACCTTCAAAATTTAAGTTTAAAGAAGGTGATCATGTGAGGGTGTCGAGAATAAAAGGGAAATTTGAAAAGGGGTATGAGCAAACATTCACAGATGAAATATTCATAGTTAAAGAATGTGTGCCTGGATTAAGGCCTATTTACAAACTAAAAGATTATGCTGGTGACGACATAAAAGGTCAGTTTTACACCGAAGAGTTACAAAAGATAAACCCAAATGGTGACAGAGTCTATCGAATACAGAAAATTTTAGACTCCAGAGGCCGTGGCCGGGGTAAACAAGTTTTAGTCAAATGGCTGAGTTGGGGAGTTAAATTTAATAGTTGGATCAAAGCTTCAGAGGTGAAAGACATAGCCCCGGGGGTTGTGAGAGGATAAAAAATGAGTGAAAATGGATTTTACCTGACTTTTACCAGTAATGCCTCGGAGACACTATTTCCTAACAACAAGAGCTCCAACTTCACTGACCATCTAGCCAAATCCATCGATCTACCAGGTAAATGGGAGGTAGGGATGGTGGAGATGCACTACCCCATGACCATCAATACGTTTGACAGGAAACAGAGCTTTGAATTGCATTCTGAGACAACCGATACAAACTGGTATTATGAAATATCACAAGGCTACTATAAAAACATTGATGTATTGTTAACAGCCATGAATAATGCTGTCAAGGCCGTCCCCACATTGCCCAAGGTATACTTTCAATACAACTATATTAGAAGCGTGAGGCTTTTCAGGGATCCGACTTTATTGTTTTTTACCACGGGCCAGCTAGCACATGTCTTGGGGTTCATTCCCGAGAAGGAGGGGGGGGGAAATCGCCCCAGCCTGCGGATATTACAGCGGGTTTTAACCACATGTATGTTTATACCGATATAATTGAACACCAACTAGTGGGTGACATGTATGCCCCGCTTCTGCGCTGTGTACCTAAAAAAGGGGAAGAAGGCAAGTTTGTTACGCTGTTATATGATAAGCCCCACTATGTCCCCCTGAGCATGGATCAATTCGACACCATCAGCACTGAAATAAAGACTGACCAGAACGGACATGTGACATTCGCATACGGCAAGGTGATAGTGAAGTTGCATTTCCAACCTGTTAGATACAACCACTTTTAAATCATGGTGATTGTTAAAAACTATGGAGACCCGCACATGTATAGGAACTACTACAAGTATCAGGCGGGTAACGGCCTCCCCGGTTTCGCCGGGATGCCAGTACAATACGGTGCGGGGGCAGCTGGTAGCTATGCCTTTTCTGAGACGCGGATTAGAAATTGTCAAACCACACGTCAAATTGGCTGCCAGAAACATAGCTAAAGATGTGGTCGGGCAGGTTACAAGTGCGGTGGCCAGTAGAATTCATGCTCCGAAAGGTCAGGAGAGGCATTAAAAGGAAAAGAACGACACCACTGGGGCTCACAGGACCGCCGGCCCCTGTTAAAAGGACTATACAGAAGAAACACAATCATAAGAGAAACGGGGCTGGTAAGAAGAGGAGCTCCAGGCAACAACATCGCGGGGATATATTTTAAACATGGCTTTCGTTCACTGCAGTTCTGAGGAGTGCACCAAATCTGAACTGGACCTTTTTCAGCTGGTGCCCACACAGACCAGCATTGAGAAGAGTTTCTATGTGGAGGTGCCCCCCCTCACAGCGCTCTCTGACAATGCCCCACTGGAATTCTACATCACTGGAAATGGAGAAGACTATCTAGATCTGAACAACACGATCATCTACCTGAGTTGTAAAATTACTAAGCATGATGGCACTGATCTGGCCCAGGATGATCGGGTGGGCCTGGTAAATTACCCCGTGGCCTCCCTTTTCAGCCAGGTCGACATCACAATCGGTGACAGACTTATTAGCCAGAGCAACAACTATTATCCATACAGGGCTATAATAGAATCCATTCTCAACTACAGTGAAAGCACTTTGAACACACAGTACTCAACAGGCCTTTTTGTCAAGGACACAGCCGGCCAGCATGAAGTAACCGCACTGAACGGGACAAACCTGGGGTTCAGAAATAGAGCGGCCTATACAGCAGGAAGCCGAAAACTAGAATTGTTGGGTTGTATTCATGCAGACATGTTTTTTCAAGACAAATTAATGCTGAACGGCGTTGATATAAAAATTCAACTCACCCGTAACAGAGAAGCGTTCTGTCTCATGAGCAACGCTGAGGATTTCAAACTGTCGGTTCTCTCAGCAGCTGTGTTTGTGAAGAGGGTCCGGGTGGCCCCCGCTGTCAGGCTGGGTCATGCCGATGTGCTGCAGGTGGCTAATGCAAAATACCCTGTAGATCGGGTTCATATGAAAGTGTTCAGTCTGGCCAGAGGAAGCAGGGTCTGCAACCAGGAAAATGTGTTTCTGGGACAATTGGCTAAAATAATAGCAATTGGTTTTGTGGATAAACCCCTTCTACTTTAAACATTGTGATATTAATTTCCTGGCCCTGTAAGTAGATGGGGAGCAGATCCCTACTAAACCGCTACAACCGGATTTCGCAAATGATAACTTTAACCTGGTGGAAACAGCCGGAAAGCACCTCAAAGACAAGCCTCTGGTAGTGGACTGTAAGGAGTTTGCCAGAGGTTACACACTGTTTGCATTTAACCTCAGCCCGGATCAAGAGTGCACTGGGCACTATTCGCTCATAAAAACAGGAAACCTGAGAGCAGAAATTAGTTTTGCCCAGCCATTACCAACCACCGTGAACATGATAGTGTATGCTGTTTTTGACAACATTGTTGAAATTAACATTAATCATTATTAAGATAAGTCCTTTACGACTACAGTTGAAAAACGATTGCCTTGTGGCTTTCAATACTCTGGTCATGAATACGCAACAGATTGGGGCCATCATGACTAAGGACAGTTACACAACAGACTATTTTCTGGGTGTGTTTCCATCTGACAAGCTCCCCAAACGGTCAGGAGTCCACAGGCCGGCCTGTTTCGTCATCAACACACATCCGCATGACCGACCCGGGGAGCACTGGCTTGCTATCTATCTAGGAGGAGATGGGAAGGCCGAATTCTTTGATTCTTACGGATTCCCCCCCAATGCTCCTTTTTTCCCTAAATCAATCATGCGTTTTTTAAACACAAACTCAGTGTTAACAGTGTTAACTCCAGACAGTTGCAGGATGCTTTATCCACAACATGTGGAAACCACTGTGTGTATTTTTTACAACAGCATTGTAAGGGGATAGATATTGGATTTGTATTCTGAAGATTTAATTAGTAATGACAACATGGTAATGCAGTTTGTGAAAAGTTATAACAGGAGAACGAGACCTATGTATCTGTTTAAGCTTCATGTAAATGAGAATTGTCAGATGTGTAACCGAATGCATGATTTTAGGATCTGTCATAATTGCTAAATCAGTCATGAACAGAAATAAACAATGTTAGAACAGTGTATGAATAACACTATAGACACTATAGAATGATAGAATAATGCTTGTGTGTATGTTTGTGTGTGTGCGTTTCAGCTTAATGACGTGGCATTCTCATATATGTAACGCCTGCTAACCTGATAATAAAATATTATATACACATGAATTATGTTTATATGTAGTTAATAAATCCATACATACAAACACCATTGTTTATCACGCGTTACATTTTTTATTCAGCACACACAAAAACCAAATAAACTAAAACAGTGAAACACCACTGATAATGTTCTTTGACATACAAACACAATAATAATAATAATAATAATAATAATAATAATAATAATAATAATAATACATTTTTTATTATCAGAATCACACAAGGATTTAACATTTTACAGATAACATCAATGTATGTATTTCTATAGCCTATATATAAACAAACAACAACCAAAATAATAATACAAAAAATAAAACCATGAGGACCCGCTTTACAGAGACAGCCATGGTAATTTCCCAAACAGCCGATGCTTTTTAGCTGGCTGGTCTCTTTGTGGTGTTTCGGGTGGGGCAGCCGCCCCCTCCATCGAAATATCAAAGTCTGGTTCAGGAGAAATACGATTTCTCTGTATAGACATAGAACTGTCTCTAGTAGGTGTTGTTTTCAGTTTCTCCAACACCTCCCTGTTTATTCTGTTAGACAGTACCGAACCGGGGATGTTAATCTCCGCCATCGCCATCATAAAACTGCCCCAGCCTTTGGGGGCTCTTCCTGTGGCCAGTGTGTGCGGCTGTGTGACAGCCCTAACCAGATCAATCACATGAGACCCACGAACAGGGCCCCCCTTGTACACAAATTCCCCATTCTCATTCCAGCTAGCTATAGAATTGTTGGACACCATTTCGGCATTTTTATTTTGCCTTTGTGGGATAGTGTCTAAAATATAATCGAAAACAGGCTCTGTGTGCGGTTTTTCGGCCGGGGTATCGGTGTCAGGCATCTGCAAAGTCAAAGTGGCTTTTTCAGATTCTGCCTGCCACGTCAGGGCCAAGTACCTCTGCAGCGCTTTGTCATATTCACCCAATTGAGAGCTTTGCAGAATATCTTTCATTTCACCATCCAATTTATATGTGGCTATTTTTCTGATGTCGTGTTCAACTGGAAAGTCCTCTTTAATTTGGCCCATCTGTTTCTGAGGTACTAGATACATTTTCTCAGTGAATTGCATTTTCATCTGGTCAGTAAGCCGGTAATGAGGGGAATGGCAATACTTAGCAAATTACCGATAAACCCCCCAGACTGATTCAATAGATTTCTCTTTCTCTTAACAGACACTGTCTTTTTACTAAGTGTTTTTATAATGTGGCCACTTTTCTTGAGTTTCTGAAATTGTTTAGCGCTCAAGCGGATGTTTCCTTTCAGTGTATTTAGAGCGATTTCTGACACGGCCTGTACCAGGTCGCTTCCAGCGGCGCACAGAATGGCCTTGTTGCGGCTTGGCTTTAACCAGCAGCTGCAGGAGAGCCAGTTTTCTCTTCATACGCAGTGACATACTGACAGCCAGAGTCACAGACAGCAAATGTGCTCAACGCTGGAAAACCAGCGGCTTTTACTTTCTTTGTTTTTTAAACACATAAACCACCGGGATGTCAGGGGGGAAAAGACCCGTCCTTAAACGGTATTCATCAGGGGTCTTTGACATGACATCGACAAATAAGTATCCGAAATACTTCTTGGTGGCATCTTCAAAAGCTTCCAAAAAATATTGAGATTTGCCTGGATACATCTGTCGAGCTAACGTTGTAATCTGTAATTTATCTCTCGGTCTTTTGCAGTATTCTCATCTCAAAGTGCCAGTCACGTTTAACACGTACTATCCCCGGTTGCCGCAGTGCAATGTCTTTTATTTCACCATTTGCACCAGCCTACTTATCCGCATAGTCAAGTATCAAATCTTTTAGGCTATCGAAATTAATTTTCTCACTATTAGCCACGTTTAATGTGATACCTTTTACCTTGATACAGGCTTTCCCTCCTGAGAGCTTATATCCATAGGATTTAGGTCCTGTTGCAACAAACTCTGTAATGTGCTGATCCGGAGGCAGCTCACTTGTCAATTGACCCAGATAATCTCCTAACTTGGGGTCCCACTGTCCTGGTCTGCTTACATAAATGATTGAATCAGTGTCATAATACAAACAACGACCATGTAATGAATCCAGAAGAGAGTACAGTTCTAACCTAGCATAGGCGGTGGTGAAACTGGCAATACAAATATTTACATTTGAAAGCTGTGTGTAGTGCTCTTTTCCCCGTTTCCAGGTGACACAGGCACATAAAATCATCGTCATCATCAATAAAATCACAAGACGGGACCTCGTGGTATGGGGCAAACACGTATTTAAATAATTCGTTGGGGTCTCTCACAATACTGGTGTTTTGTAAATCTGGTCGTTGTCCAAATTTTCCCCATAAAGAATTCAAAAACAGTTTTGAAATCTGTCTTTTGGCCGGATTCTTAGTAATGTTGTAATGGTCCAAGTGTACCCCCTCTCTGTCATGATACTCTCTGATGTAGTGTTCACGGTCTGTGTCATTTTTGCACCACTGGGGGTAGCCTGAAGCTTCTTGTTTGCCTTTTAAATGCGTTTTAATATATTCACTAAACAACGTGTTGGTCGAGTGCTTAAAGTGCCAGATCTCGTATATTTCTGCTATTCTGTAACCCTTATCTACAGCAGCCAGCAGCTCTGGCATGCACCAGACACCGGTAAGCGCTCTCTGCTCGTCGCTGTTTGTTCAGGGGGAGCCTTGCTGGGTGTCAGCGCACGTCCGACAGAGTGTAAAGAACAGTTTTTTACCAACCCTGGTCGGTAGCACAGGGAAAAACAACCTTCTAGGAGGGTAAACTTTGACTTTTGCGAGCCCAAAGTAATTTTGTAAATCTTCAAAGCCCTCGCATATTATATCCGGGTGACCAACGGGGTACAATTTGGTTTTATTTACAAACGGGTACAGACTGGTGAAATCATAGTAACGGAGTTCCTAGCCAGGTTTTGGTTGATAATACAGGGTCACTGCATTCGTCCACCCACCGAATAGAGACTCCCTGGGGTCTAAAGGCGCTGGTAACTGTGATTCGGAAATAAATGCCCTAACATCCTGGTCTTCATTCAGCATTGTCTTCCATTTGTGTTCCCACATCACTGTAACATCAAACCCTTGTAATTTTAAGAATTCGGTTTTATACATTGTCTTTTGATATAGCCAGCCGAATGTTGTTTTTGTCACACTGTTAACGTCATTTTCGCTATAACAGGTATCGCAACCATGAAAAAAACATCCATGGTACTCAAAAGCAGTGTACACACCGTTTATTACTGCAAAACCATCTAGATAGTACGGGCCAAATTTATGCTCACCACCCAGCTTTAGTGCGTGTTGTATACTGATGTTGTCTGTGTGTTCAGTATACATGAGCCACTGAATAGCGGGGGTCTAGAACCGCTTTTTCTGGTTGTGATAATTGTCGTGCGGGACTAATGCTATGGTCTGCGGTCTGAGAAACATGTACCGGTACATGGTCATACACACAGAGGCTAATGTGATGTACTGAAACGGGTCAAGACTGACTTTAATCAGGTCTGAATCAGGGTCAGACGGACACTTCAGACGTATCTGCTCTGTCATACTTAATATCTCGTTTCTAAATGTAGTACAAGCTTGTCTCAGTATGTCCACGTCCTGTCTACAATACCGCTTCAATTCATCGAGTTTGTGCTCATCGTACCATTCCTGAAACTGTGTTTTATCAGCACCCATCATGTAGTCTACCCCGTAAAATTGTTCAGCGGGTAAGGGTCCTACATAATTTTGGTTTGCGACCGTGTTAAAGAAGTGTGGGAAATGGCCTTTCTCACCCTCAAACCCCATTGCTTTTGGCATATTGCTCAGTTTCAGAGACAAGAAATGTAATGAATCAATGAACCTGATGTTCAGAGCGGTCACTGTCATGCACATAATTTTACCTCCTTGTGTGATGAAGTGTGTAGCAACCTTTCCACGTATGAGCTCTCTAATGACCAAGTAGTTATCATAGCCTTTACCATTGTGTGAAATAAAAGTGTAGTTTTTAAAACACGTGTCAATGAAACATTTCACAAAGTCAGATAAGCAAGAATCCCCATAAAACTCCCATGTGCGTTTGTTGTTTATGTGTGAGGCATAAACATAATTTGGGATGTGTGTCCTGTTTCTTGCATGCATTCAAAATCAAAGAAAATGTATTTTTCCGATTGTTTGGGGATGTTTATTACGCTCATGTAGCATACATGATTGTCAGGTGTCTGGATAACACTTTTACAGCGCGGAAAGAGCTTTTCTTCGCAAGTGTGCATTATTGGGAGAAAAGTCCGGCACTCTGTACAGTAAAAGTGTTGAACACACTGAATCTCTTTGGTGGCAGCTATAGCCTTGTGTCTCCTGAGACAGACACCACCTCTACAGAATATTTTACATACATCGCATCTGGTGATGGTCTCTTTAACCTCAAAACAGTGGGGGTCTAAACACGCTCTGCACAAATTCCGACACGTGTGACTATTTTTATGCCCATATACTGCGTGGCAATAATCACAGAAATAGTTAACACCTATAAATGTTCTGATGTTTAAAACCCCGTAGTAATGCTGTTTGTGAAGTAAAACAAACATCTGTGCATTCTTTCCCTTTCCACAGGCGGTACACACTGGCGGCAAAACATAAATTGTTACCTTGGTTTTTGAAATCAGTGAGGCATGCCCTTTTCTTGTTTATTATCTTGCAAAACAAAATACCTTTTATACGTCTCCGTACCCCACCTTGCATATTAGGATTTCGGTGTGACTTTGCAGTAAATTAGCTATGCTCTCTAGGAAATCTGTTTCATCCAGCTCCCCCAAATGTTGCCTCCTCTAACAGAAAGCATTATTTAATGACCCCGAGCTCAGTCTAAGCTGTACAAAATCATTAGGACCCACATTGTGTGATATTTCATTTAACAGCCCTTGCACAGCACCAGTACGATTCTATCAGATCCAGATTCACAAACCTGAATTCTTCATAAAACTCCATTCCCCGGAACCTGTTAAGTTCCCGGTCATAGTGACGAATACGCTCCAAAAACACCCGAGGCGGGTCCCCGCCATCACCACCCTCAACCATTTGTTCAGCATTTTCATTATTCACCTCTAACATTGCTACATCACCACCCCCAATCTGATTATCATTATTATTCGCTTCTAATGCTTACCCATCAGACACGTGCAAATCTATATATTCCTGAATTTCCAAGTTTGCTGGGTGGTCATCAACCGCCACTGTGCTGTAATGGTGTCTGTGATCCTGCTAATTGTGACACATCCATTCTAGATTTAAGCCTACGCAGCATTCTTTTGGCTACATTAATATTCTTTATCAGTACTGCCGTGATATGTGCAGACCGAGTGTCTTTGTGTCTTACTTGTTTCATTATTTGTTAATTGCGGTTTTCACTCACAGTGTGACGATTCAGCAAACTCGATGTTATACCCTTTTTGTTTTAACACATTTGTCAAAACATGTATTTTTCTATGAGCTGTGTGTAAATCTTCTACCAGTTGCCAACAAATGTGACATATTTTACTAAACAACAGGGCCCTAGAATCATCAGAGGTCTGAATGCCTGTACAGGGTATTTGTTCACCTGACCTGTCTATCTCTTTATGCACACTCGGAGTGGGGTTAACTGTGCTATTTGTCTGCTTACCTCTTTTTACAGTAGCGGGCTGTCTTACTGCGTGCTTTTCTCTGAAACATGCACTCTACCTTCAAGATGGTTTAGTGACTTGTTAGAAAGTGTGGATGACAAAGTAATGCAAATAGTTGAGAAGGTTATAAAAAACAAGGCTTATCAAGTGTTTTACAAACATAAATAAAATACTGTTTGTGTCTGATCTGCTTTTCTGTGCAATAAGACATTATATTAATTCCTATATTTTTTCAGAGAAAGAAACCCCCGGGGCCCCTGGAATTACGTTTACGTATGTTTGAGGAATCTATGTTTGAAGATGTCATCCTCACTCTAATAGCTCACAAGTTTGGTGATTTGTATGATACTGGTAATTCTGATGTGAAATCGCTAGTTGCTGATGTTGAAAAAACAGTGGCGTCCCTCCCCAATGTGCTCAAGAGAATGCTGTATAAAGAGACACATCCTGGTGAATCTGCTTTTACATCTGTCCAAAAAGTTCTGCACAGTTCTTTTGGAAATACTATCCCTATCATGACCAAACCCAATTTCTACACTGTGCTAGACAGAATAGTGTCACTGCCCTGGCCAATAAACAAGTTGAGGGAGTAGCTAGTGCAGTACAGTGCAGTTGTTTCTTCCTGGCTGCTGTAGGTGTTGGGGAAGCGGGATCATTGGTCACCCGAGTCAGTATCTAATCTCACTGTCTACATCTGACTTGATGCCTTGTTGTCATTTTTAGAGCTGTCACAATAAAATATTGACATTGAAATATATTTTACTGAGTCTCATATTTTGAATGTCTATACCTTTTCTTTCTCTTTTATTTTTCCAACACTGTACCACCCCAAAAATAATCATAAAATATATAACCTAAAATCATCACACGCACATCACTAAACACAGTTTAAAATACTTTTTTATTAAAACTTTATGTTGTTGTTCTCTTTTTATTTTAATGTATTTTATTTTGCTAACAACTTATCATAACAAACCTAATCATAAAACATAACCTAACACAAATAATAATAAGTTTAAACTCTTAAACATTACACACACACACACATACACCATCAGGGTGAGATGGCAGTAAACACTTGTCAAGATGACCTGTGCCCTTTCCAAAATGCCTGTCATCCTAACAAGATGGAGGTCATCCAAACAAGATGGCTGTCATCCTAACAAGATTACGGTCATCCAAACAAGATGGCTGACAGGAGAGGGTCAAAGGGTAAAACCTGTATCCTAACAAGTTGGCTGACTGGAGAGGATCAAAGGGTACAGGGTAAGGAGGGGCTTCCTGGCCCGTGGGGCTTCTGGGTAAGGAGGGGCTTCCTGGCCCGTGGGGCTTCTGGGTAAGGCGGGGCTTCCCAGCCCATGGGGCTTCTGGGTAGGGGTGGGGCCACCTGACACTTTGACATAAAGTGCCATCATTACTACTCATACGCGCTATATGTACAATATCTTTCCCGTTCCTGAGAAAACTATGTTTGAAAACTGTAATTTTTTGCCTGGACTACAATCAAGATGGCTACCAAACCATGTGACATTATGCCGCCATTTTGCGATCTAGTGACCATGCCATAGACCCCTACATCCATTCAAAGTCTGGTGACTTTTTAGACTGCGGTTCAAAAGTTATAGGCATTTGAACATATTCTGGTGGAAGAGAAGAAAAAATAAGTATAATAATAATAATAATGACCAGTGACCACCACATTGCTTATGGGATCAATTCTGTCAAGTAACAATCAGTCCAATACATTCTAACATAGTTCCATACTGCACCATATGCATTTATTTGCAACTTGACCATCTCTGAAATTTGATTGGCTCATGGCGGCCATTTTGTTTTCCCAATCAACTTGCCTTGAACAAATCTGATAGAGGAGCTAGCCAAGGTCACGTGTACAAAATTTCATATCAATCAGACCAACCATTTCGGAGATGAAGATCTTTGAAGATTCTTGGCCAATCCAATATGGCTGCCAAACCATATGACTTATTGACTTGTTTTGAACAAATCTGAATTTAGGCCATAACATAACATCACACACCAAGTTTCACATCTGTCCCGTCTGCGGTTTCGGAGAAGAAGATTTTTGTATATTTTCCAAAATGTGTCACTTAAGCCACTATGGCCACCAGACCATGTGACATATGGCCTCCATATTGAATATGGCATAGTACTACATAGCCATCTATCACTGTATGAAGTTTCATGAGTTTTCATCAAGCATTGGTTTTTATAGGCTTTTGAAAAGATACTGCGGAAAAATAACAATCCTAACAATAACAATAGGGTTCCAGCAACTTCGTTGCTTGGCCCCCAACTTTTGAGGCTTCCAGGTGCTTGGAGTCGAGAAATGTATGGCTTCAGACTCATAAAAATATGAATCAGATGAAGACACATGTTGACAACAATTGTTGCTTAAAGGTTTTGGTAAGTAGAGTATTCAAGGTCAAGTTCCCCCTCTTGTGGTCTAATATTTTAAGGAACAAGCCATTTCAATCTCAATAAACCAACTACACTTATTTGATTGAAATGTATCAATTTAATTACATTAGTAGTACCATCAATACTTCTAATATCATAATATAGTAGTAAACCGTTTATTCTCTAAGTTTCATTTTCAGTACTTTAAAACACAATCTAACCATTTAAGTAGCTTTAGATTGCTGCTGCTCTCCATTTTTCCATTTACCTTCTCAAGCTTATTTAGCTGCATACCTGGTGTTTCATATAGTTATCACGTTGATTTCTGATGTATGCGTTATATATATTTACAGCTGGAAAAGAAAAGTATATCACTAAGGAGCAAATAGCTCCAATTAGTTTTTACTATTGCGCCTGACCGAGTATGTCCGTATGTTGTCTTATGTTCAACTCTATAGAGCCAGCGATTAAATTATCCATTACAGAAATTATCCATTAGGACAAGGCACATCAGGAGGTCTGTGCAATAGGAACAGTCTGGACACCATTTTAAGTTCCGAACGGAATTAACGTCTTTACTATCTACATATTTATTTATTTATTTATACATTGTTTTTTTTTTGTTTTGTTTGTTTTTTTACATTTTGGCACAAATTATCCTCCAAACTATCCATGACAAAATTAAAAATAAATACATGGAGAAAATAATAAATACATGAATTAATGTGGAAATAAATAGATGGATAGATAAACAGATTTTGAATGAAATACAATAATAAATAAATCTCCATGTATTTATTAGAACATGTATTTATTTATTTCAACATTTATTTATTATTTTCACTGCGAATTTGTTTTAAATTTTAATTAAAAATAAATACAGTGAAAATAATCAATACATTAATACATAAATACATGTTCAAATGGACATGTCAACACTACTACATTTATTCATTTATTTATGTAATGTGAAGCGATTCAAGTAATTAATAAACAATGTATTTGCTAAAATAAATTTTGCTTAAACTTTAAGGGGAACTGCACCACAATTTTATCTTAATTCTGTTATTTGTATAAATTGTTTTTAATATAGCAATGTCACAAATGTCTGAAGTGAAGATATATTTATTAATATGATTTTCTTAAGGAATAGGTGGCCATTTTCTCTCCACCAGACCCTCGGTAACAGTCTGTACTAGTATGTGTAAGACCTATAGGCAATACAAAGTAAAAGCATAATAATAATGATGATATTATTTATAACTAGAATGCTAAAGTTCCATGAGAAACATTGTGGAAGTACAGTAAGCAGTATGTTTCAGTGTACATGTAATATATTAAGTACTATAGTACATCACAAGGTACTACAGTAAACTATAGTATACAACAGGGTAGTTCAATATTTGTCTAAGTACCGTAGGAGGCACTATAGTACATTACAAGATACTATAGTATATCACGTAACAAGAGTATACTATAGTATAACAGTGTACTATCGTATGTCACACATTATTCAGTATACCATAGTATAAAAGTTTAGTGTGGTATACAACAGTGTCCTACAGTATTTGTTGTACTACTGTAGTAAGTACTATAGTATAATTGTATTGTTTTATTGTCTATCTTAATTGTAGTTTTAATATTTAATTAACTATATTTTCTTGTAAAGAGCTTTGCGATACACTATGAAATTTCCATGGAATCCGAATGTGTTCAATTTCGTTGGATTTCATGAAATCCGAATGCATGAAATTGCATGATTTAATCAGGTGAATACAGATGAAATCGTGATGCAATTGCATGCTATATAAAGGGTGTTTGGGAGCGAGACTACATGGTGAAGTTTTGAGTTTTGAAAGAGAAAAGCAAGATCAAGAGTGTAAATATGTATAGGAATATTTAGTTATGGCAGCTTCTGCCATGCTGTACATTGGCAAAAAGAAGATGGCTTCACTCACATCTATGCAAGTGTACACTCAGCATTTGTTGCAGAAATTAATGAAAGCAATACTAGTTTCAGTACTGTACTTCGCAAAAACATATTTGCATATTTGTTCAAAACTTGTACTTTAATATTTTTGCGATATCTAACACTGATAGTCCTACATTGTTTCATGTGTGCATGTATTTAAACAAAACAAAAACAAACAAAAAACAACATTGTTCTCTTTTCTTTGCTAAAACTATTTTTGTTACATTGAATCAGGGGTATGCATACATCTGGAAGGCACACTATATGTAATGGTAAGTTACAACAACATAAATGACAGTATATATATATATATATATATATATATATATATATATATATATATATATATGTATATAATCATCACAGTATAGTTCTTAAAAGATCATTTATCAAGCAGATTTAAACAAATTAAAAATGTCTATTATAATGACTGGCTATTATACAGTACACACTAGAAGCACCGACATTTCAAACTACCTACAAGAGCCAAAACTATAGTATAATAATGATCAAATAAAAAAACTGTATTTGCGTTTATGCAGCTAAAATGCTGTAGGCATATTTAATACATATATTTAGGAAAAGTCAGGAATTGGTATCCATAGTGTATTCAGGAACACATAGTAATTCAAATTAAATCAGTCAAACTGAACAGCCGTGCACTTCTAGAGTTAAATTATAAAGGCAAATCATGCAAAAGATCACATCACGTGTACAGTATCAGCACACAAACTACAGGGTCACAAGCCGCTAATGGGAAACTAAACTTTGGATTCAAACTCGATTTGTAAGGAAATATTGAAGACAAGGAAAGGTTTTCTGTTTCATTTGCATGCAATGCTTTTCTTACAAGAGCAGTGTAGTTTACAGTATAATTTGTGAGCACCCATTTGCTGTAGCAATTATAATTTAGTTTGCTTATTATAATGATTTGGTGTTTTTTAAATATATATTCCTATATATATATATATATATATATATATATATTTTACCATTCATGTTACAGCGTTGTTTTTATTTTAATAAGTGCCCGATTAATCAGCAATTGCCCATTGATTAACCGATCAAATATTTGAATGGACTGACAGCCTTAATATATATGTGTGTGTGTTATTGTAATGAAATGTATGGTTTGTATTATTATTAGCAACTGTACGCTATCCAAAACAGAGGTATGGAATATTTTGCTTTTGACAGCTTAAAAAGAAAAATATGTGAACAAAGACCAATCAAGGCTAACTTACCAGTATACAAAATAACATTTATAAATATAAATGTAAAACTTTTTGAAGAGCCGGTATTAATGTTTTGTATAAACTGTATAATGTTTTATATTAATGATTGAAAAACATGTCAACAGAGCCAATTGTATTAATTGTCAAGCAAGCAAATTTTAGCAAGGCTGTTCTGACACTCCCAGCATCTCCTTCAAGATTTCTGTGGCTAATCTGTGGCTGGAGAGGTCACCTCATCATTATTGATCAACAGTTGCTTTGAGAACTATGAGACCAGACCTCTGCCAGTAGATCAAAGGAAGCCATCTGGTTTCCACATTCCTACACCTCCCCCCAGGAAGACAACCACAAACATTCAGAAACCTGACCTCAAGATAACACTTCGGGAAACCTGTGACTGTCCCTGCCCACAAACCCACATGTCATGTAATGTATAAAAAGCTGTTAACTTCTGCTGTTCAGAGAAAGAGACTCTTCTGAGGTGGAGAGCTTCCATGTCAGGCCCTTCCAGGTCTGGCATGTTAAATAAATACATTTATCCTCTGTGCATCAAGACTGGGTTCTTCACTGCTGTTCAAGGTTCCCAGTGATGTCGTAATAGGACTTTGCTCCATTGCTTGAAATCGCATGAAATCGGAGTTCATGGAAATTTCATAGTGTTTCATCGTGGCCTTTAGTATAACAGTCGCTATATAAATACATTTTAGCAGGGCAGCATCAGTAATAGTATGAAAAAGTAACCAGCTTAGTAACTGGAGTAGAATCATAGGCAGAGTTTATTATTATCCACAATAAACTTGATATGTTTATTCATTTATTTACAGTAGTTTACAATTAAGATTAAACATAAATTAGTACATTTTGTGCACCCCCAATTCCTAATATGAGGGGCAAAACTAACGAACTGAGCTTCCGTCCCTCAGTCCCAACAGCTTTCATATGATATTATTTTAATATAGTGATACAACATTTTGTGACATTCCTGTTTTGGATGCCCTATTTTTCAAGTTTGATTGTAATACATGAGTGTTATTAAAGTTTTAACTTAGAGTTACAGACTACATTTGCTGGGCACATCTAAAGACTATCAAAAATTTATATTTGGATTTCATTTTGTGAACATTACTTCACGCTGGGGAATGATTTATTGCAGGATTTACATATGGTAAGAACAGTATAATTATTAATACTATGTATGTGTAACAACGGAGATAAAGTGCTCAGTTTAATTTATTTAAAAATGTGTTATGCTAATTTAGGTAAGGTAGCTGGGGTTTATTAGGGTGTGTGCAGGGGTTTTAGAGTTGGTGACCACGTGTGCGGAGCAACACCTGGAACTGTGTGAACTTCTTCTGGGCAAGAGGCGCGTAGTTTTTTTCTTCAATAAATCTAGCAGCAAGTAAGCAAGCGATTTGTGGGCTACTTGTTTTCCCCCGCTGAAAATACTACATTGGCATCAGAAATGAGGATGGACACTTACGGCTCCTGGCCAGCAGACAGGGGAGGAGGGGGCGCAGGCCAGAGACTCCAGCTATTCAGGCAGTGCCTCGCAGCCAAGCGTGAGCGGCAGATAAACCGGCAGTGTGTACAGTGTCGGTCTGCTGTGTATCGCTGTTTCAATAATTAAATTATTATTATTATATATCTCTTAGCAGACACCCTTATCCTTACAAAACAAAATAATAAATAATAATTCATAATAACCAATAAAATGCCCCCCCCAATGTTACAGTATGTAAGTTACTATAAGTACATGTAAGTTATTGTTAACAGTAGTAAGCTACTAGTAGTAGTTTTTGAAAATAATCGAAACGTTAAACGATTTGAAAAAGGTGTTTAAGGAAAATAAGCTAAGGCTATTAGATAAGGATAATATAGGGAATTAATTGGCTGGTATGTATACTATGTTTCTACCAAAGTTGTAACAGGAGTTGGAATTTTGGGGGTAGAAGAAAAGCTGTAAAAATCCTCAGATTAAACTTAATGGATAATTATTTACTGAATATTGGCATATATCATTTGTTTGTACATTTTCTTATCTTGAAAATTATCAAAAAGAAATACAACAAACATTAGAATTAGAGTTACCCTGTGTTAGACTTGTGTCCTTAATTAGAGATAATTAGAGTTGCCTTGTGATAGACTGGTGTTGCTGCAGGGTTGGGCTTCGGAACACTTTAATTTTGTTAAAAAGTAAACAAAATTGGAAACATATATATACACACACATTTAATTGCATGTAATTAACTTAATTAAAAAAAAGTAAATTAAAAACTAAAACAGTAAAATATGTGTATACAAAAAAACAAATCAGTCTGTTACTATTTTTATATTATGCATACTTATTTAAAATAACACATCATCCAATAGGCTTCTGGTTTGGAGCCAAACAATAGCACTAAATGCTACTCCTCATTGCTAATTGCAATAGATTGATTGCATTTTTTTTTTACTTTGGATAGTTATGTCTGCTACTACAGGGAGAAGCTGTTCGATCTCCTCCACAGTCTTCAATCCCATCTGCCGTAGAAGGTCCTCCACTGGGGCAAGCAATTGCTCCCCTTTCTCTGTGAACAGTAGGAAACCTTCTTCGGTGTCACAGAACCTCAGGATGGTTTTCTGTTTCTTTTCTGTTTTTTATGTTGACTCCTGAATGAGAATTAATTAGATGCTTTTCTGGTTTTACCCAATTTATCCTGATTTCTAAAGGAATTAACGAAATGTAAAAAAGATTTGGAGAGGTTGAGCTTGAGGTGGTGTGAGTGCATCCAGGCAGAGATAGCAGACAAGCAGGAAGAGATGCAAGAGGGGATGAGAATGTCAGAGGAGGGAAAAGACAGGAAGATCTGGGCATCATCTGTGTAAAAATGGTAAGAGAAACCATGGGATGCAATGAGGGGGCCCAGGGAGTGAGTGTAGAGAGAGGACAAGAGGGGACCCAGAATAGAGCCTTGGGTTACACCTGTGAGGAGAGGTTGGGGCGTGGATGAGGAACCTCGCCATGTCACTTGGTAGGTCCTGTCGCTGAGGTAGGAGTAGAACCAGGTGAGAGCAGTTCAGAGATTCCAAGGTCAGCGAGGCAGGAGAGGAGGATGGAGTGATCGACATTGTCAAATTCTGCAGAGAGATTGAGGAGGATGAGAAGAAGGCCACCCAAGCACAGCTGAGGGAGTCAGTGACTGTAATTACATAAAATCCATTACCAGTAAAAACATGGAATATGCATACCTTACAAAGGTTACAGATTGTTTTTATCATTCTTGCCTCACAGAATTACAGACCAGTTGCAGCAGTGAAGTTGAAACTCAAGAATCTTCTTGTTTAGATTTGCATTCTTCTCACAGAACTGGTAACTGAAGTGCCCATAGGAAACCCACACAGACAGAGGTAGATCATGTGAACTCCACACAGACAAGCCCCCAAGCCAGGACTCAAACCCCAGACCCCTGTACCAGTGAGGCAGCAGTGCTAACCACCATGCCACCATGCTGCCCTACTAGGTCCACATTATTTTATACAGCTCTGGAAAGAATTAAGAGACCACTGCACATTTTTCTTAAATCAGCATCTCGACATGTATGGCAGTCATTCCATGCCAGTGTCTGTTGAATTCCAACACAGACACACCTCATTCTACTCAATGAGGTACTAATTAGGTGATAACCTGAACCAAATCATATTTAAGGAAGAAAAGTATATCACTATCCTCTTGCATTAGGACCAGCTGGATGGCAAAAACAGTGCTAGTAGAACCTCAAAAGTAATTGGAATCAGAAAATAACTATTGACCATGCCAAAAGAGTTGAAAAGGAAAGTTTTGAGAAAATTAGGTTTCAATTCTGGCTTTACTGGCAGAGGGATACAGTGAGCATTGCTTCCATTCTTAAAATGTCAAAGATGGCGGTTCATAAGAACAAGGTCAAGCAGCAGACATTGGGGACAACAAAGCTACAAAGCTACCAGCAGAAGACAAAAACGACTCTCCACTGACCGGGATGACCGCCAACTCATTGGAATGTCACTCAACAACCGTAGGATGACATCAAGTGACCTACAAAAAGAATGGCAAACGACAGCTGGGGTGAAGTGCACTGCGAGGATGGTTCGAAACAGGCTCCTAGGGGCAGGGCTGAAGTCTTGCAAAGCTAGAAAAAAGCGAGAAGCAAGGAAGAGCCAGGCTGAGGTTTGCAAAAGACCATAAGGTTTGGACCGTAGAGGACTGGAGTAAGTTCATCTTCTCTGATGAGTCAAATTTTCATCTTTGCCCAACACCTGGTCATCTAATGGTTAGACGGAGACCTGGAGAGGCCTACAAGCCACAGTGTCTCGCACCCACTGTGGAATTTGGTGAAGGATCAGTGATAATCTGGGGGTGCTTCAGCAAGGCTGGAATCGGGCAGATTTGTCTTTGTGAAGGACGCATCAATCAAAGCCGAGTTGCTTGAATTTGTGCGCCAGGAGTGGCATAAAGTCACCCAACAGCGATGTGAAAGACTGGTGGAGAGCATGCCAAGACGCATGAATGCTGTGATTGAAAATCACCAAATATTAATTTCTGAACTCTTTGTAAGTTAAAACATTAGTATTATGTTGTTTAAAAATTAATATGAACTTATTTTCTTTGCATTATTTGAGGTCTGACAACACTGCATCTTTTTTGTAATTTTGTCCAGTTGTAAATTTCTGCAAATAAATGCTCTAAATGACAATATTTTTATTTGGAATTTGGGAAAAATGTTTTCAGCAGTTTATAGAATAAAACAAAAATGTTCATTTTACCAAAACATATACCTATAAATAGTAAAACCAGAGAAACTGATAATTGTGCACTGGTCTCTTAATTTTTTCCAGAGCTGTATACACCTTTATATGCGCTGCCATATCAAACATTTAACACTAAAGCATGTTGTGAATAAATGTTATGCTTTGGAATTTTAATATTGACATGAATAGACAATCCATGCAAGTAAACTCAAACACACAATAACAAGTGGTATTGTCACTGTTGTATCCCACACATCCCGCAATTCACGAGCTCCCCTGCAGAGGTCAGCATCACCGGAATTCTAAACCCTCACATTCCCCAGCAATCAGCCACTTAACATTCCTCGGCACCATGTGCACTTGTTCTATCATCCTCGAACTCCCATTGTACCAGCACTCTCCTTCACCGTCCTCTGCTCCTCTCTGCTACACATATAAACCCCTCTGTGACTTTAATTCACTGCTAAGTCTTGTATCCTTTTGTTATTGATTGTTTACAACCTCCACGTGTTCCTCCACCAATTCCCGTATTCTCCCTACCAGCCTGTTTGCCTGATCATTGACCCCCTGCTTGTCTTATCGACCAGGACTTGTGGATTTCCCTGGACATTACGGTTTGCCGGCATTGACCACAGCCTGTTTCTGACCACCTCTCACTCCGCACCTGGGTTCCCCGCCATGGCAGTCCTTCTTTACAGGTATACAGTCCGGTCCATAAATATTTGGACAGACCCAATTGTCAATTTGGCTCTGTACACCATCACAATGGATTGGAAAGGAAACAATCAAGATGTGCTTTAAGTGTAGACTTTCATCTTTAATTGGAGGGTAGTTACATCCAAATCGGGTGAATGGTGTAGGAATTAAACCAATTTTTATGTGGTCCCCCCAATTTTAGGGGCTCAAAAGTATTTGGACAAACTAACATAATCATTAATTAAATTGTGAGTTTCAATACTTGGTTGTGATGCGGGACAGTGGCCTGTCCGAATGCCAAATATATTTGCACCATTGTTGCAGTAAGATTGTGTAACCCATGTATGAATTTAAGCTTTGTGTATTGCTCCGCAGAGGACAGGTGCAGTAGTTCTGTGTAGCTGATTTTTAGAAAAACATTTTCATCCAAGGCTATAGAGAAAACAGAAGACAAAGGAGAAGTCTGTGATCAAGTTTGGGGTACATCATTGACGTCATCCAGTTGCCCAGCAACCAAAGGGAGTCATCTTGTATATGATAGCATGTTCTTTAGAAAAACCTTAGATGTGTCTTGCTGACTGACCATCTCCAGAGCACTTAGTTGTAGCTGAATAAACTATTTTGGTATTATTTCAGTTAAATCGGGTCCTGAGTATTCCTTGTCCGCCTGTTTATTGAGGGAGTAAAATTTCTCCCTATCAGTTGCAAATCCTTTGCAGTCAATGACTGCCTGAAGTCTGGAACCCATAGACATCACCAGATGCTGGGTTTCTTCCCTGGTGATGCTATGCCAGGCCTGCACTACAGCTGTCTTTAGATCCTGCTTGTTCTTGGGGTGTTTTGCCTTAGATATCAAAACAAACCAATCAGAGAGCAAAAACATTAGGTGGGGCCAAATCCACTAATAAGAACATACTGGTGAGCGCAGGAACACCAAAAGGCCAGGAACACCACGGAAAACAACTGTGGTGGATGACAGAATTTTTTCCCTGGTGAGGAAAACCCCTTCACAACAGTTGGCCAGATCAAGAATACCCTCCAGGAGGTAGGCGTATCTGTGTCAATGTCAACAATCAAGAGAACACTTCACCAGAGTACATCTTGTGGTAAACCCTCTGTATTTAAACAGGAAATGGGAAGACCATATTAGAGTTTGGCAAAAAACATCTAAAGAACCCTGTACAGTTCTGGAACAACATCTTATGTACAGATGAGACAAAGATCAACTTGTACCAGAATGATGGGAAGAGAAGAGTATGGAGAAAGGAAGGAACTGCTCATGATCTGAAGCATACCACCTCATCTGTGAAACATGGTGAAGGTAGTGTTATGGTAAGGGCATGTATGGCTGTCAAGAGAACTGGTTGACTTTTGACAAAAGCAGCAGGATGAATTCTGAAATGTTTAGGGCTATGTTATCTGCTCCGATTCAGCCAAATGATTCAAAACTCATTTAACAGCACTTCACAGTGCAGATGAACAATAATGCGAAAGCAGGTAGAGGAAAGCAACCCCAAGAAGACTACCTTCACCAGCAACGAAACCAGACAGCTTCATGCCCTAGGGCTCGTTCAGGAGTTGAACACAGGACCTCTCGCACACTAAGTGAGAATCATACTCCTAGACCAACGGGCCAACTGAACAAGTGGCTTCACAAAGTTCTCCTCCTCAACAACACACTACATGTCTTCCTCCTCCTCCTCCTCCTCAACAACCACAACAAACTTGCATAATACACATTTGTTTTATAGAAAAACACACAGATGACAGTCTGATTTCCCTTCAGCTGCACAGGCAACAGCATCTGAGGTCAAAAGCCCTCTTGTGCAGAGGAGCCCAAAAGCTGGCTTTTGACAGAAAGCACACTGTTCAGTGACCACTTAATAAGTAGGCCTAATCATTTCTTATTTTTTACAGAATAGGACACAGAAATAACTTATGATTACTTATTTGTTATCTACATTTTACTTTTCATAGTATTTCCAAACGTTTTTTATCGATGTATGAACAAACACAACCATTGAGACACACACTATTAGAGATTTTTCGTTTTATTTTCTTTATGAATGTAATGCAAAACAATATAGAGTAACAGTGACAAAAAGTGCCAGGGGTTTATGACAATACAGAAAGCACATTATAGAAAAGACCTGAAAAACACACAAGCACTACATCAGAGATACCACGCATTAAGTCCCTTCCCTGCGCTGTAGGCTCCATAGCGCTGCATCACTGCTGCCTCTCGCTAATCTCAAGATGGAGCTGGGGGTAGGTGTTCCATGGCCAGGCTGTCGTTCCCTCTGCCAAGTGTGTACAGGCCAAGATACCTCCATTACTTCAATCACTACATCTTCCGCTGACTTCTATAGGGGGCTGCGTGAACTACTGAAGTAATGCTGTAGAGATAAGTGTCCTTAAACTGGGAAATGGAAATAAAGATTAAGTAAGCATCACTCATTGAAGAAATGCATCACAGTGTCTCTGTCAGCCTGTACAGCAGCGTATGTTTGCCGTAGCCAACATTTATTCAGTGCCAAATTTCCTTGCACAAAGCCATAGCAGATTCTCAAGCCCTCCCATGTTGTTGATTATCTTGTATCCATGTATTAAGAATAATGGTAATGCTTTATTTTAAGTGTCCATTATAAACAATCTATTAACATGTTATGTTATTATTATATGATTAATTTTACAAATTATAAATATATTAGACATTTTTAAACTTTTTTGCTATAATATGTTTTAAGGTATTTAATAACATATTCAATAAAGGGTATAATAACATGACATTTGCACACCGATATCAATCTATTATCATTAACTGCCATGCCAGTTAATTGCTGCTATTATCCATCCATTTTTGAAACCAGTTATCCTGGCGAAGATCGCCGAGCACTGATCCCGGCAGGCAAAGGGCACAAGGCAGGAATACACCCAGGACGGGACCCCAGTCCATCGCTGGGCAACACACACACACACACACACACACACACACACGCAGACACACCCACATACAGGGCAATTTAGAGAAGCCAATTAACCTAACCCACATGTCTTTGGACGGTGGGAGGAAACCCACGTGGACACGGGGAGAACATGCAAACTACATAGTATAGCAAAAATGTTTAAATAAAAATGTCTAATATATGTATAATTTGTAATAATCATATAACAATAACATAATCAATAATTTGTTAATAGATTGTTTATAATGGACACTTGTTAGCATAATAACTAATGTATGTTATCTATCTGTATGTAATGCTGTTGTCCTATAAGTCCTTACATTTGTAAACAGGGATTTTTGAAATAACCATTACTTATTTTGTGAAAAAACAGGGAAACAGAAATAAGGAATGAGTAACTATTACTTATTTCTCCAGAAATAAATAAGTAAACTTTACTTATTTTGCAGAAAAAAATAAAACAGTTTATTATTAATATATTGAGGAAACAGTGAAAAAAATAACCATTACTTATTTTTTGAAAAATAAGGAATCTACTTCATAGAGGTTCTGAAATCAGCATACTTCTCATGGCAGGAAAGGAAACTGGAAGCCTTTTGACACATTTCTTGACTTTGATTGAAGATTTTCCAGTATTTTAATCAGACCTCCTGCCAGAATATATTCTGCAGTGGGTTTCAGAATGGGCTGCCAAAACTGCGTAATCTCCTCCACCAACCTTTCCTGGTTTTCCTTTGTTTGGTAAAACTGCATTTATGGAAGATACCCTTACAAAAATAAAATATTTAAAAATATATATTATTCTGAAATATGAAATGTATTTTAATGTATTAATATGTTTTATAAATGTGCATACCATTTTATAATATATGGTGAAAATATTCTTTTAAATATCAATTGCACTGTCACTTGATACAGAAATATGGTCAAATACACTATATTATACAATACAAATATTGCTTAATATAACTTAAGTATATTCAGAATTATATGTAAACTTGTTTTTAATATATCTATAATTATATGCAAATATACTGTAACATCTACACATGTATTTTATACTAAAAATATAAAAATGCATACATATATGTCCCCTTATAATATACATTTAGTATACTGCTAAATACACAACAATCTCATATTGCATGTATTGTATACTGTGAATATATTAGACTGCAAAAATGTTGCATTATAAATATACTGGTAGAATATATTTGGATAAACTTCCAAACACATGTATACATGAAGTGTAACTTAAAACATTGGGATACTTCAATACTTTAATAGATTTCACTTTGTACTCACTTGGTGTTTGACCCCCTTTTGCCTTCAGAACTGCCTTAATTCTACGTGGCATTGATTCAACAAGGTGCTGAAAGCATTCTTTAGAAATGTTGGCCCATATTGATAGGATAGCATCTTGCAATTGATGGAGATTTGTGGGATGCACATCCAGGGCACGAAGCTCCCGTTCCACCACATCCCAAAGATGCTCTATTGGGCTGAGATCTGGTAACTGTGGGGGCCAGTTTAGTACAGTGAACTCATTGTCATGTTCAAGAAACCAATTTGAAATGATTCGACCTTTGTGACATGGTGCATTATCCTGCTGGAAGTAGCCATCAGAGGATGGGTACATGGTGGTCATAAAGGGATGGACATGGTCAGAAACAATGCTCAGGTAGGCCGTGGCATTTAAACGATGCCCAATTGGCACTAAGGGGCATAAAGTGTGCCAAGAAAACATCCCCCACACCATTACACCACCACCACCAGCCTGCACAGTGGTAACAAGGCATGATGGATCCATGTTCTCATTCTGTTTAGGGCATGTATTACAGATTCATTCAAAAAGGTCTCACTTTAGATTTGAGGAAACACTATTTACTTGTATCAGCGGTCATTCATTTGTCATTAATAGTTCTTCCAATTTCCGACCTTTTAGTTCCAGAGACCAATGTTTTGGTACCAGCTAAAAAAAAACAAAAACAAATGTACATTAATTGGACAAATATGAAATATATAGTTACATGTAAAATATGGCCCAATATACAACGCTACAATTATTACAATTTACTTGCACTGTAATTACACGGTAACAAGAGTGAATTGACCAAGTAGTTTGTGTATAGTTAATTCAATTATTAAATACTAGTATGGATGATGTATGATTACAGAACGAGCTTACATACACTAAACAAGTAGTATGGCTTATTTACATGTAGTGTGTGTTTTTAACTTTACATATTCATGTAAAATGCTGCCAACCTTTGTGATGTTACCGATGACCTTAAACTCACCCCTTCTTAAAGTGTAACCACATGTGGTGATCAGGTGAGGGTCTGCCTCAAGCAGTTACGTGCTTGCCCAGGAGAACATGCAATATTGCCTATTAGCTTGGCTCGTTGCGTTTGTTTGTTCTCTCTCGATGGTTGGCTTCTGGGCTCCTCTGCACAAGGGAGGGCTATCGACCTCAGATACTGTTGCCTGTATAGCTGATGGGAAATCAGACTGTCATCTGTGTGTTTTGTTTTCTTTAAAGAAAATGTGTATTTTACAAGTTCGTTGTTGTTGTTGAGGAGGAGGAGGACATGTAGTGTGTTGCTGAGGAGGAGGAGGACGAAATGTGGTTTGCCGGCTTGTTATGGAGACCTTTGCTGAACGTGTACTCCTGAGCTGCACCAAAGGAGAGGCATTCTTTTCAGTTGTTTGCGGGCCTGCTGAACCATGCTCTCAGTGCTGTCTCACTGGGGATGGCGTTACCGTTCTGGAAAGACACGTCAGCGCTACAATCCATGCTATCAGTCAGTGAGCATAGGTCTCCCGGTCTGCCCCAAGCAGTTACGCGCTTGCCCAGCAGAAACTGTGACACTGTCTGTTAACTTGGCTCGTTGGTCTAGGGGTATGATTCTTGCTGAGGGTGTGAGAGGCCCTGGGTTCAACTCCAGGACGAGCCCACTTGGCCCCACTTTGCAGTCACCGAAGTGTTCGTTCGTTTGCTCTTGAAGGCTGGCTTCTGGGCTCCTCTGCACAAGGGAGGTCTTTAGACCTCAGATACTGTTGGCTGTGTAGGTGATGGGAAATCAGACTGTCATCTGTGTGTTTTGTTTTCTTTAAACAAAATGTGTATTTTACAAGTTCGTTGTTGTTGTTGAGGAGGAGGAGGAGCACGAAATGTGGTTTGCCGGCTTGTTATGGAGACCTTTGCTGAACGTGTACTCCTGAGCTGCACCAAAGGAGAGGCATTCTATTCAGTTGTTTGCGGGCCTGCTAAACCATGCTCTCAGTGCTGTCTCACTGGGGATACGGTTACCGTTCTGGAAAGACATTTCAGCGCTACAGTCCATGCTATCAGTCAGTGAGCGTAGGTCTCCCGGTCTGTCCCAAGCAGTTACGTGCTTGCCCAGCAGAAACTGCGACAACGTCAGTTAACTTGGCTCGTTGGTCTAGGGGTATGATTCTTGCTTTGGGTGCGAGAGGTCCCGGGTTCAACTCCTGGACGAGCCCGCTTGGCCCCGCTTGGCCCCGCTTCGCAGTCACTGAAGCGTTCGTTCGTTTTCTCTTGATGGTTGGCTTCTGGGCTCCTCTGCACAAGGGAGGTCTTTCAACCTCAGATACTGTTGGCTGTGTAGGTGATGGGAAATCAGACTGTCATCTGTGTGTTTTGTTTTCTTTAAAGAAAATGTGTATTTTACAAGTTCGTTGTTGTTGTTGAGGAGGAGGAGGAGCACGAAATGTGGTTTGCCGGCTTGTTATGGAGACCTTTGTTGAACGTGTACACCTGAGCTGCACCAAAGGAGAGGCATTCTTTTCAGTTGTTTGCGGGCCTGCTGAACCATGCTCTCAGTGCTGTCTCACTGGGGATGGCGTTACCGTTCTGGAAAGACACGTCAGCGCTACAGTCCATTCTATCAGTCAGTGAGCGTAGGTCTCCCGGTCTGCCCCAAGCAGTTACGAGCTTGCCCAGCAGAAACTGTGACACTGTCTGTTAACTTGGCTCGTTGGTCTATGGCTATGATTCTTGCTGAGGGTGTGAGAGGCCCTGGGTTCAACTCCTGGACAAGCCCACTTGGCCCTGCTTTGCAGTCACTGAAGCGTTCGTTCGTTCTCTCTTGATGGTTGGCTTCTGGGCTCCTCTGCACAAGGGACGTCTTTCGACCTCAGATACTGTTGGCTGTGTAGGTGATGGGAAATCAGACTGTCATCTGTTTGTTTTGTTTTCTTTAAAGAAAATGTGTATTTTACAAGTTCGTTGTTGTTGTTGAGGAGGAGGAGGAGCACGAAATGTGGTTTGCCGGCTTGTTATGGAGACCTTTGTTGAACGTGTACTCCTGACCTGCACCAAAGGAGAGGCATTCTTTTCAGTTGTTTGCGGGCCTGCTGAACCATGCTCTCAGTGCTGTCTCACTGGGGATGGCGTTACCGTTCTGGAAAGACTCGTCAGCGCTACAGTCCATGCTATCAGTCAGTGAGCGTAGGTCTCCCGGTCTGCCCCAAAGCAGTTACGCGCTTGCCCAGCAGAAACTGCGACACCCTCCGTTAACTTGGCTCGTTGGTCTAGGGGAATGATTCTTGCTGAGGGTGTGAGAGGCCCTGGGTTCAACTCCAGGACGAGCCCACTTGGCCCCACTTTGCAGTCACCGAAGTGTTCGTTCGTTTGCTCTTGAAGGATGGCTTCTGGGCTCCTCTGCACAAGGGAGGTCTTTAGACCTCAGATACTGTTGGCTGTGTAGGTGATGGGAAATCAGACTGTCATCTGTATGTTTTGTTTTCTTTAAACAAAATGTGTATTTTACAAGTTCGTTGTTGTTGTTGAGGAGGAGGAGGAGCACGAAATGTGGTTTGCCGGCTTGTTATGGAGACCTTTGTTGAACCTGTACACCTGAGCTGCACCAAAGGAGAGGCATTCTTTTCAGTTGTTTGCAGGCCTGCTGAACCATGCTCTCAGTGCTGTCTCACTGGGGATACGGTTACCGTTCTGGAAAGACATTTCAGCGCTACAGTCCATGCTATCAGTCAGTGAGCGTAGGTCTCCCGGTCTGTCCCAAGCAGTTACGTGCTTGCCCAGCAGAAACTGCAACAACGTCAGTTAACTTGGCTCGTTGGTCTAGGGGTATGATTCTCGCTTTGGGTGCGAGAGGTCCCGGATTCAACTCCCAGACGAGTCCGCTTGGCCCCGCTTCGCAGTCACTGAACTGTTCGTTTGTTGTCTGTCGATGGTTATCTTCTGCTCTCCTCTGCACAAGAGAGATCTTTCGACTTCAGATACTGTTGGCTGTGTAGTTGATGGGAAATCAGACTGTCATCTGTGTGTTTTGTTTTCTTTAAAGAAAATGTGTATTTTACAAGTTCGTTGTTGTTGTTGTTGAGGAGGAGGAGGACATGTAGTGTGTTGTTGAGAAGGAGGAGGACGAAATGTGGTTTGCCGGCTTGTTATGGAGACCTTTGCTGAACGTGTACTCCTGAGCTGCACCAAAGGAGAGGCATTCTTTTCAGTTGTTTGCGGGCCTGCTGAACCATGTTCTCAGTGCTGTCTCACTGGGGATGGGGTTACCGTTCTGGAAAGACTCGTCAGCGCAACAGTCCATGCTATCAGTCAGTGAGCGTAGGTCTCCCGGTCTGCCCCAAGCAGTTACGCGCTTGCCCAGCAGAAACTGTGACACTGTCCGTAAACTTGGCTCGTTGGTCTAGAGGTATGATACTCGCTTTGGGTTGCGAGAGGTTCTGGGTTCAACTCCCAGACGAGTCCCCTTGGCCTCACTTCGCAGTCACTGAAGCGTTCGTTTGTTCTCTCTCGATGGTTGGCTTCTGCGCTCCTCTGCACAAGGGAGATCTTTCGACCTCAGATACTGTTGGCTGTGTAGCTGATTGGAAATCAGACTGTCATCTGTGTTTTTTGTTTTCTTTAAAGAAAATGTGTATTTTACAAGTTCGTTGTTGTTGTTGAGGAGGAGGAGGAGCAAGAAATGTGGTTTGCCGGCTTGTTATGGAGACCTTTGTTGAACGTGTACACCTGAGCTGCACCAAAGGAGAGGCATTCTTTTCAGTTGTTTGCGGGCCTGCTGAACCATGCTCTCAGTGCTGTCTCACTGGGGATGGCGTTACCGTTCTGGAAAGACACGTCAGCGCTACAATCCATGCTATCAGTCAGTGATCGTAGGTCTCCCGGTCTGCCCCAAGCAGTTACGCGCTTGCCCAGCAGAAACTGTGACACTGTCTGTTAACTTGGCTCGTTGGTCTTGGGGTATGATTCTCACTTCGGGTGCGAGAGGTCCCGGGTTCAACTCCCAGACGAGCCCGCTTGGCCCTGCTTTGCAGTCACTGAATTGTTCATTCGTTCTCTCTCGACGGTTGGCTTCTGGGCTCCTCTGCACCAAGGAGGTCTTTCAACCTCAGATACTGTTGGCTGTGTAGCTGATGGGAAATCAGACTGTCATCTGTGTGTTTTGTTTTCTTTAAAGAAAATGTGTATTTTACAAGTTCGTTGTTGTTGTTGTTGTTGTTGATGAGGAGGAGGACATGTAGTGTGTTGTTGAGGAGGAGGAGGACGAAATGTGGTTTGCCGACTTGTTATGGAGACCTTTGCTGAACGTGTACTCCTGAGCCGCACCAAAGGAGAGGCATTCTTTTCAGTTGTTTGCGGGCCTGCTGAACCACGCTCTCAGTGCTGTCTCACTGGGGATGGGGTTACCGTTCTGGAAAGACTCGTCAGCGCTACAGTCCATGCTATCAGTCAGTGAGCGTAGGTCTCCCGGTCTGCCCCAAGCAGTTACGCGCTTGCCCAGCAGAAACTGCGACACTGTCCGTAAACTTGGCTCGTTGGTCTAGAGGTATGATTCTCGCTTTGGGTTGCGAGAGGTTCCGGGTTCAACTCCCAGACGAGTCCGATTGGCCCCGCTTCGCAGTCACTGAAGCGTTTGTTTGTTCTCTCTCGATGGTTATCTTCTGCTCTCCTCTGCACAAGGGAGATCTTTCAACCTCAGATACTGTTGGCTGTGTAGTTGATGGGAAATCAGACTGTCATCTGTGTGTTTTGTTTTCTTTAAAGAAAATGTGTATTTTACAAGTTCGTTGTTGTTGTTGTTGTTGTTGTTGATGAGGAGGAGGACATGTAGTGTGTTGTTGAGAAGGAGGAGGACGAAATGTGGTTTGCCGGCTTGTTATGGAGACCTTTGCTGAACGTGTACTCCTGAGCTGCACCAAAGGAGAGGCATTCTTTTCAGTTGTTTGCGGGCCTGCTGAACCATGCTCTCAGTGCTGTCTCACTGGGGATGGGGTTACAATTCTGGAAAGACTCGTCAGCGCTACAGTCCATGCTATCAGTCAGTGAGCGTAGGTCTCCCGGTCTGCCCCAAGCAGTTACGCGCTTGCCCAGCAGAAACTGCGTCACTGTCCGTTAACTTGGCTCGTTGGTCTAGAGGTATGATTTTCGCTTTGGGTTGCGAGAGGTTCCGGGTTCAACTCCCAGATGAGTCCGCTTGGCCTCGCTTCGCAGTCACTGAAGCGTTCGTTTGTTCTCTCTCGATGGTTGGCTTCTGCGCTCCTCTGCACAAGAGAGATCTTTCGACCTCAGATACTGTTGGCTGTGTAGGTGATGGGAAATCAGACTGTCATCTGTGTTTTTTGTTTTCTTTAAAGAAAATGTGTATTTTACAAGTTCGTTGTTGTTGTTGAGGAGGAGGAGGAGCACGAAATGTGGTTTGCCGGCTTGTTATGGAGACCTTTGTTGAACGTGTACACCTGAGCTGCACCAAAGGAGAGGCATTCTTTTCAGTTGTTTGCGGGCCTGCTGAACCATGCTCTCAGTGCTGTCTCACTGGGGATGGGGTTACCATTCTGGAAAGACTCGTCAGCGCTACAGTCCATGCTATCAGTCAGTGAGCGTAGGTCTCCCGGTCTGCCCCAAGCAGTTACGCGCTTGCCCAGCAGAAACTGCGTCACTGTCCGTAAACTTGGCTCGTTGGTCTAGAGGTATGATTCTCGCTTTGGGTTGCGAGAGGTTCCGGGTTCAACTCCCAGATGAGTCCGCTTGGCCTCGCTTCGCAGTCACTGAAGCGTTCGTTTGTTCTCTCTCGATGGTTGGCTTCTGCGCTCCTCTGCACAAGGGAGATCTTTCGACCTCAGATACTGTTGGCAGTGTAGGTGATGGGAAATCAGACTATCATCTGTGTTTTTTGTTTTCTTTAAAGAAAATGTGTATTTTACAAGTTCGATGTTGTTGTTGAGGAGGAGGAGGAGCACGAAATGTGGTTTGCCGGCTTGTTATGGAGACCTTTGTTGAACGTGTACACCTGAGCTGCACCAAAGGAGAGGCATTCTTTTCAGTTGTTTGTGGGCCTGCTGAACCATGCTCTCAGTGCTGTCTCACTGGGGATGGGGTTACCGTTCTGGAAAGACACGTCAGCGCTACAGTCCATTCTATCAGTCAGTGAGCGTAGGTCTCCCGGTCTGCCCCAAGCAGTTACGAGCTTGCCCAGCAGAAACTGTGACACTATCTGTTAACTTGGCTCGTTGGTCTATGGCTATGATTCTTGCTGAGGGTGTGAGAGGCCCTGGGTTCAACTCCTGGACAAGCCCACTTGGCCCTGCTTTGCAGTCACTGAAGCGTTCGTTTGTTCTATCTTGATGGTTGGCTTCTGGGCTCCTCTGCACCAGGGAGGTCTTTCAACCTCAGATACTGTTGGCTGTGTAGGTGATGGGAAATCAGACTGTCATCTGTTTGTTTTGTTTTCTTTAAAGAAAATGTGTATTTTACAAGTTCGTTGTTGTTGTTGTTGTTGTTGATGAGGAGGAGGACATGTAGTGTGTTGTTGAGAAGGAGGAGGACGAAATGTGGTTTGCCGGCTTGTTATGGAGACCTTTGTTGAACGTGTACACCTGAGCTGCACCAAAGGAGAGGCATTCTTTTCAGTTGTTTGCGGGCCTGCTGAACCATGCTCTCAGTGCTGTCTCACTGGGGATGGCGTTACCGTTCTGGAAAGACACGTCAGCGCTACAGTCCATGCTATCAGTCAGTGAGCGTAGGTCTCCCGGTCTGCCCCAAGCAGTTACGCGCTTGCCCAGCAGAAACTGCGACACTGTCCGTAAACTTGGCTCGTTGGTCTAGAGGTATGATTCTCGCTTTGGGTTGCGAGAGGTTCCCGGTTCAACTCCCAGACGAGTCCCCTTGGCCCCACTTCGCAGTCACTGAAGCGTTCGTTTGTTCTCTCTTGATGGTTGGCTTCTGCGCTACTCTGCACAAGGGAGATCTTTCGACCTCAGATACTGTTGGCTGTGTAGCTGATGGGAAATCAGACTGTCATCTGTGTGTTTTGTTTTCTTTAAAGAAAATGTGTATTTTACAAGTTCGTTGTTTGTTGTTGTTGTTGAGGAGGAGGAGGACATGTAGTGTGTTGTTGAGGAGGAGGAGGACGAAATGTGGTTTGCCGACTTGTTATGGAGACCTTTGCTGAACGTGTACTCCTGAGCTGCACCAAAGGAGAGGCATTCTTTTCAGTTGTTTGCGGAAATATTTCGAAAATAAAAACAATTCAATATTTAATACTTATGATTAAAATCATTTAAAATATCAATTCTTAAAATCACTTAAAATTTTTAAAATCTTTGTGATTTTTAACAAAACTAAAACAATTAACTTTAAAATAAACGTGCTCAAATCAACAAAACAAAACGTGATAAAAGCAAAAACTGCACACCAACAAAAGAGTCAAATACATTGAAAATAACTGAAAATGCATTAGACAAAATAAAGAAACAATTAAAAAGGAAAAAATAAAAAACAAACAAAAAAAGTCTAATGCATTTTAAATTAAACCCAAAACGGTCAATGTATTTGACAACAAAATATAACAAAACTATACCAAAAAAGCCCTAAACAATGTGATTTAAAAACAACTAAATCTTTAAAAACAATTAAGATTCGTTTTTTTTTTAAATCTTTTTAAAACAATCATCCGTAAAATCTTTAAAAGATCTTGGACTCGGGCTCCAGCAAGGGGAACTAACCGTCCCCGGAGGTGGGTCCCATCATGGGATCCTGAGCTCCCCCAGATCTTGTATGCGCCAGTTCTTATAGGCTTCCTCCTTGCCCCTCTGATGGACCTCCAGATTGACGTAGTCTTTTACAAACACCATGCCCCTCCGCGCGATGACGATCGGGTCCAGCTCCTGCTTATTGAACAAACAGATGTTCCGTCCCTCCCACAGTGCCTGCTTCACTGCGCAGACGACACGCCACCAGCACCTCAAGGTAGATGAAGAGATTCCCTTGGCTGGACCATACAAGATCTGCTGGGCGGTTGCCCGCGCAGGAACGGCAAACCTGTGGAGGAACGGAGAAAACAGGAGCCAGACCCTGTGGGCGGAGGGGCACTCACTAAAGATATGAGCCTCCGTCTCCTTCCCCAGGCAACCCTTATAGGGGCAGGTGTCATAAGGAGCTATGCCCCTTCTGTGCATGAACACTCGGGTGGGGAGACACCGACTCACAGCCATCCAGGAGACATCTTTCTGCGTGTTCGTGAGGCAAACGTGCGTAGCGTTAGCCCAGATAAACCGGCAGGTTTCGGGAGGGAAATCTTCTATCCGGCTGGTCTCCTGGGTAGATCTCATCTGACTACAGATGGTCTTATAATCCCAGGAGGCCAGCACGACTTTATGGAGGCCTACTTCGAGCGCAAAGGCTCGGAGCGCCCTGTAGAACGGCGGGGGATCCCACGAGTGCGGCCTGGTGTTATCCATGGCGCAGAGGCCGAATGGTCTCAGGCTGCTGGCAAAATAAAAGCGGTTCATGAAACTCACTTTCTTGCCAGCAGCCTGGATGTTCTTGACCACATAGGCCAGCCCCTGCGCCTTTTTCAGCCGCACAACGTCCGGGACCCCCCTGCCTCCATCCAGGGTACCCTTCACCATCTGCACTCTTTTCAGCCTCTCCATTTTGCTCCCCCAGACAAACCGAAATATAATTCGGGTCACTAGTTTTGCGATAACCTTGTCTGGGGGGAAGATCATTCCTACGTAGAGGAGTATCGGGAAGAGGATGGCCTTTACGACCAGCACCTTACCAGCCATCGTCAAGGTCCTTGTGCTCCAGCCGTGGATCTTCCTTTGGACCTTTGCTATGGCCTCCTCCCAGCTCCGGGTGCCCGTGTTGGTCCCGTCGATCGTGATCCCCAGAACCTTGATAAACGGCTTCACAGGGAACACGGTCGGCGGGCCCCGGCCGACAGGCCATGCCCTGGAGAGGTAGACCTCGCTCTTGGCCTTGTTCACAGTGGCCCCCGTCGCCCTGCAGAAGCCGTCCAGCAGTTCCTCGACCCTGGCCACGGACGGAGCGTCCGTGCAGACCACGGCCACGTCGTCCATATAGGCCAGGGCCTTCAGTTGCTCTCCGCCGGAACCCGGGAGATGGAAACCTGTCACCCGGACGTCCCGGCGGATCGCCTGCATGAACGGCTCCAAGCAGAGGACGTACAGCAGGGCCGACAGGGGACAACCCTGCCGGACCCCCGACCTGACCGGAAATGGTTCGGTCAGGTGGCGGTTCACAAGGACCCTGCTGCTTAGGCCGCTGTAAATGATCTTGACCCACTTCCTCAGGCCAAGAGCGAGACCCATCCTCTCCATAACAAGCTGCAGGTATTCGTGGCCCACTCTGTCGAAGGCTTTCTCCTGGTCCAAGCTGATTAGGACCAGGGGAAGCCCTCTCTCGTTCGAGTAGGCCACGACATCCCTGAGCAGCATGGCGTTGTCGGCCGCCGATCTCCCCCGGGCACCACAGACCTGGTCGGGACCCACGACTTGAGGGAGTGGCCGCTGCAGCCGGAGCGTCAGTGCTTTGGCCAGTATCTTGTAGTCGGTGCACAGGAGGCTGACTGGCCGCCAGTTCCTCAGATCTTTCGGGTCTCCCTTCTTGTGAAGAAGGGAGAGGATACTCTTCTTCATCGAAGGGGCCAATCTGCCCTCTCTGTACATCGACCCCAGGACCTGGCCCAGATCTTCCTTAAGCACCTCCCAAAAGATCTTATAGAACTCAGCAGGGATCCCGTCGGGACCCGGTGTCCTTCCAGAGTTAAGACTCTTTATCACCTGGGAGAGTTCAGTGGTGGTGATCTCTGGATCCTCCTCCTCCTCCTCGTCCCCCTCATTGCGGGACTCCAACAGGGACAGAAAGTGATGGATCAGATTTTGATCCACCACCTTCTGGTCGTACAACTCCCTGTAGAAATCCCGCACCACTGTCTCAACAGCCTCTCTGCCCTCCACCTCTTGCCCCGAGGAGTCGATCATGGAGGACATTGCAGGCCGCCTCTCCTTCGTTTTCTTGAAGAAGAAGCGGCTGCATTTCTCATCGTCCTCCATGATGCGGACCCTGGAAAGGACCTTGATCTTTTCTTGCTCCTCCCGATAGAGGGCGGAGAGACTCAGTTTGACCCGGGCCACCTCCTCAGCTAGGTCGAAGCCTCTGAGCTGTAAAAGACTCAGGCGCTGGAGGCGGGCGTTTAGATGGGAATATCTCGCCCGCCTCTCGCGAGCTTTCCGTTTCCCCAGCTGAATGAAGTAGCCCTTGGTTCTTTTCTTCATCATCTCCCACCACTCTATGGGAGAATCAAAAAGGTCCTTCAGGGTCCTCCACTCCTCGAGGCGTCTGCTAAAGGTCTTAATCACACGAGGGTCATCGAGCAGAGAGGTGTTGAGCTTCCAGACCCCAGACCATGCTCTCAGTGCTGTCTCACTGGGGATACGGTTACCGTTCTGGAAAGACACTTCAGCGCTACAGTCCATGCTATCAGTCAGTGAGCGTAGGTCTCCCGGTCTGCCCCAAGCAGTTACGCGCTTGCCCAGCAGAAACTGCGTCACTGTCTGTTAACTTGGCTCGTTGGTCTAGAGGTATGATTCTCGCTTCGGGTGTGAGAGGTCCCGGGTTCAACTCCCGGACGAGCCCGCTTGGCCCCGCTTCGCAGTCACTGAAGTGTTCGTTTTTTTGGCTCACGTGCTGAAAGGACCAGGGAGGGCGCCATCCTTGACCCGTTTCAAACGGGGCAAAAAGGAGCACCCACTGTTGTCAGAAGTGGGATTCGAACCCACGTCTCCAGGGGAGACTGCAACCTGAACGCAGCGCCTTAGACCGCTGAGCCATCATGACTGCCCGGCGGGGCCCTAGCTCAGCGGGTCGCGGTCCAGGACTGCTTTCCGGAGCCTGAGCTGACCGAAGGACACTAACAAGGTGGAATAAAGCAGGCAGGGGAGGCAGCGATGCTGCCCTCGCCTTGCCCTGAGACATTCAGAATCGGAAAGGGGCGAGGCGAAAGATGTGGGGGCGGAGAAGGTGGGAGGCGACAAGCCCGGCTCCTCGTTAGTATAGTGGTGAGTATCCCCGCCGGTGACGCGGGATTGCCTGTCATTGGGGGAGCGATAGTAAGCAAGAGAGTTAGATATCGAGAGTCATAGATAGATAGATAGATAGATGGATGGATGGATGGACGGCAAGGCAAGCATCTGATTGACAGAGGTCCGTGATCTGCTGTTATGCTACTATGCTACTGACCATTGGGGGAGCGATAGCAAGCAAGAGAGTTAGATATCGAGAGGCATAGATAGATAGATAGATAGATGGATGGATGGACGGCAAGGCAAGCATCTGATTGACAGTGGTCCATGATATGCTGTTATGCTACTATGCTACTGACCATTGGGGGAGTGATTGCAAGCAAGAGAGTTAGATATCAAGAGTCATAGATAGATAGATAGATAGATGGATGGATGGACGGCAAGGCAAGCATCTGATTGACAGTGGTCCGTGATCTGCTGTTATGCTACTATGCTACTGACCATTGGGGGAGCAATAGCAAGCAAGAGAGTTAGATATCGAGAGTCATAGCTAGATAGATAGATGGATGGATGGACGGCAAGGCAAGCATCTGATTGACAGTGGTCCGTGATCTGCTGTTATGCTACTATGCTACTGACCATTGGGGGAGCGATAGCAAGCAAGAGAGTTAGATATCGAGAGTCATAGCTAGATAGATAGATAGATGGATGGATGGACGGCAAGGTAAGCATCTGATTGACCGTGGTCCATGATCTGCTGTTATGCTACTATGCTACTGACCATTGGGGGAGCGATAGCAAGCAAGAGAGTTAGATATCGAGAGTCATAGTTAGATAGATAGATGGATGGATGGACGGCAAGGCAAGCATCTGATTGACAGTGGTCCGTGATCTGCTGTTATGCTACTATCGGCAGCAGCAGCTGCAGTCTTGGTGCCGTCAACCTTACGTTTACACCTCTGTGTGCTTCCTTTGTTGCAGCCTGCATCCAGATTTTGTTTTGTTTTGTTTTGTTTTGTTTTGTTTTGTTCCTTACGCCTGAGTGTAGAGTCATAGCTAGCTAACTAGCAAGCGAGAGTTAGATATCGAGAGTCATAGATAGATAGATAGATAGATAGATAGATAGATAGATAGATGGATGGATGGATGGATGGATGGATGGATGGCAAGGCAAGCATCTGATTGACAGTGGTCCGTGATCTGCTGTTCTGCTACTATTGGCAGCATCTTGGCTTAGTTGGTTAAAGTGCCTGTTTAGCAAACAGGAGATCCTGGGTTTGAGTCCCAGCAGTGCCTTAGGTGGGCTTTATGTGCACCTTGTGAAGCTTGTGCTTTCTATTTGTTGTGTTATGAGTGTGTATTGTGGTGACCACTATCCCCTGCTGGTGCTGTTGTGCATACATGGTTCCGGGTGAGGATGTGGTGGACTACAGATGACCTAATTTATGGAACGGATATAAAAGGAGAAAGGGAAGAGGAACAGGAGAAATGAGACGGCATGGTGGGGGAATACTTCAACCGTGGATTCATTGCACAAAAGACTGTTAAATTAATCTTTCGCCCACTTTGGAAGTGTTGACCATAATGGAGATGTTATAATCAACACTTCCATGATTTCCACGGCACCTCAGCGTCGGGTGTGATATGAACTGGTAAAGGACTGGGGGAACTTCATTGTGGACTTTGTATCGCCACCATTTGTAATAGTGTCTGATTTGTTATGACTTTTGTTGTCCTTCCTTTTTCATGATCTTTTTGCTTATCTTAAATGTGCTGTAATTTATTCCAAATACATTTCATTGTGCTAGGATACACACATTTGTATCAGTTGTTTGAGTTGTTTGCTGTCACATTATTCGTTGTGTGCAGGTTGGGAGGGGCTGTTAAATATCCCACCCAAACTGTTACATCAACCCTTAGTTTTAGCAAGATAGGCTAATAGTAAAGCCATTGGAGGACGTTATGAAGCTGAAAGCCAACAGGACAGATGACAGTTTTTAAAGAAGAACCAAAACCCAAAGGACATCCCTGCGTGGACTACTCGCACCTAACGGCCGATGTCGAATTCCCATTGCCACCCGCGGGACAAACTCACCAGGAAGCTTGTTGCTCCCATCAACCTTACGTGTACACCTCTGTGTGCTTCCTTTGTTGCAGCCTGGATCCACACTTTGTTTTGTTTTGTTTTGTTTTGCTCCTTACCCCTGAGTGTAGGCACTGGGGAACAGGGGAGTACTGGCGCTGTGGCTTAGTTGGTCAAAGCACCTATCTTGTAAACAGGAAACTCTGGGTTTGAATCCCAGCAGTGCCTTGGTTTATGTTGATCTAGGCAATGTAAAGGAAGCTTCTAAAACCTCCTTAGACTTTAGCAAGATGGTCGTCCGCAGCAAGCAGCATAAGGTTACTGTGGCTGAAGGAAAGCCGCAGTCTGGCAAGCTGACCGCCCGAAGTAGAAATAATAACAGGGGGTGGGGGGAAAAGGGGGCCCTCCCTGGGTGGATTCTAAAGGTCAACAGCTAATCGATTACACCACAGAGACAGACAAAGGTGTTCCTGCTGACACGTTTGAAGAAGGGCAAAAGGAACACTGGATATGTCAGAAGTGGGACTTGAACTCCAGAGGAGACTGCAACATGAACGCAGCCTCTTAGACTGCTCGGACATCCTGACCACTCGGCAGGGTACTAGGAATGCGAGTAGTGGTCCAGGATTGCCTTCCGCAGCCTGAGCGAAGGACACTCACAAGGTGGAATAAAGTAGGCAGGTGAGGCAGGGATGCTGCCCTCACCTTGCTCTGACGAATTTAGAACCGTAAAAGGACGTGGCGGAAGATGTGGGGGCAGCAGGGGCACCAGGGGCAGCTCCTCATTAGTATAGTGGTGAGTATGTCTACCTGTCTTGCGGGAGACCGGGGATTGATTCCGGGGAGTGGTGGGGGAAGCCTACACAAAGGACTTGAGAACAAGAAAGAGAAAGGTGTGCAAACTGATGTCACACTGTGCAGCGTTAATTAGCAACAGGAAGTACTTGATGGCAATGATAACGTGGAGCACTCTCCACTGCAGATCCCAAGCTCTCTTTTCAGCAGTGGCTGATACACACTGTGCCATACTGGCTCCCCCTTCCCCTCCTCCCCCCCAGCCTGTCCCTCCAGGGCATGTCAGTTAGCAGCAAGAGCTGCGTTTGGTGCCGGGCCTTCACACAGGCCCCATCCAGGGACAACTCCTGCGGACCCCTCCTCAACAGGGTCCCTGAGAGGCCTCCATCATACCTCAGGGAAGGGGGAAACCAGCAAATTGGGGAACTTGAACAGGGGCTCTGGGGTCTGGAGCTGGAGGAAACACTCCCTCAGCAGCAGTTTCCCTTCAGAAGGCAGGGTGGCACCGGCCTCGGCCGAGCAGAATACCTGTCCAGCGCAGGGAGCGCACACCCATTTTCCCTTCCAGGCTGTCCACAATCCTCCAGCCAGCAGATCATGCAGCTGGAACACCCCGGTCCAGATGATGGGCATCTGGAGCAGCCAGTGCAGGATGAGGGAGCTGTACACATGTCAGGCTGTGAGCAGCTGCCAGGCCCTCAACACACTGCGGTAGAACCCAGGAAGGTTGCCTGCTGCCAGCCTGCTAATGTCCATCAGGGACATTGCACTCTCCACCTGCAGCGTCCCCACATGACGGAGCAAGGTCCACGTAAGCGGCCTCCAGGACAGGAGGCTCGGCCCGTAGACCAGCTTCTGCAGGAACTGCAGATGGAAAGCAGCCATCCTGCACTCCACGTCCACCAGCCCTTGCCCCCCCTCCTCACGGGGCAGGTATAGTAGCCCCTTTCTCAGCCAGTGCAGACCAGTCCAGAAGAAGACCGCTGAGGGAGCAGCCAGCGCCATCGCCCGAGCCTCCCCCGCAGCCCCTCTGGCATCCCCTCCCAGTTCCTCTGCTCCATGGCCTGATCCCCCAGGTGCACCCCCAAGTACTTGAGACCACCTCTGCACCACTGTAATCCTCCAGGGAGTTGCAGGCCTCCCTGCCCCCCCAACTCCCCCAGCAGCAACCCCGTGCTCTTGGACCAGTTCACTTTGGTTTAAGTCCCAGAGCGAGGTGCTGATTCTGTCCACATCCCCCTCGCACCCCACCAGCACCACCACATCATCAGCGTAGGCAGAGAAGCGGAAGGGTGTCGGGCAGCGAGGGACTTAAAGCCCCCCCACCACTCTGTGCAGCTCCTGCAGCAAGGGCTCAATGGCCATGGAGTGGAGCATCCCAACATGGGGCAGCCCTGCCAGATTCTCCTGTACACCCTGAAGGGGGCGCTCAAGCCAACATTGATTTTCAATATGTTTTGAGTGTCACCATAGAGCACCCTGGTCATGGCTATGAAAACAGGGCTGAACCCAAAAGCCTCCATCATCCGCCACAGGTACTGGTGCTTAACCCGGTCAAAAGCCTTTTCCTGGTCCAGCGCAATGAGACCAGTCTTTAACCCCAACAGCCTGGAGACCTCCATGATGTGCCTAATGAACAGGATGTTGTCCTGTATGGACCTACCAGGCACACACTAGGACTGGTCAGGGTGGATCAGATGGATCAGGCCATCACTCTGGAGAGGAGCTTCAGTTCTAGCACAGGTCATCCTTCTTGGGCAACAGTGCCACGAGGGCACGCCTGCAGCTCACTTGCAGCGCCCCTTGCTGGATGCTCTCCTGCATCACTGCCAGCAGGTCAGTCCCCAGCAGACCCCAGAAGGTGCTATAAAACTCAACTGGCAGGCCATCAATGCCCTGGGCCTTCCTTGTACTCAACCCATGAAGAGCAGCAGTAAGCTCCTGCAGGGTGAGCTCCCCCTCCAGCCCAGCCTGCTTCTCCTCCGGCACCTGCGGCAGGTCTCCAAGGAGATGCTGCATGTTGGTCTGAGGCTCATCCACCTCACTGGAGTACAGTGTAAATCTGATCAAGCCTGGATAGGGAGAGAGTGTCCTCCCGCACCTCCGACCAGCTATACTGCCTTTCTGCCCCATACAAACTCCTCCACACATCCTGCAGGTCATGCCTCTCCTGCAGCCCCCTCATCTCCCTGGCAGACTGGGAGTGCGGCTCAGTGTGGTTCCTGTCAAGTTTGTCATGCAGGGTGCAATTAAAATCAATAATTGTCATTGTCAAGCTGTTTTAAACCCCCCGCTCTCTCCCTGCCATTTGTTGGTGCATATACATTTATAAAAACAAACAATCGTCTCTCAACTACTGCCTTGACAACAAGCAGGCGTCCTTCCACCACCTCAGTCATTAAAACAGAAACTAATCTAAAATGCCCTGAAAATAAAACTGTAACTCCTGCACTCTGTCTTGACCCATGACTAAAACAAATCTCGCCTTTCCAATTCCTGACCCACTCCCCCTCTAGCGTGCTCTGTGTGCATCTGCATCTAAAAAGATCACGGACAGGCATTTCTGCTTGACATACTAAAACACAGCCGCTCTCTTTAACGCATCCATTCATACTTTAATTGTGTCCATTATAGAAGTAGAGTGAGTAACACACACAAAGAAAACAGACAGCAGAAAAAAATAAGTCAAGCACCCCCGTCCATCATTTTAAGTAGGTTTAGCAGACGCTTTTAATCCTATATCCTTCTTGATCTGTAAAGCGATCTGCTCCCTGTCCCTTCCTCATCGGGATACACCTGCTTCTCCACATCCCCCGCTATGGACTAGTTATCCATTGAAGTCTCCCCGTGCAGGTTTGAATCCTGCTGACTATGACGCCAAAGAATAGTGCCAGCCCCCCTATGGCTTGTTGGCCCCCATTCGTAAAATCTGTTTCTCTCACACATTTTTTTGCAATCTCTCTCTCTCGCTCTATGACTTTATAATATATAAATCTACATATAGAGATTGGAATCTATTGGAATTATTGTGTTGCTCTTGCTCTTCCTCCTTTCTCTGGTCATTGGGGTGACATTTCTTTCTTGTTCCCAAGTCCTTTGTGTAGGCTTCCCCCCCTAGGTGGGGGAAGCAAAACCAGAGAAGGAGCCTGCTATCGGGAAATCAAACCCCAGTCTCCCGCATGACAGGCAGGGATACTCAACGCTATTCTAATGAGGAGCTGCCCTTGCAGCCCCCATATCTTCCGCCACGTCTTTTTCCAGTTCTAAAAGTTGAGGGCAGCCTATAAGCCTATAAGAACTGGCACATACAAGATCTGGGGGAGCTCAGGATCCCATGATGGGACCCACCTCCGGGGACGGTCAGTTCCCCCTGCTGGAGCCCGAGTCCAAGATCTTTTAATTAATTTATGGATGATTGTTTTTAAAACGATTTTAAAAATGAATCTTAATTGTTTTTAAAGATTTAGTTGTTTTTAAACCACTAATTGTTTTAGGGTTTTTTTGGTTTAGTTTTGTTATATTCTTTTATATTCTGTTTTGTGCACATGTTTATTTTAAGTTAATTGTTTTGTTTTTCGTTAAAATCACAAAGATTTAAAAAAAATTTAAGTGATTTTAAGAATTGATTTTTAAAGATTTTAATCATAAGTATTAAAAAATTGAATTGTTTTTATGTAAATGTAAAATACTAAATACAATAAAATAGTATTCTAATGAGGAGCTGCCCTTGCAGCCCCCATATCTTCCGCCACGTCTTTTTCCAGTTCTAAAAGTTGAGGGCAGCATCGCTGCCTCCCCTGCCTGCTTTATTCCACATTGTGAGTGTCCTTCAGTCAGCTCAAGCTCCGGAAGGCAGTCCTTGACTGCTACTCATTTTGCTAGCACCCTCCCGGGTGGTCAGGATGGCCAAGTGGTCGAAGGTGCTGTGGTTAGGTTGTAGTTTCCCCTAGAGGCATGGGTTTGATTCCTGCTTTTGACATAGCCAGTGCTCCTTTATCTTGGAATTGGGTTTCTCTTCACCACCTGAAGGAGGACATGGAGTAGACTTTGCAGAGATTGGCATTTGTCTTTTTTTGTTTCAGCAGAGACAGTGTGGCGGCGACCCAGAATCCTTTGGAGTTCCTGATCCAGCGGTGTTCCTGTTCCGGTGTGAGGGAGGCCCAGCTGAGGATGAACCATCTGAAGGTCCTGCCTGGACCAGTGGGACCGAAGAGCAGGCTTCATGAAGGCAGCACCCCACGGGAGACCAGGACCAGGTCTCAGCGGGAAGCAGCGCAGCCCACTGGAGCAGTGACTTCAGTCAGACCTTTTCACTGACATCAATCCACTGGAACCTCCACCACCAGCAGGAGACCTACCTCTAGTTTTCTGTTCCTTTGTTTAGTTTAGGAGACAAGCGGATGTCAAGACTCCAGTTCAGCAGGGAGGTCCTGCAAAAAGGTATGGGCTTTGCTGGTGAAGCTGCCGCATAAAGACAAAGACTTCTTCGAGGTAAGCTTTGTCAACCATGATTTGTTAGAGGAGTGCTACAGCGTGTATAGAAGGGAGAAATACAGGGAGCTGGCGGGTTTTGCGATGATAATCCTGTCGGATATTTGCTATAGAATAGTGACTGTGCAATTTTTCTGTGAGATGCTCTCAGGCAAGGACGTGAAGATCTGGCTTGCGAGGTTCAGTGAGCTCTCCACTTGAATAGTTGGATGTTGGATGTGGACGGTGTGTGGGGGGAATGTGGCAGTGCCGGATTCGATTGAGGCGGAGCGTGGAGAATCCAGAGAAGGTCTGCCACCTCCCCAATACTATACAGATCAGAGAAGCTAGGGGGCTGGTCTACTATGACGGGATGCCAAAACTCTGCAGGCGGTGTCAGGGCCGAGACCCCGTTGTTGCCCAGTGCACGTGTAAGTGTAGAGGATGTCACCAGACACACGCCTGCAGAGAAAAGTTACTCTACTACCTCTGCAGCTGTGGGGGCCATATCTATAAGAACTGCCTCCAGTCGTACACAAATAGAGTTGGGTCTCCCTTCTCACGATTCCATTCTGGACCCTGAGCCGGAACATGAGGGAGGCCCGGCGCGGGAGGAGGAGGGAGAGGGAGAAGAAGAACAGATATATGACCTGGCTCCAGAACCTCCCCCTACCCCAAAGGAACCACTTAAGAGAAAGGGGTAACAGTCAGAAGGGGGGGGTTGGGTGAAGGTGAGCAATAAAAAGAGAAAAGTGGTGGACAGAGAGGAGAAATCTGCCAAGAACCCGAATAATGTCTCCTCTCTGGAGGCAGCCCAAGATAGTCGAGCTCCCCCCGGCCCACCCCTCGCTGGAGCCGAGGCAGAAGTTCCACTCCCTCCTCCAGCAAAAACGGAACATCGGGCCCTGCCTTGGTGGACCAGCCCCCTGAAAACCGCTGAAAAGAAAACCAGACCCACCGCTCCTCCATGTGTGAGAGTGGAGAGCAGAGCCTCGGGAACCGGGTCGAAAGATAGTGTAGGTGAGACCGTCTTGCAGAAGAGAGCCAGCCCTCCCTCCAGCTGCGACAGGCAGGTGAGAAAGAAAGCCCTGGAACCGTTGTAGCTGGAGGGTGAATTAGATCAGGTGCTGGCTCGTATAGAAAGAAAGGCAAAGGACAGGAATATCGGCGCCACACAGGTGTCGAAACCGCCAGCACAGAAGGGTGCCTCCTCTAGCCACCTCGGAGAAGGGGGATAGAGGAGCGGCAGGGCCACGGTCTCACCCAGGGGTCCCTGCTTTTTATTATTATTATTATTATTATTATTTTTGTCATTTAGCTGACACTCTTATCCAGGGCGACTTACATTTGTACCCATTTATACAGCTGGGCATTTTACTGGAGCAATCTAAGTGAAGTACCTTGCTCAAGTGTACAACTGCACTGCCCCACCCAGGATTCGATGTTAGGGGCCAAAGCCTCCATGACAGAGGAGGAGTTGGCCAGACGGCCAAAGGAGAGGAAGAGAGAGGGGAAGAGATACCCCAACTACCCCATCCCTCTTGTTAAGAAGATCAAAGGTGGTGAGGGGGGGGGTAAAAGGCACTCCTCCTCCTAATAAGTCTGGGCCAGGGGTCCTTGGGCCCCCACCTCAGGGCTGCTCCTCAGGAGCAGAGTCCGACTTGACACGCTGGTCTCAGGAGTACAGACGTGAGTGAAGCTTCCCATGTGCACCCAGACTGGTTCTCTGTCTCTCTCTCTCTCTGCAGGTCTGTGAGGAGCCGAGGCGCCGGCGCCTAGGCACCATCCACACAGATTGAGGGTGCCGGCGAGGCAACCATGGCCTGCGGAGAGGAGTTAGCACAGCAGAGACAGGAACCGGTCCGGAGTGGAGCATCAGCACTGGGAAGCATAGAAAGAACATCTCTATCAGGACTGTGAGGGCCTACTCTGCAGGATTGTTGATTTTAATTTTATAAAGACTGATTATGGTCTTTGTTTTAAATGGTTTTAAATTTGAGGTTTTTTTTATGTTTATGGTTTGTCTGATGTGCTGACTGTTTTTAAAATTAGAAAAAAGATGTATTAGACTGTTTTGTATTGCTTTAGAAACATGTTTTGTTCTTTATTTTGTCTAATGCATCTACCGTTTTAAAACAACACATCAGATGTTTTTTTTTTTCATTATAGTTATTTTGGCAGTTTGCCATATTTAATACAAATTGTTTTGATATTTAACACACTTTTGAATTCACTTGTTCTGTTTAAAACTTTTAAGGATTTTAAAAGTTTCAGAAATGATTTTAGAATTGTTTTTTAAAAACAGTTTTTAATCATGAGTATTAAAACTTTGTATGTTTAATTTTCGTAATGTAAAATACTCAAACAATAAAAACAGTGCTCCTTTTGCCCTTTTTGAAATGAGTCATGGTTGGCGCCTCCCTGGTCTGTTCCGCACGTGATCCAAAAAGGTCTCAAAGACCAACTGCGCCGACTTTGGCTGATATTAGGGGAAATCATTCAGATGGCTTCTGGAAAATGATGTCGGTTACACCATGTACCTGATCACAAATGTACAGGAGGAAACAGCTAAAGGTTTCCTTCTTCACAAGGACACAGTAAGGACAGTTTAATGTCATTCATTGATTATGCACTGAGCCACAACAAAATTGAGGATCTTCTGAAATTTGAAACGCACAAGAAAGATGTGCCAATGGGACCTGAGAAATCTGAAGATGACAATCTTGTTGGATTTGGGGTGCGCGCTGAAGACACCTGGAGAGAGATTTCGATAAAGCGAAGCCGATGGTTATGCTGCATTTATTCTCAGCAGAAAATGTGTACCGGGGACAAAAATGCATAAGCTACAAAGTTACTTGCAGAGGAAAAGGGATCTTTTTTCTAGAGCTACCTCAACAGTGTCTGTGCTACTTGGGGCTGTTTCTGTTCCCTCGATGGTGTCTGTGCCCCCTCGGGCTGTTTCTGTTCCCTCAACAGTGTCTGTGCCTCCCCCACAAGAACCAGGCATGTAATTACTTCACTACTTCAAGTAGTAACGAATGTCATGAAGTTAAAAACAAAAATTAAATACTTAAATATTTTCTATTTACTAGATATACACCAATCAGCCATAACATTATGACCACCTGCCTAATATTGTGTAGGTCCCCCTTTTTCCGCCAAAACAGCCCTGACCTGTCGAGGCATGGACTCCTGTAAGTCCAGTAATTTGCGAGGTGGGGCCTCCATGGATCAGATTTGTTTGTCCAGCACATACCACAGATGCTCGATTTGATTGAGATCTGGGGAATTTGGAGGCCAAGTCAACACCCTGAACTCGTGATTCATCAGACCAGGCCACCTTTTTCCATTGCTCCGTGGTCCAGTTCTGATGCTCACATGCCCATTGTAGGCACTTTCGGCAGTAGACAGGGGTCAGCATGGGCACCCTGACTAGTCTGCGGCTACGCAGCCCCATACGCAACAAACTGTGATGCACTGTGTGTTCCGACACCTTTCTATCAGAACCAGCATTAACTTTTTCTGTTGGATCGGACCACACGGGCCAGCCTTCGCTCCCCACGTGCATCAATGAGCCTTGGCCGACCCATGACCCTGTCGCCGGTTCACTGCTTTTCCTTCCTAGGACCACTTTTGATAGATACTGACCACTGCAAACCGGGAACACCCGAGCTGCAGTTTTGGAGATGCTCTGACCCAGTCGTATAGCCATCACAATTTGGCCCATGTCAAAGTCACTCAGATCCTTACGCTTGCCCATTTTTCCTGCTTCTAACACATCAACTTTGAGGACAAAATGTTCACTTGCTGCCTAATATATCCCACCCACTGACAGGTGCCATGATAACGAGATTATCAGTGTTATTCACTTAACCTGTCAGTGGTCATGAATACCTTGAAAAGGTAATGATAGATATATCACCATCTAAATTTACTGCACAAGCTTGTAAGTAAACGTTTATTATGTTATTTTGATTTTGAAACTAGTCAAAAGTGAAACAAGTTATCTATGTTCATTTCACATAGAAATTATCTTATTAGTGAATAAGGTGGCACAACCAAAGATAAAAACTTTAAACATGGAATATTGTTATTGCCATACTAATACTAACACTAATTAATCTGCTTCACAGTAAGAATATGAATAAACTTTTTTTAATACATTCAGAACGATCTAATTCTACTGTATCAAGACCACCTGGAGGTGACACTACCAACAAGGATGTATGCCAGTCAGATTGTAAATATGTATTACTTGCATAATCTTAATAAACATAACTTTCATTTGAAACATTTCTTTGTTTTTAAAACATAAGTCCACCTGTAAAGCCTACATCACCACTGTTATCAATGGTGTCAGAAGTGGCTCCATCTGGTCAAGCACAAGGTATGCTATTTACATTTCATTGATAAGTGTACTGAAATCACCATTATGTGCACATGCATACAAATACACAATTCATTGCTTTTGTTGTTTCACAAACCTAAGTTTTTGTCTGTACTGTCACTATATACATGTTTTTCTTAATCATTTACACTAAATAATTACCAGTTTAGAAAAAATTAAACACTATAAAAAGATACTGATATTTGATATTTTATGCAGGTACAGAGTCTGTGACTGTGAGTGCCATTGCCAGCGCACCATTACAGAAAATAGTTGTGTACTGTGCAAGCTTTGTGGTCTGGACTAAAAATTATTCATATATTTTGCCTAAAGGTACACCCCTACCACCTACTTCCATACAAGTGTCATCATTTGCTTCTCCTCACACAATTAGTTTTGATAAAGGAATCAAGGGTTGGAGATGTTCTCAAGAGTGGAAGGTGTGGATGAAGACAGAATTAGAAGCCTTGGGACTGTGGCCTGGATCGCATCCTGTATGTCTCCCAATGAACAGTGTTTCGCTGTTTTGACCAAAGTATTTTCAGTTCCACCTATTCTTTATTTGGAAACCTGAGGATAGTACCATTATGAGCAGGTTGAAAAACAATTTCACACTTCGCTGCTTCCATGGATGTTCTCAGCCACTGATAGTCTCATCTGGGGTGGGAAGACCCAGAGTGATTGTTGGCATCAGTGGTCAATATTATATATTTACATCCAGACTGTGCTGTAAAGCATGAAAAAAGCACTGGTTTGCTGACAATCCACAATGGCTGGAAAAACTTTCTCTGAGGTATACCAACATTTTACTGATTGTCTGATACAGAAGTATCAATGTCAAGAGTCAGTCATCAACAAGTTTACACAGGGCACATTTGGGCAAGTAATGAGATCTGACCACACCAGGAAAGTTGCCAGAAAAATTAAGTTGACATCTGACACCATGTCATCCTACGCTGTTATGAATGAGAATTGGATGATCCTTTCCTGGGTGATGGTGCAGTTGGAATGCAGATTAGCGAACAGATATGAAGGTGCTGGTGTAGAAAAGGCCCAATACCAGTGGGTAGATAGGTGAGTTTCTTTTAAACAATGGTATATATATCTGTGTATATATTCTTAAACTATTACTTTTTCAATTGTCTTATTAAATTTGTGAGAGATAGAAACATTATCCCCATTACTCAGGTCATACCAGGCAGGTCACCTTTATAAAAAAAGTTAAAATAACGAATTGATATCTGACTAACGGCCGGATTAAATCAAAACTTTGACCCACCCGCTAATAGCAAACTACAAACCTGTACATCATAGTGGTTACATTTATGATTAGAAGAAAATGGCATCTTACTAAAAATGAAGCTGCAACTGAGTACAGTTCTGTAGTTTTCTATTAGCGGGTGGGTCAAAATTTAGATTTAATCCCAGCCTAATTGTGCTGTACATAAATAGTAATGCATCTTAAAGCAAGGGTGAAAAGCACCTCTTTATCACATACAGTGAGGGAAAAAAGTATTTGATTCCCTGCTGATTTTGTACGTTTGCCCACTGACAAAGAAATGATCAGTCTATAATTTTAATGGTAGGTGTATTTTAACAGTGAGAGACAGAATAACAACAAAAAAATCCAGAAAAACGCATTTCAAAAAAGTTATAAATTGATTTGCATGTTAATGAGGGAAATAAGTATTTGATCCCCTATCAATCAGCAAGATTTCTGGCTCCCAGGTGTCTTTTATACAGGTAACGAGCTGAGATTAGGAGCACTCTCTTAAAGGGAGTGCTCCTAATCTCAGCTCGTTACCTGTATAAAAGACACCTGTCCACAGACTCAATCAATCAATCAGATTCCAAACTCTCCACCATGGCCAAGACCAAAGAGCTGTCCAAGGATGTCAGGGACAAGATTGTAGACCTACACAAGGCTGAAATGGGCTACAAGACCATCGCCAAGCAGCTTGGTGAGAAGGTGACAACAGTTGGTGTGATTATTCGCAAATGGAAGAAACACAAAATAACTGTCAGTCTCCCTCAGTCTGGGGCTCCGTGCCAGATCTCACCTCGTGGAGTTTCAATGATCTTGAGAACGGTGAGGAATCAGCCCAGAACTACATGGGAGGATCTTGTTAATGATCTCAAGGCAGCTGGGACCATAGTCACCAAGAAAACAATTGGTAACGCACTATGCCGTGAAGGACTGAAATCCTGCAGCGCCCGCAAGGCCCCCCTGCTCAAGAAAGCACATGTACAGGCCCGTCTGAAGTTTGCCATCATCTGAATGATTCAGAGGAGAACTGGGTGAAAGTGTTGTGGTCAGATGAGACCAAAATCAAGCTCTTTGGCATCAACTCAACTCGCCGTGTTTGGAGGAGGAGGAATGACCCCAAGAACACCATCCCCACCGTCAAACATGGAGGTGGAAACATTATGCTTTGGTGGTGTTTTTCTGCTAAGGGGACAGGACAACTGCACCGCATTAAAGGGACGATGGACAGGGCCATGTACTGTCAAATCTTGGGTGAGAACCTCCTTCCCTCAGCCAGGGCATTGTAAATGGGTCGTGGATGGGTATTCCAGCATGGCAATAAAATATTCTAATAATATTTTAAAAGTGCCTCAAAGCTAACCATATTGTGATCACAATTTGCCATTGGTTCTCTAACTACTGTCCCCCTGACTCTGTCTTGGTCATTTGAAAAGATCAAGTCAATACATGCACTCTCCCCAGTTGGTTCAATAACAAACTGAGTTAGAAAGCAGTCATTTACCATCTCAACCATTTCGATTTCTGCTTCTGTAGTCCCCACTGGGCTTTCCCAGTCTAAGTTTGGGAAATTGAAATCCCATTATAACAGCCACATCCTTGCTACATGCAGTCCTGATTACACTGTACAATGCAACATCTTGCTGAATATCTGAGTTTGGTGGCCTGTAACACACTCCTACCACTAATCCTCCAGATCTCTTGTTCAAAAGTTTCACCCACAAAGATTCTGTTCCATTACTGGGATCTAATACGAGTTCTTCTGCCTCAATGTCATTTTTGACATATAATGCTACCCCACCCCCTCTTCGATTTTGCCTGTCTCTCCTAAACTGTGTGTATCCTTCCAACTTGTATTCATCCCCATCATTTTCTGTAAGCCATGTTTCTGTCACTCCTACAACATCATAGTCACATGCCAGCACTGTGGCTTCCAAGTCTAACATCTTGTTCCTTATACTCCTGGCATTGATGTACAAACATTTCAGGACTTTCCTACTAGTGGGTTCCCTTTGTTTTCTTTCCTTAGAGGAACATCTCCCATTGTCATAGCTCCCTGTCCCCCTGGTTCCTAGTTTAAATGATTCTCAATTTCACTGCACATACGCTCTCCCAATGCATTAGCCCCCCTTCTGTTTAGATGTAGACTGTCCATTTTGTACAGGTCCCATCTATCCCAGAAGAGAGACCAATGCTCCATAAACCTAAACCCCTCTTCCCTACACCAAGCTTTCAACCATGTGTTAAACTTTCTAATCTCTGCCTGTCTCCCTGGCCTGGCACGTGGTAACGGAAGTATTTCAGAGAAAACTACCGTGGAGGTTCTGCTGTTTAGTTTTGTTCCTAACTCTTTAAATTTGTCTTGCAGAACCTCTGTCCTACCTTTTCCTATGTCATTGGTTCCAATGTAGACCATGACCAGTGGATTCCCTCCGGCTTTGGCCAGTAGCCCGTCTACTAGTTTAGGGAGATCTGCAACCTGAGCACCAGGCAGGCAAGATACCATGTGGGTCTCCTTGTCACTAGAACACACTGTGTGATCTACACCTCAAGAATTGAGTCTCCTACTAGAAATACCTCCCTCTTCTGGGGGGGAGTGTGCACCATGGTGCTCTGGTGCTCAACTGCCCCCCCATCACCCTCTGAGCTGTCACTGTCCAACTCTGTGTCCAGCAGTTGGAACCTGTTGAGCAATTCTAGCTCTTGGGGTGTCTCTAGGGGTTGTGCATGCCCTTTTCTGTGGTTACGACCTACTGTAACCCAGCAGTTCTCTACACTGTCCTGCTCTAAGGTCCCAACTCTCCTAGGTTTTGTAGTGCACACCATCTCTCTCATGGGCTGATTGACCAATTCTTCTATATCCCTAATACAGCACAGATCGACAAGCTGAGCCTCAAGATCACGAACCTTGATCTCTAGGATTTCAACCTGTTGACAACGTTCACAAATGAAACTTTCTTGGATGAGTTCATGCAGGAAGGCAAACATTCTGCAAATCTGACACTGTAGTGGCCACATGCTTCTAAATGTTAGTTTTTTTTTTTTTTTTTGTCTCTTGGTTCCTATTGCCTAGTCAACTGCCTAACTTTTGTCAGTGAGAAACAGCTGTTTAAGTAGCTTGTGTCTACCTACCCCCAATTCACACCTAACAGGCCACACCTGGCTCCTCCTGCAACAGAACAGGTTGTGTGTGTGTGTGTATACATTTCAGCGAAAAAGTGAATTTAAATACATTTTTTTATTTGTTTGTTTAACAAAAGACTGGTGTAGGAATTCCTCTCCTGAGCCCCGGTGAAGCTGCCCAGATGTCTGATGAAGATGAAGGTGTCAGCACTGCTGATGAGTCTGACAATGATGACGAGGACCCTGACCATGGCAGTGAGGATGAAAACAGCACCTCTGACATTGACGGGGGAGTTGGGCAATCAGCAGAAAGAGAGGTAACTATAAAGGCCCTAGAACCTTCTATAGTCATGTGCTTATTTACTTAGAGACTCATTTCAGTTTTAAGTGTTATTTTCTTTTCTCTTCATTAGAATAATGGTGGCCCTGACACCAGTGACATTGATTCCTCTGTCGGTTCTTTAAGACCCAGAACAAGACTGACCATTGCATGCTTCTGTTCTTGCCTTGCTAGAACCCACAAGAGTTTTGATTCAGACAGTGAAGGTGGGAGATATAATTGTAAATACCAGGATGAGCATGTTAGACTGGTGATGAGACATACTGTAAAGGCCAGTGTCGCCCTTGTGTTAAAACATTGTATAGGCCGTGAATTAGTTGATAAATGTGAAGCCTGTCTGATAGGAGACCCCAGCCAACTACATCACATCTGTCTAACTTTAGATCATGAGCAAGGTAGTGTCTGGAGTAGTGTAGCTCTTATATGCGACAAAATAAGTGTCACAAGTTTGCTAAACGTTTTGTTATGTGTTGCTCGTACCCTACGTGGAATGAGTATAAACAAGCAGACTGAGAAAGAAGTGAAAACTCTTTTGCATAGCCTAGAAACATGCGCTCTACCTTCAAGATGGTTTAGTGACTTGTTAGAAAGTGTGGATGAGAATGTAATGCAAATAGATAGTCTTATCATGTGTTTTACAAACATAAATAAAATACTGTTTGTGTCTGTATAATAAGACATTACATTTTAATTCCTATATTTTTTCAGAGAAAGAAAGCCCTGGGGACCTTGGAATTACGTTTACGTATGTTTGAGGAATCTTGTCATCCTCACTCTAATAGCTTGCAAGATTGGTGATTTGTATGATACTGGTAATTCTGATGTGAAATCTCTAGTTGAGGATGTTGAGAAAACAGTGGAGGCACTTCCCAATGTGCTCAAGAGAATGCTGTATAAAGAGTCACCGCCTGGTGAATCTGCTTTTACAGCTGTCCAAAACGTTCTGCAGAGATCTTTTGGAAATACTATTCCTATCATGACCAAACCCAATTTCTACACTGTGCTAGACAGAATAGCCATGATCAGTGTCACAGCCCTTGCCATTAAACAAGTAGAGGGAGTTGCTAGTGCAGTACAATTCAGTTGTTTCTTCCTGGCTGCTGTAGGTGTTCGGGAGGCGGGGTCATTGGTCACCTGTGTCAGTATCTAATCTCACTGTCTACATCTGACCTGATGCCTTGTTATCATGTTTTAGAACTGTCACAATAAAATACTGACATTGATGCATATTTTACCGAGTGTCATTTTTTGAATGTCTATACCTTTCTTTTTCTTTTATTTTGCTAACACTGTACCATCCCAAACCTAATCATAAAATATATAACATAAAAACATCACACTCACATCACTAAACACAGTTTAAAATACTTTTTATTAAAACTTTTTTTTATTTTATATTGCCAACACCATATCATACCAAACCTAGTCATAAAACATATAACCTAAAACAAATAATAATACGTTTAACTGTTGTCAAGATGACCTGTGCCCTTTCCAAAATTACTGTCAGCCTAACAAGATGGCGGTCATCCTAACAAGATGGCTGACTAGAGAGGGTCAAAGGGTAAACTCGGGGGGTGGTAGGAAGGAGGAGATGGTTCCGGTTCAAAGGTTAACCGGGGGTAAGGAGGGGGCTTTGTGGCCCATGGGGCATCTGGGTGAGGAGGGGCTTCCGGCTGTCACTTTGACATAAGCTGCCATTATCACTACTCAACAGATTGTTCAATAAATCATGGACAGCAGCAGCAGTAACTAATATGACTAAAACATGTTTGGTTTCTACGGATGGTTCATCAGCAGGGAAAACTCAGGTTCTTCTACTGTTCCACAAAAGTGTTCAAATTGTATGGGTCTGAAGGTCTGACTGATTCAGGAATGCCTTTTGAGCAGTTTATTACAACCATGTATTTCCAGAGGGTGCTTGATGCCACAAAACAAAGAGTAGTGCAGAAGAATGAAAAGAAGAGGAAGCAGCCTGAACCCCACCCTGCTGGCTGACTGTGCCGCTTCTGCCAGCTACAATTACAACAGGGGCCAAACAGACCCCACGTCCATACAATGTTACCAGGAGTGGCTGGAAAATACATATACTGTCCGACCAAGGTGTCTGAACATTACAAAAATCTGGGCATGACACAGGAGATAACATGGACAGAAATGCAATCCTCAGAGAGAGATTGGCAGAGAGAGAAAGGAAAATAAAATGGTTTGTCTTCCAGCAATAGCTGTAATACCTTGCATTTGTCCACATTGAATTTCATCTGCTAGGTGTCGGCACACAACTGAATATTATCTAAGTCCCTTTGAATAACCTGTGCTGCCGAGATTGTATCTGCTGAGCCACCTATTTTACTATCATCTACAAATTTGACAAGTTTGCTAACTATCCCAGAGTCTAGATCATTAATATAGATTAGAAAAAGCAAAGGCCCTAGTACTGATCCCTGTGGAACTCCACTAACAACCTCACTCCAGTTAGAAGCAACTCCTCTAATCGACACCCTCTGCTTCCTATACATCAACCAGTTCATAATCCATCTACTTACATTACCCTGAATGCCTACAGCTTCCAATTTGACGTGTGAACAGAGAGCTCCTGCGATATTTCAATTTTTTTCAGCAAACGTTATTTTCTTGTTTTTATTTTAAGCGATGAACTGCAGTATATTATGTGTATTATTGTTTTAAAACCATGTCTAAACAAAAAGGCAAGAAGGGGCCAGCGATGGAGGCGACTCAACCCGATTCGCATTCAGGCATGACTGGGGCTGGCAATCCCTCACCAGAAAGTGGTGGAGACCTGGCCTTTCTTGTCGCAGCGGTGAGCAAAATACAGAGCTCCATAGAATCGTTTTGATCTGAAATGCGTGAGGCTATTGCTACTCTTAAGGGCACTCGTATGGCAGCCGACTGCAGGAGGTAGAGAGGTCTCTGAGCGACATATCTGACAGGGTGACGGAAGCCTCTTGCAGCGGCCTTTCTGCAGAGAATGAGATGCTCAAATGGAAAGTAAAGGATTTAGGTGGAAGGGGACGGAGGAACAACCTGTGTGTTGTTGGTGTAGTGAAAGTAGTGGAGGGTCGTGATCCTACTACTTTCCTGTCGTAGTTCTTTGTTGATATCATTGGGAAGAATAAGTCGGACTCCCTGCCTGTTCTGGATCGTGCTCACCGATCGATAATGCCAAGACCTAGGGAAGGAGACAGGCCCCGTCCCATTATTCTTAGGGTGCACTACTTCCAGGTTAAGGAGTACATTCAACGGCTATCGAGAGAGCTATCGAAGGGAGATTATGACCACTGACAGGTGAAGTGATTAACACTGATAATCTAGTTATCATGGCACCTGTCAGTTGGTGGGATATATTAGGCAGCAAGTGAACATTTTGTCCTCAAAGTTGATGTGTTAGAAGCAGGAAAAATGGGCAAGCATAAGGATCTGAGCGACTTTGACAAGGGCCAAATTGGCTAGACGACTGGGTCAGAGCATCTCCAAAACAGCAGCTCATGTGGGGTGTTCCTGGTCTGCAGTGGTCAGTACCTATCAAAAGTGGTCCTAGGAAGGAAAAGTAGTGAACCGGCGACAGGGTTATGGGTCAGCCAATGCTCATTGAAGCACATGGGGAGCAAAGGCTGGCCTGTGTGGTCCAATCCAACAGATGAGCTACTGTAGCTCAAATTGCTGAAAAAGTTAATTCTGGTTCTGATAGAAAGGTGTTACATATTGATTACTTTTAGACAATAAGCTACTCCCTTCTGTTAACTCTTGCATTTATGATAGTATAGTAATATCTGATCAAGCCCCTTTTGAATTAACGCTTCTATAATCAATCTCCACCTTGGGGTCCTTGGCAATTTAATTCTCAATTTAATTCCCTATTATAAGTTTATTATTTTGCAGATAGGTCTGTTCCTACATATCAACACTATCCCAGTCATCTCCAATTCCACACTATGGGAGACCCTGAGAATTTACCTGCATGGAAAAATAATTTAATACGTTGCTCAAACTAATAAACAGCAATCACAGCTCCCATGCCTGACCTCTATAAGGATCGATTAACTCTGCAGACTGAATTCAAATTCTTGTCTATCAAGCAGGCTGAACATCTACTATATAAGTCCTGCCATACTATGTATGAACATGGGGACAAAGCAAGTAAAATCCTGGCTCATCAATTGCGTCAATCTGTAGCTGCCAATTTAATTACTGAGATTCGCACGCATACTGGCTCAACCACTGTGGATCAGCAAGAAATACATGGATTTAGGGTCTTTTATTCCACTCTATACACTTCTGATTTCCCTTCTGTACAATTCTTTTTTTGATAACTTAGATATTCCTGCAATTAATCCTGAATCTAAAGCAAGCTTAAAACAGCCTCTTTCTCTTGAAGAGGGCAATTCAGTCAATGCAGAGTGGTAAGTCTCCAGGTCCAGACTGGTTTCCAGTGGAATTTTATTAAAAAATCTGCCCTCAACTTGCCCCTTTGCTCAGTTCTGCATTTTTAAAATCCTTCACTTCTTTGTCCCTACCTCCAACCTATGTCAAGCATCTATTTAATTGTTATTAAAAAAGGACAAGAACCCCTTGAACTGTGCTTCGTATCATCCCTTCTCCCCTCTTAACACAAATGTAAATATCCTTGCCAAGACTTTGGCACATCGGCTTGAGGCAGTCCTACCTTCAGTAATCTCACTTGACCAAACAGGGTTAATACATTGATTAATGATGTGTGTGTTATATATACTTACACCTGGAAAAGCAAAGTATATCACTAAGGGGCAAATAGCAGCAATTCGTTTTTACTAATGCACCTGACCGAGTATGTCAATTTTTTCGGGTATAGCTCACACAGGAAACTTCTCATGTTCATCCTTTCAACGTTACAGCAAAGACCAAGCGATTCTGCACAGTTCAGTATATAACATGTCACCATAAATTACGATTTCACTGAGAGAGAAGAGGACACCCCTCGAGTGAAGTCATTCACTCGTGGTGGCACTCGATTTCAGTTTGAAATGACTTTATATTCAAATTATATTTTTAGTTTCGCTTTAATTTTCTCTTGTACTTCTTCCCTGTTTCTCTACAGCTTAAACAATCCCTCAATATAAACACATCTCAGTTCACAGTATTTGTATTTGCATGCAGAAGTCTTTGTGTGTTTGAACGAATACTTTCCACTCTAATACTGTACTGTTGCAAGTGACTGATTGTGACTTAGGGCAGGATTAAATCAAAAATGTTTGCGCTGCGAGTCGCTTGCAGAAGCATTAGCAGCATGACTGCGAGTGGAAATTGCGCTGCTAAACTATCGTGGTATTAAATCTGACCCCATTTGCGCCGCAAAACAACCTTCTCTCAGCTCCTTTCTGGCACAATGAGAGAGAATAAAACACAACTTTCACACAGCCGCTACTACAACACTACACCACTATACTCAGTCGCGCTTTCATGTTTAGTTAGATGCTACTCTCGTCTAATTTTTAAAGTAACTCCCATGATGTACAGTTGTGTAGTTTGCTATTAGCGGCTGGTTAAAGTTGTAGTTAATCCCGCCCAACAATACATTGGGAGTGGTTACATTTTCGCTGCATTAAATCAAGAAAATATCTGCGAGAAAACACCCTGAAAATGCTCTCGCAGTCTAAAGCCTCTCGCGGTTAAGGCACAGTGAAGAGAAAGCGCAGCTCCGGCTTTATTCACAGTGCGGCTCTGTGTCAGTGAAATAACTGTGTACAATGCGATAATAATACATTAGATGTTGCGCCCAACATCTACATAAACGAAATGTTGCTTATTATTCGTGCACATAGAGAAAATATATATTTATATTGTTTTGTTCAGCAATGTGTCCGTGTTCGTTTTGTTTCGTTTTGGTTTCATTACTTGTTTATTCTGCTCTTGCTTTCTTCCTTTCATGTCTTAACAATTGATTCCTTCTTATCAGATCTTTCATGGGAAAAGTGCTACTATCAAGTGTATATACACTATCAAGTGTATATTACATCTCACTCGTACTCACTACAATGATGTATATTAAGCCTATACCCTATGTTACGGGGGTGTTTCCATGTTTGATACATTTCGATACACGGATTGAATGTGGATTGTGATTGATGCATTTTGTAGCTGATGTTGGACAGTACAGTATTTCTACAGTTCACGCATCTCTCTCTACAGGCTGCTCGGTGCTTCTCACTGACAGTTATAGGGGCTGGAAAACGGTGTTTCTACAGACGCATAATGGGGGGGAGTTTGGACGCTGTTCTCCGTTGCTTCGTACGTCTTTGATCATAATATTTTTAGGGGGGCTGACAGAAAATGTAGGGGGGCTGGAGCCCCACTGAATAGGGTCTAGCGACGCCCGTGGGCTATATGTATATTTGGGAATGAAGGCGACTTTTAAGACACAAACACTACATCGAATTACACTGTCAGCAGCTGTATAATTGCTATTATGAATATGTACACAAAAAGGTAAAGCATCTGGAGACGTCTGGATGACATTTATAGAATATTGTTACAGGCATATATGGTTGTATAACTTGCAAGCCAGTACACATATAAGTGTGTGATGTTTAGGCACTGCACATTGGGTGCAAAAACCCCCACACACACAAAAAAAAATAATATATATATATATATATATATATATATACAGTGAGGGAAAAAAGTATTTGATCCCCTGCTGATTTTGTACGTTTGCCCACTGACAAAGAAATGATCAGTCTATAATTTTAATGGTAGGTGTATTTTAACAGTGAGAGACAGAATAACAACAAAAAAATGCAGAAAAACGCATTTCAAAAAAGTTATAAATTGATTTGCATGTTAATGAGGGAAATAAGTATTTGATCCCCTATCAATCAGCAAGATTTCTGGCTCCCAGGTGTCATTTATACAGGTAACGAGCTGAGATTAGGAGCACTCTCTTAAAGGGAGTGCTCCTAATCTCAGCTCGTTACCTGTATAAAAGACACCTGTCCACAGACTCAATCAATCAATCAGATTCCAAACTCTCCACCATGGCCAAGACCAAAGAGCTGTCCAAGGATGTCAGGGACAAGATTGTAGACCTACACAAGTCTGAAATGGGCTACAAGACCATCGCCAAGCAGCTTGGTGAGAAGGTGACAACAGTTGGTGTGATTATTCGCAAATGGAAGAAACACAAAATAACTGTCAGTCTCCCTCAGTCTGGGGCTCCGTGCCAGATCTCACCTCGTGGAGTTTCAATGATCTTGAGAACGGTGAGGAATCAGCCCAGAACTACATGGGAGGATCTTGTTAATGATCTCAAGGCAGCTGGGACCATAGTCACCAAGAAAACAATTGGTAACGCACTATGCTGTGAAGGACTGAAATCCTGCAGCGCCCGCAAGGCCCCCCTGCTCAAGAAAGCACATGTACAGGCCCGTCTGAAGTTTGCCATCATCTGAATGATTCAGAGGAGAACTGGGTGAAAGTGTTGTGGTCAGATGAGACCAAAATCAAGCTCTTTGGCATCAACTCAACTCGCCGTGTTTGGAGGAGGAGGAATGACCCCAAGAACACCATCCCCACTGTCAAACATGGAGGTGGAAACATTATGCTTTGGTGGTGTTTTTCTGCTAAGGGGACAGGACAACTGCACCGCATTAAAGGGACGATGGACAGGGCCATGTACTGTCAAATCTTGGGTGAGAACCTCCTTCCCTCAGCCAGGGCATTGTAAATGGGTCGTGGATGGGTATTCCAGCATGGCAATAAAATATTCTAATAATATTTTAAAAGTGCCTCAAAGCTAACCATATTGTGATCACAATTTGCCATTGGTTCTCTAACTACTGTCCCCCTGACTCTGTCTTGGTCATTTGAAAAGATCAAGTCAATACATGCACTCTCCCCAGTTGGTTCAATAACAAACTGAGTTAGAAAGCAGTCATTTACCATCTCAACCATTTCGATTTCTGCTTCTGTAGTCCCCACTGGGCTTTCCCAGTCTAAGTTTGGGAAATTGAAATCCCATTATAATAGCCACATCCTTGCTACATGCAGTCCTGATTACACTGTACAATGCAACATCTTGCTGAATATCTGAGTTTGGTGGCCTGTAACACACTGCTACCACTAATCCTCCAGATCTCTTGTTCAAAAGTTTCACCCACAAAGATTCTGTTCCATTACTGGGATCTAATATGAGTTCTTCTGCCTCAATGTCATTTTTGACATATAATGCTACCCCACCCCCTCTTCGATTTTGCCTGTCTCTCCTAAACTGTGTGTATCCTTCCAACTTGTATTCATCCCCATCATTTTCTGTAAGCCATGTTTCTGTCACTCCTACAACATCATAGTCACATGCCAGCACTGTGGCTTCCAAGTCTAACATCTTGTTCCTTATACTCCTGGCATTGATGTACAAACATTTCAGGACTTTCCTACTAGTGGGTTCCCTTTGTTTTCTTTCCTTAGAGGAACATCTCCCATTGTCATAGCTCCCTGTCCCCCTGGTTCCTAGTTTAAATGATTCTCAATTTCACTGCACATACGCTCTCCCAATGCATTAGCCCCCCTTCTGTTTAGATGTAGACTGTCCATTTTGTACAGGTCCCATCTATCCCAGAAGAAAGACCAATGCTCCATAAACCTAAACCCCTCTTCCCTACACCAAGCTTTCAACCATGTGTTAAACTTTCTAATCTCTGCCTGTCTCCCTGGCCTGGCACGTGGTAACGGAAGTATTTCAGAGAAAACTACCGTGGAGGTTCTGCTGTTTAGTTTTGTTCCTAACTCTTTAAATTTGTCTTGCAGAACCTCTGTCCTACCTTTTCCTATGTCATTGGTTCCAATGTAGACCATGACCAGTGGATTCCCTCCGGCTTTGGCCAGTAGCCCGTCTACTAGTTTAGGGAGATCTGCAACCTGAGCACCAGGCAGGCAAGATACCATGTGGGTCTCCTTGTCACTAGAACACACTGTGTGATCTACACCTCAAGAATTGAGTCTCCTACTAGAAATACCTCCCTCTTCTGGGGGGGAGTGTGCACCATGGTGCTCTGGTGCTCAACTGCCCCCCCATCACCCTCTGAGCTGTCACTGTCCAACTCTGTGTCCAGCAGTTGGAACCTGTTGAGCAATTCTAGCTCTTGGGGTGTCTCTAGGGGTTGTGCATGCCCTTTTCTGTGGTTACGACCTACTGTAACCCAGCAGTTCTCTACACTGTCCTGCTCTAAGGTCCCAACTCTCCTAGGTTTTGTAGTGCACACCATCTCTCTCATGGGCTGATTGACCAATTCTTCTATATCCCTAATACAGCACAGATCGACAAGCTGAGCCTCAAGATCACGAACCTTGATCTCTAGGATTTCAACCTGTTGACAACGTTCACAAATGAAACTTTCTTGGATGAGTTCATGCAGGAAGGCAAACATTCTGCAAATCTGACACTGTAGTGGCCACATGCTTCTAAATGTTAGTTTTTTTTTTTTTTTTTTTGTCTCTTGGTTCCTATTGCCTAGTCAACTGCCTAACTTTTGTCAGTGAGAAACAGCTGTTTAAGTAGCTTGTGTCTACCTACCCCCAATTCACACCTAACAGGCCACACCTGGCTCCTCCTGCAACAGAACAGGTTGTGTGTGTGTGTGTATACATTTCAGCGAAAAAGTGAATTTAAATACATTTTTTTATTTGTTTGTTTAACAAAAGACTGGTGTAGGAATTCCTCTCCTGAGCCCCGGTGAAGCTGCCCAGATGTCTGATGAAGATGAAGGTGTCAGCACTGCTGATGAGTCTGACAATGATGACGAGGACCCTGACCATGGCAGTGAGGATGAAAACAGCACCTCTGACATTGACGGGGGAGTTGGGCAATCAGCAGAAAGAGAGGTAACTATAAAGGCCCTAGAACCTTCTATAGTCATGTGCTTATTTACTTAGAGACTCATTTCAGTTTTAAGTGTTATTTTCTTTTCTCTTCATTAGAATAATGGTGGCCCTGACACCAGTGACATTGATTCCTCTGTCGGTTCTTTAAGACCCAGAACAAGACTGACCATTGCATGCTTCTGTTCTTGCCTTGCTAGAACCCACAAGAGTTTTGATTCAGACAGTGAAGGTGGGAGATATAATTGTAAATACTAGGATGAGCATGTTAGACTGGTGATGAGACATACTGTAAAGGCCAGTGTCGCCCTTGTGTTAAAACATTGTATAGGCCGTGAATTAGTTGATAAATGTGAAGCCTGTCTGATAGGAGACCCCAGCCAACTACATCACATCTGTCTAACTTTAGATCATGAGCAAGGTAGTGTCTGGAGTAGTGTAGCTCTTATATGCGACAAAATAAGTGTCACAAGTTTGCTAAACGTTTTGTTATGTGTTGCTCGAACCCTACGTGGAATGAGTATAAACAAGCAGACTGAGAAAGAAGTGAAAACTCTTTTGCATAGCCTAGAAACATGCGCTCTACCTTCAAGATGGTTTAGTGACTTGTTAGAAAGTGTGGATGAGAATGTAATGCAAATAGATAGTCTTATCATGTGTTTTACAAACATAAATAAAATACTGTTTGTGTCTGCTCTGCTTTTCTGTATAATAAGACATTACATTTTAATTCCTATATTTTTTCAGAGAAAGAAAGCCCTGGGGACCTTGGAATTACGTTTACGTATGTTTGAGGAATCTTGTCATCCTCACTCTAATAGCTTGCAAGATTGGTGATTTGTATGATACTGGTAATTCTGATGTGAAATCTCTAGTTGAGGATGTTGAGAAAACAGTGGAGGCACTTCCCAATGTGCTCAAGAGAATGCTGTATAAAGAGTCACCGCCTGGTGAATCTGCTTTTACAGCTGTCCAAAACATTCTGCAGAGATCTTTTGGAAATACTATTCCTATCATGACCAAACCCAATTTCTACACTGTGCTAGACAGAATAGCCATGATCAGTGTCACAGCCCTTGCCATTAAACAAGTAGAGGGAGTTGCTAGTGCAGTACAATTCAGTTGTTTCTTCCTGGCTGCTGTAGGTGTTCGGGAGGCGGGGTCATTGGTCACCTGTGTCAGTATCTAATCTCACTGTCTACATCTGACCTAATGTCTTGTTATCATGTTTTAGAACTGTCACAATAAAATACTGACATTGATGCATATTTTACCGAGTGTCATTTTTTGAATGTCTATACCTTTCTTTTTCTTTTATTTTGCTAACACTGTACCATCCCAAACCTAATCATAAAATATATAACATAAAAACATCACACTCACATCACTAAACACAGTTTAAAATACTTTTTATTAAAACTTTTTTTTATTTTATATTGCCAACACCATATCATACCAAACCTAGTCATAAAACATATAACCTAAAACAAATAATAATACGTTTAACTGTTGTCAAGATGACCTGTGCCCTTTCCAAAATTACTGTCAGCCTAACAAGATGGCGGTCATCCTAACAAGATGGCTGACTAGAGAGGGTCAAAGGGTAAACTCGGGGGGTGGTAGGATGGAGGAGATGGTTCCGGTTCAAAGGTTAACCGGGGGTAAGGAAGGGGCTTTGTGACCCATGGGGCATCTGGGTAAGGAGGGGGCTTCCTGGCCCATGGGACATCTGGGTGAGGAGGGGCTTCCTTGCCCATGAGGCATCTGGGTGAGGAGGGGCTTCCGGCTGTCACTTTGACATAAGCTGCCATTATCACTACTCAACAGATTGTTCAATAAATCATGGACAGCAGCAGCAGTAACTATTATGACTAAAACATGTTTGGTTTCTACGGATGGTTCATCAGCAGGGAAAACTCAGGTTCTTTTACTCTTCCACAAAAGTGTTCAAATTGTATGGGTCTGAAGGTCTGACTGATTCAGGAATGCCTTTTGAGCAGTTTATTACAACCATGTATTTCCAGAGGGTGCTTGATGCCACAAAACAAAGAGTAGTGCAGAAGAATGAAAAGAAGAGGAAGCAGCCTGAACCCCACCCCGCTGGCTGACTGTGCCGCTTCTGCCAGCTACAATTACAACAGGGGCCAAACAGACCCCACGTCCATACAATGTTACCAGGAGTGGCTGGAAAATACATATACTGTCCGACCAAGGTGTCTGAACATTACAAAAATCTGGGCATGACACAGGAGATAACATGGACAGAAATGCAATCCTCAGAGAGAGATTGGCAGAGAGAGAAAGGAAAATAAAATGGTTTGTCTTCCAGCAATAGCTGTAATACCTTGCATTTGTCCACATTGAATTTCATCTGCTAGGTGTCGGCACACAACTGAATATTATCTAAGTCCCTTTGAATAACCTATGCTGCCGAGATTGTATCTGCTGAGCCACCTATTTTACTATCATCTACAAATTTGACAAGTTTGCTAACTATCCCAGAGTCTAGATCATTAATATAGATTAGAAAAAGCAAAGGCCCTAGTACTGATCCCTGTGGAACTCCACTAACAACCTCACTCCAGTTAGAAGCAACTCCTCTAATCGACACCCTCTGCTTCCTATACATCAACCAGTTCATAATCCATCTACTTACATTACCCTGAATGCCTACAGCTTCCAATTTGACGTGTGAACAGAGAGCTCCTGCGATATTTCAATTTTTTTCAGCAAACGTTATTTTCTTGTTTTTATTTTAAGCGATGAACTGCAGTATATTATGTGTATTATTGTTTTAAAACCATGTCTAAACAAAAAGGCAAGAAGGGGCCAGCGATGGAGGCGACTCAACCCGATTCGGATTCAGGCATGACTGGGGCTGGCAATCCCTCACCAGAAAGTGGCGGAGACCTGGCCGTTCTTGTCGCAGCGGCTAGCAAAATACAGAGCTCCATAGAATCGTTTTGATCTGAAATGCGTGAGGCTATTGCTACTCTTAAGGGCACTCGTATGGCAGCCGACTGCAGGAGGTAGAGAGGTCTCTGAGCGACATATCTGACAGGGTGACGGAAGCCTCTTGCAGCGGCCTTTCTGCAGAGAATGAGATGCTCAAATGGAAAGTAAAGGATTTAGGTGGAAGGGGACGGAGGAACAACCTGTGTGTTGTTGGTGTAGTGAAAGTAGTGGAAGGTCGTGATCCTACTACTTTCCTGTCGTAGTTCTTTGTTGATATCATTGGGAAGAATAAGTCGGACTCCCTGCCTGTTCTGGATCGTGCTCACCGATCGATAATGCCAAGACCTAGGGAAGGAGACAGGCCCCGTCCCATTATTCTTAGGGTGCACTACTTCCAGGTTAAGGAGTACATTCAACGGCTATCGAGAGAGCTATCGAAGGGAGATTATGACCACTGACAGGTGAAGTGATTAACACTGATAATCTAGTTATCATGGCACCTGTCAGTGGGTGGGATATATTAGGCAGCAAGTGAACATTTTGTCCTCAAAGTTGATGTGTTAGAAGCAGGAAAAATGGGCAAGCATAAGGATCTGAGCGACTTTGACAAGGGCCAAATTGGCTAGACGACTGGGTCAGAGCATCTCCAAAACAGCAGCTCATGTGGGGTGTTCCTGGTCTGCAGTGGTCAGTACCTATCAAAAGTGGTCCTAGGAAGGAAAAGTAGTGAACCGGCGACAGGGTTATGGGTCAGCCAATGCTCATTGAAGCACATGGGGAGCAAAGGCTGGCCTGTGTGGTCCAATCCAACAGATGAGCTACTGTAGCTCAAATTGCTGAAAAAGTTAATTCTGGTTCTGATAGAAAGGTGTTACATATTGATTACTTTTAGACAATAAGCTACTCCCTTCTGTTAACTCTTGCATTTATGATAGTATAGTAATATCTGATCAAGCCCCTTTTGAATTAACGCTTCTATAATCAATCTCCACCTTGGGGTCCTTGGCAATTTAATTCTCAATTTAATTCCCTATTATAAGTTTATTATTTTGCAGATAGGTCTGTTCCTACATATCAACACTATCCCAGTCATCTCCAATTCCACACTATGGGAGACCCTGAGAATTTACCTGCATGGAAAAATAATTTAATACGTTGCTCAAACTAATAAACAGCAATCACAGCTCCCATGCCTGACCTCTATAAGGATCGATTAACTCTGCAGACTGAATTCAAATTCTTGTCTATCAAGCAGGCTGAACATCTACTATATAAGTCCTGCCATACTATGTATGAACATGGGGACAAAGCAAGTAAAATCCTGGCTCATCAATTGCGTCAGTCTGTAGCTGCCAATTTAATTACTGAGATTCGCACGCATACTGGCTCAACCACTGTGGATCAGCAAGAAATACATGGATTTAGGGTCTTTTATTCCACTCTATACACTTCTGATTTCCCTTCTGTACAATTCTTTTTTTGATAACTTAGATATTCCTGCAATTAATCCTGAATCTAAAGCAAGCTTAAAACAGCCTCTTTCTCTTGAAGAGGGCAATTCAGTCAATGCAGAGTGGTAAGTCTCCAGGTCCAGACTGGTTTCCAGTGGAATTTTATTAAAAAATCTGCCCTCAACTTGCCCCTTTGCTCAGTTCTGCATTTTTAAAATCCTTCACTTCTTTGTCCCTACCTCCAACCTATGTCAAGCATCTATTTAATTGTTATTAAAAAAGGACAAGAACCCCTTGAACTGTGCTTCGTATCATCCCATCTCCCCTCTTAACACAAATGTAAATATCCTTGCCAAGACTTTGGCACATCGGCTTGAGGCAGTCCTACCTTCAGTAATCTCACTTGACCAAAGAGGGTTAATACATTGATTAATGATGTGTGTGTTATATATACTTACACCTGGAAAAGCAAAGTATATCACTAAGGGGCAAATAGCAGCAATTCGTTTTTACTAATGCACCTGACCGAGTATGTCAATTTTTTCGGGTATAGCTCACACAGGAAACTTCTCATGTTCATCCTTTCAACGTTACAGCAAAGACCAAGCGATTCTGCACAGTTCAGTATATAACATGTCACCATAAATTACGATTTCACTGAGAGAGAAGAGGACACCCCTCGAGTGAAGTCATTCACTCGTGGTGGCACTCGATTTCAGTTTGAAATGACTTTATATTCAAATTATATTTTTAGTTTCGCTTTAATTTTCTCTTGTACTTCTTCCCTGTTTCTCTACAGCTTAAACAATCCCTCAATATAAACACATCTCAGTTCACAGTATTTGTATTTGCATGCAGAAGTCTTTGTGTGTTTGAACGAATACTTTCCACTCTAATACTGTACTGTTGCAAGTGACTGATTGTGACTTAGGGCAGGATTAAATCAAAAATGTTTGCGCTGCGAGTCGCTTGCAGAAGCATTAGCAGCATGACTGCGAGTGGAAATTGCGCTGCTAAACTATCGTGGTATTAAATCTGACCCCATTTGCGCCGCAAAACGACCTTCTCTCAGCTCCTTTCTGGCACAATGAGAGAGAATAAAACACAACTTTCACACAGCCGCTACTACAACACTACACCACTATACTCAGTCGCGCTTTCATGTTTAGTTAGATGCTACTCTCGTCTAATTTTTAAAGTAACTCCCATGATGTACAGTTGTGTAGTTTGCTATTAGCGGCTGGTTAAAGTTGTAGTTAATCCCGCCCAACAATACATTGGGAGTGGTTACATTTTCGCTGCATTAAATCAAGAAAATATCTGCGAGAAAACACCCTGAAAATGCTCTCGCAGTCTAAAGCCTCTCGCGGTTAAGGCACAGTGAAGAGAAAGCGCAGCTCCGGCTTTATTCACAGTGCGGCTCTGTGTCAGTGAAATAACTGTGTACAATGCGATAATAATACATTAGATGTTGCGCCCAACATCTACATAAACGAAATGTTGCTTATTATTCGTGCACATAGAGAAAATATATATTTATATTGTTTTGTTCAGCAATGTGTCCGTGTTCGTTTTGTTTCGTTTTGGTTTCATTACTTGTTTATTCTGCTCTTGCTTTCTTCCTTTCATGTCTTAACAATTGATTCCTTCTTATCAGATCTTTCATGGGAAAAGTGCTACTATCAAGTGTATATACACTATCAAGTGTATATTACACCTCACTCGTACTCACTACAATGATGTATATTCAGCCTATACCCTATGTTACGGGGGTGTTTCCATGTTTGATACATTTGGATACACGGATTGAATGTGGATTGTGATTGATGCATTTTGTAGCTGATGTTGGACAGTACAGTATTTCTACAGTTCACGCATCTCTCTCTACAGGCTGCTCGGTGCTTCTCACTGACAGTTATAGGGGCTGGAAAACGGTGTTTCTACAGACGCATAATGGGGGGGAGTTTGGACGCTGTTCTCCGTTGCTTCGTACGTCTTTGATAGTAATATTTTTAGGGGGGCTGACAGAAAATGTAGGGGGGCTGGAGCCCCACTGAATAAGGTCTAGCGACGCCCGTGGGCTATATGTATATTTGGGAATGAAGGCGACTTTTAAGACACAAACACTACATCGAATTACACTGTCAGCAGCTGTATAATTGCTATTATGAATATGTACACAAAAAGGTAAAGCATCTGGAGACGTCTGGATGACATTTATAGAATATTGTTACAGGCATATATGGTTGTATAACTTGCAAGCCAGTACACATATAAGTGTGTGATGTTTAGGCACTGCACATTGGGTGCAAAAACCCCCACACACACAAAAAAAAATAATATATATATATATATATATATATATATACAGTGAGGGAAAAAAGTATTTGATCCCCTGCTGATTTTGTACGTTTGCCCACTGACAAAGAAATGATCAGTCTATAATTTTAATGGTAGGTGTATTTTAACAGTGAGAGACAGAATAACAACAAAAAAATGCAGAAAAACGCATTTCAAAAAAGTTATAAATTGATTTGCATGTTAATGAGGGAAATAAGTATTTGATCCCCTATCAATCAGCAAGATTTCTGGCTCCCAGGTGTCATTTATACAGGTAACGAGCTGAGATTAGGAGCACTCTCTTAAAGGGAGTGCTCCTAATCTCAGCTCGTTACCTGTATAAAAGACACCTGTCCACAGACTCAATCAATCAATCAGATTCCAAACTCTCCACCATGGCCAAGACCAAAGAGCTGTCCAAGGATGTCAGGGACAAGATTGTAGACCTACACAAGTCTGAAATGGGCTACAAGACCATCGCCAAGCAGCTTGGTGAGAAGGTGACAACAGTTGGTGTGATTATTCGCAAATGGAAGAAACACAAAATAACTGTCAGTCTCCCTCAGTCTGGGGCTCCGTGCCAGATCTCACCTCGTGGAGTTTCAATGATCTTGAGAACGGTGAGGAATCAGCCCAGAACTACATGGGAGGATCTTGTTAATGATCTCAAGGCAGCTGGGACCATAGTCACCAAGAAAACAATTGGTAACGCACTATGCTGTGAAGGACTGAAATCCTGCAGCGCCCGCAAGGCCCCCCTGCTCAAGAAAGCACATGTACAGGCCCGTCTGAAGTTTGCCATCATCTGAATGATTCAGAGGAGAACTGGGTGAAAGTGTTGTGGTCAGATGAGACCAAAATCAAGCTCTTTGGCATCAACTCAACTCGCCGTGTTTGGAGGAGGAGGAATGACCCCAAGAACACCATCCCCACCGTCAAACATGGAGGTGGAAACATTATGCTTTGGTGGTGTTTTTCTGCTAAGGGGACAGGACAACTGCACCGCATTAAAGGGACGATGGACAGGGCCATGTACTGTCAAATCTTGGGTGAGAACCTCCTTCCCTCAGCCAGGGCATTGTAAATGGGTCGTGGATGGGTATTCCAGCATGGCAATAAAATATTCTAATAATATTTTAAAAGTGCCTCAAAGCTAACCATATTGTGATCACAATTTGCCATTGGTTCTCTAACTACTGTCCCCCTGACTCTGTCTTGGTCATTTGAAAAGATCAAGTCAATACATGCACTCTCCCCAGTTGGTTCAATAACAAACTGAGTTAGAAAGCAGTCATTTACCATCTCAACCATTTCGATTTCTGCTTCTGTAGTCCCCACTGGGCTTTCCCAGTCTAAGTTTGGGAAATTGAAATCCCATTATAATAGCCACATCCTTGCTACATGCAGTCCTGATTACACTGTACAATGCAACATCTTGCTGAATATCTGAGTTTGGTGGCCTGTAACACACTCCTACCACTAATCCTCCAGATCTCTTGTTCAAAAGTTTCACCCACAAAGATTCTGTTCCATTACTGGGATCTAATATGAGTTCTTCTGCCTCAATGTCATTTTTGACATATAATGCTACCCCACCCCCTCTTCGATTTTGCCTGTCTCTCCTAAACTGTGTGTATCCTTCCAACTTGTATTCATCCCCATCATTTTCTGTAAGCCATGTTTCTGTCACTCCTACAACATCATAGTCACATGCCAGCACTGTGGCTTCCAAGTCTAACATCTTGTTCCTTATACTCCTGGCATTGATGTACAAACATTTCAGGACTTTCCTACTAGTGGGTTCCCTTTGTTTTCTTTCCTTAGAGGAACATCTCCCATTGTCATAGCTCCCTGTCCCCCTGGTTCCTAGTTTAAATGATTCTCAATTTCACTGCACATACGCTCTCCCAATGCATTAGCCCCCCTTCTGTTTAGATGTAGACTGTCCATTTTGTACAGGTCCCATCTATCCCAGAAGAAAGACCAATGCTCCATAAACCTAAACCCCTCTTCCCTACACCAAGCTTTCAACCATGTGTTAAACTTTCTAATCTCTGCCTGTCTCCCTGGCCTGGCACGTGGTAACGGAAGTATTTCAGAGAAAACTACCGTGGAGGTTCTGCTGTTTAGTTTTGTTCCTAACTCTTTAAATTTGTCTTGCAGAACCTCTGTCCTACCTTTTCCTATGTCATTGGTTCCAATGTAGACCATGACCAGTGGATTCCCTCCGGCTTTGGCCAGTAGCCCGTCTACTAGTTTAGGGAGATCTGCAACCTGAGCACCAGGCAGGCAAGATACCATGTGGGTCTCCTTGTCACTAGAACACACTGTGTGATCTACACCTCAAGAATTGAGTCTCCTACTAGAAATACCTCCCTCTTCTGGGGGGGAGTGTGCACCATGGTGCTCTGGTGCTCAACTGCCCCCCCATCACCCTCTGAGCTGTCACTGTCCAACTCTGTGTCCAGCAGTTGGAACCTGTTGAGCAATTCTAGCTCTTGGGGTGTCTCTAGGGGTTGTGCATGCCCTTTTCTGTGGTTACGACCTACTGTAACCCAGCAGTTCTCTACACTGTCCTGCTCTAAGGTCCCAACTCTCCTAGGTTTTGTAGTGCACACCATCTCTCTCATGGGCTGATTGACCAATTCTTCTATATCCCTAATACAGCACAGATCGACAAGCTGAGCCTCAAGATCACGAACCTTGATCTCTAGGATTTCAACCTGTTGACAACGTTCACAAATGAAACTTTCTTGGATGAGTTCATGCAGGAAGGCAAACATTCTGCAAATCTGACACTGTAGTGGCCACATGCTTCTAAATGTTAGTTTTTTTTTTTTTTTTTTTGTCTCTTGGTTCCTATTGCCTAGTCAACTGCCTAACTTTTGTCAGTGAGAAACAGCTGTTTAAGTAGCTTGTGTCTACCTACCCCCAATTCACACCTAACAGGCCACACCTGGCTCCTCCTGCAACAGAACAGGTTGTGTGTGTGTGTGTATACATTTCAGCGAAAAAGTGAATTTAAATACATTTTTTTATTTGTTTGTTTAACAAAAGACTGGTGTAGGAATTCCTCTCCTGAGCCCCGGTGAAGCTGCCCAGATGTCTGATGAAGATGAAGGTGTCAGCACTGCTGATGAGTCTGACAATGATGACGAGGACCCTGACCATGGCAGTGAGGATGAAAACAGCACCTCTGACATTGACGGGGGAGTTGGGCAATCAGCAGAAAGAGAGGTAACTATAAAGGCCCTAGAACCTTCTATAGTCATGTGCTTATTTACTTAGAGACTCATTTCAGTTTTAAGTGTTATTTTCTTTTCTCTTCATTAGAATAATGGTGGCCCTGACACCAGTGACATTGATTCCTCTGTCGGTTCTTTAAGACCCAGAACAAGACTGACCATTGCATGCTTCTGTTCTTGCCTTGCTAGAACCCACAAGAGTTTTGATTCAGACAGTGAAGGTGGGAGATATAATTGTAAATACTAGGATGAGCATGTTAGACTGGTGATGAGACATACTGTAAAGGCCAGTGTCGCCCTTGTGTTAAAACATTGTATAGGCCGTGAATTAGTTGATAAATGTGAAGCCTGTCTGATAGGAGACCCCAGCCAACTACATCACATCTGTCTAACTTTAGATCATGAGCAAGGTAGTGTCTGGAGTAGTGTAGCTCTTATATGCGACAAAATAAGTGTCACAAGTTTGCTAAACGTTTTGTTATGTGTTGCTCGAACCCTACGTGGAATGAGTATAAACAAGCAGACTGAGAAAGAAGTGAAAACTCTTTTGCATAGCCTAGAAACATGCGCTCTACCTTCAAGATGGTTTAGTGACTTGTTAGAAAGTGTGGATGAGAATGTAATGCAAATAGATAGTCTTATCATGTGTTTTACAAACATAAATAAAATACTGTTTGTGTCTGCTCTGCTTTTCTGTATAATAAGACATTACATTTTAATTCCTATATTTTTTCAGAGAAAGAAAGCCCTGGGGACCTTGGAATTACGTTTACGTATGTTTGAGGAATCTTGTCATCCTCACTCTAATAGCTTGCAAGATTGGTGATTTGTATGATACTGGTAATTCTGATGTGAAATCTCTAGTTGAGGATGTTGAGAAAACAGTGGAGGCACTTCCCAATGTGCTCAAGAGAATGCTGTATAAAGAGTCACCGCCTGGTGAATCTGCTTTTACAGCTGTCCAAAACGTTCTGCAGAGATCTTTTGGAAATACTATTCCTATCATGACCAAACCCAATTTCTACACTGTGCTAGACAGAATAGCCATGATCAGTGTCACAGCCCTTGCCATTAAACAAGTAGAGGGAGTTGCTAGTGCAGTACAATTCAGTTGTTTCTTCCTGGCTGCTGTAGGTGTTCGGGAGGCGGGGTCATTGGTCACCTGTGTCAGTATCTAATCTCACTGTCTACATCTGACCTAATGTCTTGTTATCATGTTTTAGAACTGTCACAATAAAATACTGACATTGATGCATATTTTACCGAGTGTCATTTTTTGAATGTCTATACCTTTCTTTTTCTTTTATTTTGCTAACACTGTACCATCCCAAACCTAATCATAAAATATATAACATAAAAACATCACACTCACATCACTAAACACAGTTTAAAATACTTTTTATTAAAACTTTTTTTTATTTTATATTGCCAACACCATATCATACCAAACCTAGTCATAAAACATATAACCTAAAACAAATAATAATACGTTTAACTGTTGTCAAGATGACCTGTGCCCTTTCCAAAATTACTGTCAGCCTAACAAGATGGCGGTCATCCTAACAAGATGGCTGACTAGAGAGGGTCAAAGGGTAAACTCGGGGGGTGGTAGGATGGAGGAGATGGTTCCGGTTCAAAGGTTAACCGGGGGTAAGGAAGGGGCTTTGTGGCCCATGGGGCATCTGGGTAAGGAGGGGGCTTCCTGGCCCATGGGACATCTGGGTGAGGAGGGGCTTCCTTGCCCATGAGGCATCTGGGTGAGGAGGGGCTTCCGGCTGTCACTTTGACATAAGCTGCCATTATCACTACTCAACAGATTGTTCAATAAATCATGGACAGCAGCAGCAGTAACTATTATGACTAAAACATGTTTGGTTTCTACGGATGGTTCATCAGCAGGGAAAACTCAGGTTCTTTTACTCTTCCACAAAAGTGTTCAAATTGTATGGGTCTGAAGGTCTGACTGATTCAGGAATGCCTTTTGAGCAGTTTATTACAACCATGTATTTCCAGAGGGTGCTTGATGCCACAAAACAAAGAGTAGTGCAGAAGAATGAAAAGAAGAGGAAGCAGCCTGAACCCCACCCCGCTGGCTGACTGTGCCGCTTCTGCCAGCTACAATTACAACAGGGGCCAAACAGACCCCACGTCCATACAATGTTACCAGGAGTGGCTGGAAAATACATATACTGTCCGACCAAGGTGTCTGAACATTACAAAAATCTGGGCATGACACAGGAGATAACATGGACAGAAATGCAATCCTCAGAGAGAGATTGGCAGAGAGAGAAAGGAAAATAAAATGGTTTGTCTTCCAGCAATAGCTGTAATACCTTGCATTTGTCCACATTGAATTTCATCTGCTAGGTGTCGGCACACAACTGAATATTATCTAAGTCCCTTTGAATAACCTATGCTGCCGAGATTGTATCTGCTGAGCCACCTATTTTACTATCATCTACAAATTTGACAAGTTTGCTAACTATCCCAGAGTCTAGATCATTAATATAGATTAGAAAAAGCAAAGGCCCTAGTACTGATCCCTGTGGAACTCCACTAACAACCTCACTCCAGTTAGAAGCAACTCCTCTAATCGACACCCTCTGCTTCCTATACATCAACCAGTTCATAATCCATCTACTTACATTACCCTGAATGCCTACAGCTTCCAATTTGACGTGTGAACAGAGAGCTCCTGCGATATTTCAATTTTTTTCAGCAAACGTTATTTTCTTGTTTTTATTTTAAGCGATGAACTGCAGTATATTATGTGTATTATTGTTTTAAAACCATGTCTAAACAAAAAGGCAAGAAGGGGCCAGCGATGGAGGCGACTCAACCCGATTCGGATTCAGGCATGACTGGGGCTGGCAATCCCTCACCAGAAAGTGGCGGAGACCTGGCCGTTCTTGTCGCAGCGGCTAGCAAAATACAGAGCTCCATAGAATCGTTTTGATCTGAAATGCGTGAGGCTATTGCTACTCTTAAGGGCACTCGTATGGCAGCCGACTGCAGGAGGTAGAGAGGTCTCTGAGCGACATATCTGACAGGGTGACGGAAGCCTCTTGCAGCGGCCTTTCTGCAGAGAATGAGATGCTCAAATGGAAAGTAAAGGATTTAGGTGGAAGGGGACGGAGGAACAACCTGTGTGTTGTTGGTGTAGTGAAAGTAGTGGAAGGTCGTGATCCTACTACTTTCCTGTCGTAGTTCTTTGTTGATATCATTGGGAAGAATAAGTCGGACTCCCTGCCTGTTCTGGATCGTGCTCACCGATCGATAATGCCAAGACCTAGGGAAGGAGACAGGCCCCGTCCCATTATTCTTAGGGTGCACTACTTCCAGGTTAAGGAGTACATTCAACGGCTATCGAGAGAGCTATCGAAGGGAGATTATGACCACTGACAGGTGAAGTGATTAACACTGATAATCTAGTTATCATGGCACCTGTCAGTGGGTGGGATATATTAGGCAGCAAGTGAACATTTTGTCCTCAAAGTTGATGTGTTAGAAGCAGGAAAAATGGGCAAGCATAAGGATCTGAGCGACTTTGACAAGGGCCAAATTGGCTAGACGACTGGGTCAGAGCATCTCCAAAACAGCAGCTCATGTGGGGTGTTCCTGGTCTGCAGTGGTCAGTACCTATCAAAAGTGGTCCTAGGAAGGAAAAGTAGTGAACCGGCGACAGGGTTATGGGTCAGCCAATGCTCATTGAAGCACATGGGGAGCAAAGGCTGGCCTGTGTGGTCCAATCCAACAGATGAGCTACTGTAGCTCAAATTGCTGAAAAAGTTAATTCTGGTTCTGATAGAAAGGTGTTACATATTGATTACTTTTAGACAATAAGCTACTCCCTTCTGTTAACTCTTGCATTTATGATAGTATAGTAATATCTGATCAAGCCCCTTTTGAATTAACGCTTCTATAATCAATCTCCACCTTGGGGTCCTTGGCAATTTAATTCTCAATTTAATTCCCTATTATAAGTTTATTATTTTGCAGATAGGTCTGTTCCTACATATCAACACTATCCCAGTCATCTCCAATTCCACACTATGGGAGACCCTGAGAATTTACCTGCATGGAAAAATAATTTAATACGTTGCTCAAACTAATAAACAGCAATCACAGCTCCCATGCCTGACCTCTATAAGGATCGATTAACTCTGCAGACTGAATTCAAATTCTTGTCTATCAAGCAGGCTGAACATCTACTATATAAGTCCTGCCATACTATGTATGAACATGGGGACAAAGCAAGTAAAATCCTGGCTCATCAATTGCGTCAGTCTGTAGCTGCCAATTTAATTACTGAGATTCGCACGCATACTGGCTCAACCACTGTGGATCAGCAAGAAATACATGGATTTAGGGTCTTTTATTCCACTCTATACACTTCTGATTTCCCTTCTGTACAATTCTTTTTTTGATAACTTAGATATTCCTGCAATTAATCCTGAATCTAAAGCAAGCTTAAAACAGCCTCTTTCTCTTGAAGAGGGCAATTCAGTCAATGCAGAGTGGTAAGTCTCCAGGTCCAGACTGGTTTCCAGTGGAATTTTATTAAAAAATCTGCCCTCAACTTGCCCCTTTGCTCAGTTCTGCATTTTTAAAATCCTTCACTTCTTTGTCCCTACCTCCAACCTATGTCAAGCATCTATTTAATTGTTATTAAAAAAGGACAAGAACCCCTTGAACTGTGCTTCGTATCATCCCATCTCCCCTCTTAACACAAATGTAAATATCCTTGCCAAGACTTTGGCACATCGGCTTGAGGCAGTCCTACCTTCAGTAATCTCACTTGACCAAACAGGGTTAATACATTGATTAATGATGTGTGTGTTATATATACTTACACCTGGAAAAGCAAAGTATATCACTAAGGGGCAAATAGCAGCAATTCGTTTTTACTAATGCACCTGACCGAGTATGTCAATTTTTTCAGGTATAGCTCACACAGGAAACTTCTCATGTTCATCCTTTCAACGTTACAGCAAAGACCAAGCGATTCTGCACAGTTCAGTATATAACATGTCACCATAAATTACGATTTCACTGAGAGAGAAGAGGACACCCCTCGAGTGAAGTCATTCACTCGTGGTGGCACTCGATTTCAGTTTGAAATGACTTTATATTCAAATTATATTTTTAGTTTCGCTTTAATTTTATCTTGTACTTCTTCCCTGTTTCTCTACAGCTTAAACAATCCCTCAATATAAACACATCTCAGTTCACAGTATTTGTATTTGCATGCAGAAGTCTTTGTGTGTTTGAACGAATACTTTCCACTCTAATACTGTACTGTTGCAAGTGACTGATTGTGACTTAGGGCAGGATTAAATCAAAAATGTTTGCGCTGCGAGTCGCTTGCAGAAGCATTAGCAGCATGACTGCGAGTGGAAATTGCGCTGCTAAACTATCGTGGTATTAAATCTGACCCCATTTGCGCCGCAAAACGACCTTCTCTCAGCTCCTTTCTGGCACAATGGGAGAGAATAAAACACAACTTTCACACAGCCGCTACTACAACACTACACCACTATACTCAGTCGCGCTTTCATGTTTAGTTAGATGCTACTCTCGTCTAATTTTTAAAGTAACTCCCATGATGTACAGTTGTGTAGTTTGCTATTAGCGGCTGGTTAAAGTTGTAGTTAATCCCGCCCAACAATACATTGGGAGTGGTTACATTTTCGCTGCATTAAATCAAGAAAATATCTGCGAGAAAACACCCTGAAAATGCTCTCGCAGTCTAAAGCCTCTCGCGGTTAAGGCACAGTGAAGAGAAAGCGCAGCTCCGGCTTTATTCACAGTGCGGCTCTGTGTCAGTGAAATAACTGTGTACAATGCGATAATAATACATTAGATGTTGCGCCCAACATCTACATAAACGAAATGTTGCTTATTATTCGTGCACATAGAGAAAATATATATTTATATTGTTTTGTTCAGCAATGTGTCCGTGTTCGTTTTGTTTCGTTTTGGTTTCATTACTTGTTTATTCTGCTCTTGCTTTCTTCCTTTCATGTCTTAACAATTGATTCCTTCTTATCAGATCTTTCTTGGGAAAAGTGCTACTATCAAGTGTATATACACTATCAAGTGTATATTACATCTCACTCGTACTCACTACAATGATGTATATTAAGCCTATACCCTATGTTACGGGGGTGTTTCCATGTTTGATACATTTGGATACACGGATTGAATGTGGATTGTGATTGATGCATTTTGTAGCTGATGTTGGACAGTACAGTATTTCTACAGTTCACGCATCTCTCTCTACAGGCTGCTCGGTGCTTCTCACTGACAGTTATAGGGGCTGGAAAACGGTGTTTCTACAGACGCATAATGGGGGGGAGTTTGGACGCTGTTCTCCGTTGCTTCGTACGTCTTTGATCGTAATATTTTTAGGGGGGCTGACAGAAAATGTAGGGGGGCTGGAGCCCCACTGAATAGGGTCTAGCGACGCCTGTGGGCTATATGTATATTTGGGAATGAAGGCGACTTTTAAGACACAAACACTACATCGAATTACACTGTCAGCAGCTGTATAATTGCTATTATGAATATGTACACAAAAAGGTAAAGCATCTGGAGACGTCTGGATGACATTTATAGAATATTGTTACAGGCATATATGGTTGTATAACTTGCAAGCCAGTACACATATAAGTGTGTGACGTTTAGGCACTGCACGTTGGGTGCAAAAACCCACACACACACAAATATATAGCCATATATATACAGCCAAGGCAACAAAGGAGTGGTTCAAGAAGAAGCACATTAAGGTCCTGGAGTGGCCTAGCCAGTCTCCAGACCTTAATCCCATAGAAAATCTGTGGAGGGAGCTGAAGGTTCGAGTTGCCAAACAGCCTCGAAACCTTAATGACTTGGAGAGGATCTGCAAAGAGGAGTGGGACAAAATCCCTCCTGAGATGTGTGCAAACCTGGTGGCCAACTACAAGAAATGTCTGACCTCTGTGATTGCCAACAAGGGTTTTGCCACCAAGTACTAAGTCGAAGGGGTCAAATACTTATTTCCCTCATTAATATGCTAATCAATGTATAACTTTTTTGAAATGCATTTTTCTGGATTTTTTTGTTGTTATTCTGTCTCTCACTGTTAAAATACACCTACCATTAAAATTATAGACTGATCATTTCTTTGTCAGTGGGCAAACGTACAAAATCAGCAGGGGATCAAATACCTTTTTCCCCCACTGTATATATTCTAGAAAAATATGGAATAATCTGAACAATCAATTATCTAGTAGCAGGTGGCCAACGTTATGCCTTTATCCTAGACACAGCAGCCTATATAACACGGAGATGATATGCAACAACATAATGAAACCAGTAATAATGTAGCATCAGTCAATCATTCATTACTAATCACATATCACACACGCATGACGCAATTGGATTGAATGAGCACCATATTGCCATCTATACAAGAGAAAGTGGACTATTATGACAATTAAAATTATAACGGCAGACATCGACGCCCGAAGGCGTGGAAGACGATGCCAGCCCTACACTTTCAGATCCATCGGAACTTTCTAGACCTTCCGATCACCTTTTAATAAGACATTATCGGTTTGATAGACACAGCATATCGTTATTGTGTCACCTGCTGAAGGATAAATTGAACAATAGATTTGCACGCAACCATCCTCTTACCGTGGAGACAATTATGTGCCGCGTTAGCCTATATGCTACAGGCTCCTTTCAAACTACAGTAGGGGACGTTGTGGGAGCGCCAAGCCACTATCAGCACCGCTATCACAGCTGGCACTGTGGAAAATCAATGATGTAGATTGACATTTATACAACTGACATATACACAATTATATTACACTGTCATATTACAATGTGTACTATAAAGAGTATCTATGTATGGATCAGTGGCGTAGCCAGGAAAATGAGGGCGAGGCATAATGAGGGATTCACGGTGGGGGTCTGGGGGTCCTCCACCAGAAAATGTAGAAAATTAAACACCTGAAATGAGCGATTCTGAGTCATATCGGAGTCGAACAACTTATATCAATATCTCCATGAAATATATATTTGCTTCACAACCACATATCACAATGGGACACATCCAGTGAACAATCACACATCAACCGACATTATACCGGCAAACTAGGGGCCAGATTGAATCAAATCTTTGACCGCTGCTAATACAAAACTACAGAACTGGACTCAGTTGCGGCTTCATTCTTCAGTTGATCATTTATTCTAATAATTAATGTAACCACTATGATGTTCATTTAGTAGTTTTGTATTAGCCAGTGGGTCAGTTTTTATTGAATACACCGCGCTACACATATTATTCTTATTCTTATTCTTATTATTCTTATTATTATTATATGTGTTTATATGTTTATTGGCAATCTTACAAAACAGAGCAATACAAAGTGCACATGACAAGTAAACGCTGATTTAAAGCGTCCCTGAATAAGAGACTTGCATTTTTCTGGTATTCATATATAACCGAAGATACCAGCATTGATCCACGGCTATAGATAACGCCTGGATACGATTGTCTGCGAAGACATACAAAATTTAAAATACACAGCTGTCATCAAGAGCGGCTTTGTTTTTATTATTGTATTATTTTCTCCTACTCTTTTTTAGCCGCTACACAGTACAGGTTTGTAATTGTGTTTCAGCGGGTAGACTCATGCTTTCAATTTACAGCGTGGAGCTGTACCTTCAGGCGCTATCGTGGGGCTGGATAAAATTAAAACTTTGACCCACCCGCTAATAGCAAACTACACACCTGTACATCACAGCGGTTACATTTATGGTTAGAAGAAAGTGTCATCTTACTGAAAATGAAGCCGCAACTGAGTACAGTTGTGTAGTTTGCTATTAGCGGGCGGGTCACAGTTTTGATTTCTCTGCTTTATCGACGCATCGCTCTCCTCGCAGCACGTCCTGCTCTCGCGCCCTCGCTGTCACTCAGATTTCAGACACTGTGATTGGCTCGCGATTTCTCTCACGCGCCCGCCCACCCCAGAAACCCCGCCAGAAAATCCGGCTCCTCCCGCTCGCAGCTCCGCACATTTCAGATTTAATTCAGCGAGGAGCTGAGCTGCGAGATCCCCTCCTGTGACTCTTCTGGGACTTTTCGCGCTCGCAAACATTTTTGATTTAATCCTGCCCTTAGTCTTTTGCTGTTACAATGTACAAAGACAGAGTAGGTCCGTATTTTCGGGTGTAGCTCGCACAGTACACGTCTTATGTTTACCCTTTCAACTCTACTTTGTAGAGCCAGCGATTCTGCATTGTTCAGTATATAATATGTCACCATAATATACGATCTCACTGAGATAGAAGAGGACAAAGTCGTGCCCCCGTGTTGCATCGTTAACATTAAACAGTAGTAATGCACTCGCGGTGGCACTCGATCTCAGATTGAAATGATTTTCAAATTAAAGCAATAACCCACCACTACAGATTCAGCAACGTCATTGCTGTTGTACCATTGTTCATATTCTTTGATTTATTTTAATAACTTGTATTTTCGTGTTTTGTGAATCACTTTTAATTCTATGTTTTAGTTTCACTTTCGGTTTGTCTAGCTTTTCTCAACGGCTTTCTTTCTGAAACTACCCCTCACTATAACAAATCTCAGTTTATACTATTTGTATTTGCTTGCAGAAGTGTCTGTGTGTTTAAACAGATACTTTCCATTGTAGTACTGTTGCAAGTGACTGATAGTTCTTAGTTTTTACGATGTGCATGCCAAAGATGGCGCCTGAATCTTGTTTTCTCAGTGAAAAATATGATATATGCTGCCACAAGTGGAGACAGTGCATCATTACAGTAAAAAAATTGACTTTTTGTCTAAAACATTTGTTCATTGCGCCCATATTTCTTCACGTAGGAACTTTTCTTATAGAATATTTGTAGAGAACAGTCCACAGATGCTGTATACCAAAGCAGACATCAACCAGTCAAATGGTCTATGAGGAGCTGAGGCTCAAGTGTTTTCAGCTTAATTGAAAATTGTGAGCACACCATGTGACTTATCATTTTTTTGATATATCCAAATCAAGTATTTACATAAGCACACTATGTAGAAAAAGTTTCATAACTCAACTCTTTACCATTCCTGATAAAACACTGTTTGAAAACGGTCCAATTTGTTGGACTACATTCAAGATGGCTGCCAAACCATGTGACGTTAGGCCACCATATTGTATTTAAGTGACCATACCATAGCCCCTACACTCATACCATAGTTTGGTGAGTTTTCACCAAGCAGTTCAAAAGTTATAGGCATTTGAAAATATTCTGGCGGAAGAAAAGAAAAATAAATAAATAAATAAATAAATAATAATAATAATAATAATAATAATAATAATAATAATAATAATAATAATAATAAAAATCCTTACAACAACAATAGGCTTCCAGGCATCCTGGACCTGGAAGCGTAATAATAAATATATCTGCAAGCAGCAATGCAGGGGGCCAAATACACATCTACACAGTACTAACACAGTCTAATACATTCTAATGTACTTCAAACCTGCTATTTATGACACGTTATGAAATTTAAGCATTGCTTTAAGCATCTCGTTTCATCAATCGTATTGCCTTTAACAAATCTGATGGAGGATCTAGCCAAGGGCATGTGTACAGAATTCCACATCAATCGTACCTGCGGTTTCACAGTTGAAGACGTTTGAAAATTGTCCAAAATCTGTCACTTAAACCAATCTGGCAACCAGCCAGTGACAAATGACTTCCATATTACATATGGCAATTCTCTACACAGCTGTGTATCACTGTATGAAGTGTATTGTTTGTATAAGCTTTTGAAAATAACTGCAGAAACATTTTCATAATAATACTAATGAAATATATTCGTTGCAGACAACTATTGAGGCTTCCAGGTGATTCCAGTCAATAAATGTATGGTTTCACACCCCTAATAATATAAATCAGATGAAAGCAAATTTTGACAAAATCGGAAGAGTTTTCATGTTGAAGTTCCCCCTCTTGTGGTCAAATATGTTGAAGTACAAGCCAGTATTAATCTCAAAAAGTCAACTACCCTGATTAGATTTCAATATATCATTTTTAATTAAATTAGTTTAATAATATAAATAGCTCTGGTATCATAATAAATGAGTAAACACTTTATTCTACAAGTCTCATTTGTGTACTTGTATAGCATAGAACTGCTGCAGCTTTTCAATTCGCAGTTATCATCCGAACCTCATTTAGTAGCTTAATTTCTGTTTCATTTGGTTGTCACATTGATTACCGATGTGCACGTTATATATAATTATGGCTTGTAAATGCAATGTTTTATACACTGTAAAAAATTAATCATGGGTCTTGTAATTTTCACTAAATGTTTTTACGTAATAATTACAAATAATGTGTACATTTTATTAATGAAATTGTGGTTTAGTGTTTGATACAAAATATTGAGAAGATTTCACTAATAGAACCAAGAGATACATTTTCCTCTTTTATTTAAGGACATTTCTGCAATTTTAAGGCTTAAGAGAATTAGTTCAATTTTAGTTGCCTATTCTGACGAGCTGATGAGTTGAAACAGGTGTCTTAAATTAACGAAATCCAATATTCCACAAAAAGTGTGACAGGTAAAATGTCTTTCTCTCTAGAGATCAGTATGGATTGAAAGGTTTGTTTGATGTTGGCTTGAGAAAGAATAGCCAAAAGATAGAGAGATAGATAGATAGATAGATAGATAGATAGATAGATAGATAGATAGATAGATAGATAGAATTAGATAAGTGCTGATTGGCTCGCAAATAGAACCTTATAGTACGAAGTTTGAGGTCAACTTTGTAGACAGAACCTTTTTGTTTTCTAAATAAAAAGTCCAAAAATGTACACAACTTAAAAAAAAGTAACATAATGTAAATAAGTTGTCACAGAATAAGAATATGTGAATAACTCAATTTTGTCAAAAATGTCAGATAGAACCTTATAATTCCAAGGGGATGAACTTGAACAATACTTTTTTACAATTAAATTGTCTAAAACTACTGTGAAAATATTTAACACAAATAAGACTTTTGTCAGCCACTATATTAAAAAAGGTAACACTTTATTTTGGTGGTCCACTTTAGAAATTCTACTGATTATAAGTAACTTTGTAACTACGTGTTAACGTAATCTATTAACCCTAACCTAACAGTTTACTTGCAGTCTACTAATACTCTAATGAGAGTAGTTACTTACAGTTAGTAGAATGTCTAAAGTGGACCATCGAAATAGTGTAACCAAAAAAAAAAAATGTAGGTTATATCTTTCAGTCCTCAAACCCAAAAGGCGTGATGTAAGGCAGAGTGTAATCTCATTTATATGTAACAGAGACCAGCTAGTAAGAGCTGTGTGAGTAAACCTCACTCCACTTGGCCTCAAGAGGTGCCCCAGTGACTGATGCTAGAGGCTATGATCTTTAGCGTCCTTGTTAGTGCACCCACCTCCAATGCCGGTGAAGCTGGTTCGAATTCTGCTTGGAGCGGTGCAAGTAGGACCAGTTACATTTACAGATTGGGATCAACATCAGTGTTAAGGTGCAAAGCTTCAGTTGAAGCAACCCTTCGGATCCCAGTGAATCAGGCACCCCAGTGAGCGCTTCCAGTAACAGTTTAGACTCTCAGCAGGAGACAGGCCAGGGAAATAAAGTCACTGACACAATGTCAGTTTGTTTATCTTCGTTTATTGAAAGTTTCACACAGCCTTTTATACATCTACAAGCAATATTTCATAGGTGGTTCGGGGCAGTCCCGAACCTGAATGAAATTTTCTTTGCATATGTCCCAGGGCAGTTCCAAGACACAGGAAGAAATAATTGATAAGGTATTCTTTATAATTGGGAAAACAACTTTACCCCAACAATCAGAATAAGTAAACTGAAAATTAGAATTAATGTGGGGGCTGTTTTACATTCTGAATGCACTATATTCCTCATGTAAACATGGTTAATTTGCAGTTTTCCCCCCTACACTGGTGTCACCAAATGTATTTTTTTTTCTTTACCCTGAATACACCCTCTGTCATTGGTGAAACTATATTTGAGCTTGTTATTTTGACAGTGTGTGCCGTCCACTGAAACATATTTTTTTGTTTTAGTGTTTACAAAGAAATTTAGAATTTTAAGCTGTTATTAGAAAAATGTTTCAAAATGTTTGTTTACAACCGTACACAAATAAACTTTATAATTATGGACAGATATATAATGATAGAGAAACAGACAAGATAAAAATACTTATTTAATGGTTGTTTTACAGTGCGACAATACAGATGTACAGCAAGATCTCCTGCCGCAAATAATGAAAATTGCCATCTGCAAGAGGGATGATCAGGAGGACGTCAGCATCATCTTGGAGGGGGTGCAAGTCATGGCTGGCTTGGAAAATCTGTCTAGAGCCTGTGCTGTTTTTCTTGGACTGACGTATGCACTAAACCTCACCTACTCGAAAGAACTGAGGCACACATTTGAGGCCTTTCAGAAGCTCTTCTTAGAACTGGATGTGTGCAAGTTTTCCCCCAAATTACTAACACTTAAAAACAAACTCATGTCTTAGATTGAGAGACAAAGCATTATTACCAAGTTCTGGTGGAAAAAAAACTGCACTGATTGAGCGTTTGATACTGTTCTACATAAATGGTTTTATACATTTTGCTACAAGTTGTTATTTGTATGCACATGTTTTTGTGTAACAAAATGATGTTTCTCAATGACATGGGAAATGTAAACTTTTTTTTTCATGTCTTAAAACTGCTGCTTACATTTTATATATATTTGTTATTTATGGTTACAGTCCAAAAAGACAATAAAAGCATGTTTGTCAACATAAACTGCATTTTGTATTCATTATTATCTTAACCTGAAAAAGGCAGTACATTTTATAATTAAGTCATTTTAATTAATACAAATGAGTAAATTTTACTTGATTAATTTGTGAGAAAACATAAAATAAAAAAGATTAAATTAAATTCATTGTGTGCCATAGACTAAATAATTTAGGAAATTTTACTTAATTTATTCGGGTAGATTTCGCAAAAAAACTAAACCTTAAAAAATATGTGTAATAATGTTACCATAATTTTTTTAAGTAGATTGCATGTAACATTTTTTACAGTGTACAATTCCAGCTTGTAAAAGCAATGTTTTTCATAAAGCGGGAAATATGTCCAATTACTAATATCAAGCGCCTCAATGAGCAGGTCCGTTTATTCGATTGTAGCTCGCACAGTAAACGTCTTATGTTCGCCCTTTCAATTATATTGAATAGAGCCAGCGATTCTGCACAGTTCAGTATACAACATGTCACCATAAGTTATGATTTCACTGAGAGAGAAGAGCACAAAATCGCCCCCCGTGTTGCATCGTTAACTATTTAACCAGGAACTGATGCATGGATCCAGCCAATCTCAGTTTGAAATGATGTTCAGTTGACAGCAATAATCCACCACTACAGATTCAGCAACATCACCGCTCTTGTACCACTGTTGATTTTCATGTATTTTATGTATTTTACATAATGTGTATTTATGTTTCATGTGAATCACATTTAATCCAATTTTTTAGTTTCACATTTGTTTTCTCTTGCTTCTCTTCAAGGTTTCTCTACAGCTGAAATAATCCCTAATTTAAACACATCTCAATTTACACTATTTGTATTTGCAGACAGAAGTGTTTGTGTGTTTAAAATAATAGTTTCCACTCTAATACTGTTGCAAGTGACTGATAGTGTTTTGTTGTTACGATGTACATGCCCAAGATGGCCGCTTCATTTTTTTTTATCTCAGTGCTGTTTGTGGTATATGCTGCTACCAGTGGTGACAGTGTGTTATTGCAGGCTTAAAATTGAACAAAATGTACAGTAAGTCAAAATATTTTGTTCATTACTGCTATGTTTCTTCATGTAGGAATTGTCTTTTAGAATATGTGTAGAACACAGTCCAAAGATACTGTATACCAAAGCACACATCAGCCAGTATAAGGGTTTATGAGAAATCGAGGCATAATCCAAGATTGTTGCCACACTGTGTGACTTATCAATGTTTGGTAATACACATTTCAAGTACTAACATCAGAGTAGTAATGATGGCACTTTATGTCAAAGTGACAGGTGGCCCCGCCCCTACCCAGAAGCCCCATGGGCTGGGAAACCCGCCTTACCCAGAAGCCTCACGGGCCATGAAGCCCCTCCTTACCCAGAAGCCCAATGGGCCAGGAAGCTCCTCCTTACCCTGTACCCTTTGATCCTCTCCTGTCAGCCATCTTGTAAGAATACACGTTTTACCCTTTGACCCTCTCCTGTCAGCCATCTTGTTTGGATGACCGTGATCTTGTTAGGATGGCAGCCATCTTGTTTGGATGACCTCCATCTTGTTAGGATGACAGGCATTTTGGAAAGGGCACAGGTCATCTTGACAAGTGTTTGCCGCCATCTCACCCTGATGGTGTATGTGTGTGTGTGTGTGTGTGTGTGTGTGTGTGTGTGTGTGTGTGTGTGTGTGTGTGTGTGTGTGTGTAATGTTTAAGAGTTTAAACTTATTATTATTTGTGTTAGGTTATGTTTTATGATTAGGTTTGGTACGATAAGTTGTTACCAAAATAAAATACATTAAAATAAAAAGAGAACAACAACATAAAGTTTTAATAAAAAAGTATTTTAAACTGTGTTTAGTGATGTGCATGTGATGATTTTAGGTTATATATTTTATGATTGTTTTTGGGGTGGTATAAAATAAAATAAATTAAATTAGAAAAAGAGAACAAAATAAAGTTTTGATCAAAAAAGTACTTACCCAGAGTGGAATTCCAACCCACACAGACATACATCTATTAGATCTTAAGTCCAATGCCTTAACCACTCAGCCACCTGGGTGTTACTATTTGGTATAAGTTACTAAGTTGAAGGGTGTATTCATTAATCACGAGAAAATGAACCATGAAGAGAGATTAAAAGAGATCTATTATACGCCTAAAGAAGCCGGTCGTTTTGGAGGACTCGATACACTGCTGAGAAGTGCCAGAGCAAAGGGTGACCGTATAAAAAGAGAACATGTTTCACAATGGTTATCGGATCAATATACATACACAGTGCACAGACCAGCGCGGGTGAGGTTTAAGAGGAACTTGACACTGGTACAAGACATTGACTGGCAATGGCAGTGGTGGAAATGGGTCAGTTCTCAAAGTTCAACAACGGTATGAAATACATTCTAACCTGTATAGATGTGTTGTCCAAATACGCCTGGGCAGTACCATTAAAAAACAAAACGGGTCAGCAAGTGTGTGCCGCCTTTAAAAGAATATTCACCCAAGGGCGCGTTCCAAAGAAACTGCAGACAGATCAGGGGAAAGAATTCCTCAACCATGGTTTTCAAAGTCTTCTCAAGCAATACCAAATTGTACATTTTGTGACAAATAGTAAAGTGAAAGCCAGTGTGGTAGAGAGATTCAATAGGACTATAAAATCGAAAATGTGGAAGTACTTTAGAGCTGTTTCACAGTTACAATCACACATTCCATAGAACTGTCAAGGAACGACCAGTAGATGTCACCCATGACAATGCCCTGAGGGTGTGGAGGACTGTGTATGGGTCATTTGTAAAAAGCAAACCTTCAAAATTTAAGTTTAAAGAAGGTGATCATGTGAGGGTGTCGAGAATAAAAGGGAAATTTGAAAAGGGGTATGAGCAAACATTCACAGATGAAATATTCATAGTTAAAGAATGTGTGCCTGGATTAAGGCCTATTTACAAACTAAAAGATTATGCTGGTGACAACATAAAAGGTCAGTTTTACACCGAAGAGTTACAAAAGATAAACCCAAATGGTGACAGAGTCTATCGAATACAGAAAATTTTAGACTCCAGAGGCCGTGGCCGGGGTAAACAAGTTTTAGTCAAATGGCTGAGTTGGGGAGTTAAATTTAATAGTTGGATCAAAGCTTCAGAGGTGAAAGACATAGCCCCGGGGGTTGTGAGAGGATAAAAAATGAGTGAAAATGGATTTTACCTGACTTTTACCAGTAATGCCTCGGAGACACTATTTCCTAACAACAAGAGCTCCAACTTCACTGACCATCTAGCCAAATCCATCGATCTACCAGGTAAATGGGAGGTAGGGATGGTGGAGATGCACTACCCCATGACCATCAATACGTTTGACAGGAAACAGAGCTTTGAATTGCATTCTGAGACAACCGATACAAACTGGTATTATGAAATATCACAAGGCTACTATAAAAACATTGATGTATTGTTAACAGCCATGAATAATGCTGTCAAGGCCGTCCCCACATTGCCCAAGGTATACTTTCAATACAACTATATTAGAAGCGTGAGGCTTTTCAGGGATCCGACTTTATTGTTTTTTACCACGGGCCAGCTAGCACATGTCTTGGGGTTCATTCCCGAGAAGGAGGGGGGGGGAAATCGCCCCAGCCTGCGGATATTACAGCGGGTTTTAACCACATGTATGTTTATACCGATATAATTGAACACCAACTAGTGGGTGACATGTATGCCCCGCTTCTGCGCTGTGTACCTAAAAAAGGGGAAGAAGGCAAGTTTGTTACGCTGTTATATGATAAGCCCCACTATGTCCCCCTGAGCATGGATCAATTCGACACCATCAGCACTGAAATAAAGACTGACCAGAACGGACATGTGACATTCGCATACGGCAAGGTGATAGTGAAGTTGCATTTCCAACCTGTTAGATACAACCACTTTTAAATCATGGTGATTGTTAAAAACTATGGAGACCCGCACATGTATAGGAACTACTACAAGTATCAGGCGGGTAACGGCCTCCCCGGTTTCGCCGGGATGCCAGTACAATACGGTGCGGGGGTAGCTGGTAGCTATGCCTTTTCTGAGACGCGGATTAGAAATTGTCAAACCACACGTCAAATTGGCTGCCAGAAACATAGCTAAAGATGTGGTCGGGCAGGTTACAAGTGCGGTGGCCAGTAGAATTCATGCTCCGAAAGGTCAGGAGAGGCATTAAAAGGAAAAGAACGACACCACTGGGGCTCACAGGACCGCCGGCCCCTGTTAAAAGGACTATACAGAAGAAACACAATCATAAGAGAAACGGGGCTGGTAAGAAGAGGAGCTCCAGGCAACAACATCGCGGGGATATATTTTAAACATGGCTTTCGTTCACTGCAGTTCTGAGGAGTGCACCAAATCTGAACTGGACCTTTTTCAGCTGGTGCCCACACAGACCAGCATTGAGAAGAGTTTCTATGTGGAGGTGCCCCCCCTCACAGCGCTCTCTGACAATGCCCCACTGGAATTCTACATCACTGGAAATGGAGAAGACTATCTAGATCTGAACAACACGATCATCTACCTGAGTTGTAAAATTACTAAGCATGATGGCACTGATCTGGCCCAGGATGATCGGGTGGGCCTGGTAAATTACCCCGTGGCCTCCCTTTTCAGCCAGGTCGACATCACAATCGGTGACAGACTTATTAGCCAGAGCAACAACTGTTATCCATACAGGGCTATAATAGAATCCATTCTCAACTACAGTGAAAGCACTTTGAACACACAGTACTCAACAGGCCTTTTTGTCAAGGACACAGCCGGCCAGCATGAAGTAACCGCACTGAACGGGACAAACCTGGGGTTCAGAAATAGAGCGGCCTATACAGCAGGAAGCCGAAAACTAGAATTGTTGGGTTGTATTCATGCAGACATGTTTTTTCAAGACAAATTAATGCTGAACGGCGTTGATATAAAAATTCAACTCACCCGTAACAGAGAAGCGTTCTGTCTCATGAGCAACGCTGAGGATTTCAAACTGTCGGTTCTCTCAGCAGCTGTGTTTGTGAAGAGGGTCCGGGTGGCCCCCGCTGTCAGGCTGGGTCATGCCGATGTGCTGCAGGTGGCTAATGCAAAATACCCTGTAGATCGGGTTCATATGAAAGTGTTCAGTCTGGCCAGAGGAAGCAGGGTCTGCAACCAGGAAAATGTGTTTCTGGGACAATTGGCTAAAATAATAGCAATTGGTTTTGTGGATAAACCCCTTCTACTTTAAACATTGTGATATTAATTTCCTGGCCCTGTAAGTAGATGGGGAGCAGATCCCTACTAAACCGCTACAACCGGATTTCGCAAATGATAACTTTAACCTGGTGGAAACAGCCGGAAAGCACCTCAAAGACAAGCCTCTGGTAGTGGACTGTAAGGAGTTTGCCAGAGGTTACACACTGTTTGCATTTAACCTCAGCCCGGATCAAGAGTGCACTGGGCACTATTCGCTCATAAAAACAGGAAACCTGAGAGCAGAAATTAGTTTTGCCCAGCCATTACCAACCACCGTGAACATGATAGTGTATGCTGTTTTTGACAACATTGTTGAAATTAACATTAATCATTATTAAGATAAGTCCTTTACGACTACAGTTGAAAAACGATTGCCTTGTGGCTTTCAATACTCTGGTCATGAATACGCAACAGATTGGGGCCATCATGACTAAGGACAGTTACACAACAGACTATTTTCTGGGTGTGTTTCCATCTGACAAGCTCCCCAAACGGTCAGGAGTCCACAGGCCGGCCTGTTTCGTCATCAACACACATCCGCATGACCGACCCGGGGAGCACTGGCTTGCTATCTATCTAGGAGGAGATGGGAAGGCCGAATTCTTTGATTCTTACGGATTCCCCCCCAATGCTCCTTTTTTCCCTAAATCAATCATGCGTTTTTTAAACACAAACTCAGTGTTAACAGTGTTAACTCCAGACAGTTGCAGGATGCTTTATCCACAACATGTGGAAACCACTGTGTGTATTTTTTACAACAGCATTGTAAGGGGATAGATATTGGATTTGTATTCTGAAGATTTAATTAGTAATGACAACATGGTAATGCAGTTTGTGAAAAGTTATAACAGGAGAACGAGACCTATGTATCTGTTTAAGCTTCATGTAAATGAGAATTGTCAGATGTGTAACCGAATGCATGATTTTAGGATCTGTCATAATTGCTAAATCAGTCATGAACAGAAATAAACAATGTTAGAACAGTGTATGAATAACACTATAGACACTATAGAATGATAGAATAATGCTTGTGTGTATGTTTGTGTGTGTGCGTTTCAGCTTAATGACGTGGCATTCTCATATATGTAACGCCTGCTAACCTGATAATAAAATATTATATACACATGAATTATGTTTATATGTAGTTAATAAATCCATACATACAAACACCATTGTTTATCACGCGTTACATTTTTTATTCAGCACACACAAAAACCAAATAAACTAAAACAGTGAAACACCACTGATAATGTTCTTTGACATACAAACACAATAATAATAATAATAATAATAATAATAATAATAATAATAATAATAATAATACATTTTTTATTATCAGAATCACACAAGGATTTAACATTTTACAGATAACATCAATGTATGTATTTCTATAGCCTATATATAAACAAACAACAACCAAAATAATAATACAAAAAATAAAACCATGAGGACCCGCTTTACAGAGACAGCCATGGTAATTTCCCAAACAGCCGATGCTTTTTAGCTGGCTGGTCTCTTTGTGGTGTTTCGGGTGGGGCAGCCGCCCCCTCCATCGAAATATCAAAGTCTGGTTCAGGAGAAATACGATTTCTCTGTATAGACATAGAACTGTCTCTAGTAGGTGTTGTTTTCAGTTTCTCCAACACCTCCCTGTTTATTCTGTTAGACAGTACCGAACCGGGGATGTTAATCTCCGCCATCGCCATCATAAAACTGCCCCAGCCTTTGGGGGCTCTTCCTGTGGCCAGTGTGTGCGGCTGTGTGACAGCCCTAACCAGATCAATCACATGAGACCCACGAACAGGGCCCCCCTTGTACACAAATTCCCCATTCTCATTCCAGCTAGCTATAGAATTGTTGGACACCATTTCGGCATTTTTATTTTGCCTTTGTGGGATAGTGTCTAAAATATAATCGAAAACAGGCTCTGTGTGCGGTTTTTCGGCCGGGGTATCGGTGTCAGGCATCTGCAAAGTCAAAGTGGCTTTTTCAGATTCTGCCTGCCACGTCAGGGCCAAGTACCTCTGCAGCGCTTTGTCATATTCACCCAATTGAGAGCTTTGCAGAATATCTTTCATTTCACCATCCAATTTATATGTGGCTATTTTTCTGATGTCGTGTTCAACTGGAAAGTCCTCTTTAATTTGGCCCATCTGTTTCTGAGGTACTAGATACATTTTCTCAGTGAATTGCATTTTCATCTGGTCAGTAAGCCGGTAATGAGGGGAATGGCAATACTTAGCAAATTACCGATAAACCCCCCAGACTGATTCAATAGATTTCTCTTTCTCTTAACAGACACTGTCTTTTTACTAAGTGTTTTTATAATGTGGCCACTTTTCTTGAGTTTCTGAAATTGTTTAGCGCTCAAGCGGATGTTTCCTTTCAGTGTATTTAGAGCGATTTCTGACACGGCCTGTACCAGGTCGCTTCCAGCGGCGCACAGAATGGCCTTGTTGCGGCTTGGCTTTAACCAGCAGCTGCAGGAGAGCCAGTTTTCTCTTCATACGCAGTGACATACTGACAGCCAGAGTCACAGACAGCAAATGTGCTCAACGCTGGAAAACCAGCGGCTTTTACTTTCTTTGTTTTTTAAACACATAAACCACCGGGATGTCAGGGGGGAAAAGACCCGTCCTTAAACGGTATTCATCAGGGGTCTTTGACATGACATCGACAAATAAGTATCCGAAATACTTCTTGGTGGCATCTTCAAAAGCTTCCAAAAAATATTGAGATTTGCCTGGATACATCTGTCGAGCTAACGTTGTAATCTGTAATTTATCTCTCGGTCTTTTGCAGTATTCTCATCTCAAAGTGCCAGTCACGTTTAACACGTACTATCCCCGGTTGCCGCAGTGCAATGTCTTTTATTTCACCATTTGCACCAGCCTACTTATCCGCATAGTCAAGTATCAAATCTTTTAGGCTATCGAAATTAATTTTCTCACTATTAGCCACGTTTAATGTGATACCTTTTACCTTGATACAGGCTTTCCCTCCTGAGAGCTTATATCCATAGGATTTAGGTCCTGTTGCAACAAACTCTGTAATGTGCTGATCCGGAGGCAGCTCACTTGTCAATTGACCCAGATAATCTCCTAACTTGGGGTCCCACTGTCCTGGTCTGCTTACATAAATGATTGAATCAGTGTCATAATACAAACAACGACCATGTAATGAATCCAGAAGAGAGTACAGTTCTAACCTAGCATAGGCGGTGGTGAAACTGGCAATACAAATATTTACATTTGAAAGCTGTGTGTAGTGCTCTTTTCCCCGTTTCCAGGTGACACAGGCACATAAAATCATCGTCATCATCAATAAAATCACAAGACGGGACCTCGTGGTATGGGGCAAACACGTATTTAAATAATTCGTTGGGGTCTCTCACAATACTGGTGTTTTGTAAATCTGGTCGTTGTCCAAATTTTCCCCATAAAGAATTCAAAAACAGTTTTGAAATCTGTCTTTTGGCCGGATTCTTAGTAATGTTGTAATGGTCCAAGTGTACCCCCTCTCTGTCATGATACTCTCTGATGTAGTGTTCACGGTCTGTGTCATTTTTGCACCACTGGGGGTAGCCTGAAGCTTCTTGTTTGCCTTTTAAATGCGTTTTAATATATTCACTAAACAACGTGTTGGTCGAGTGCTTAAAGTGCCAGATCTCGTATATTTCTGCTATTCTGTAACCCTTATCTACAGCAGCCAGCAGCTCTGGCATGCACCAGACACCGGTAAGCGCTCTCTGCTCGTCGCTGTTTGTTCAGGGGGAGCCTTGCTGGGTGTCAGCGCACGTCCGACAGAGTGTAAAGAACAGTTTTTTACCAACCCTGGTCGGTAGCACAGGGAAAAACAACCTTCTAGGAGGGTAAACTTTGACTTTTGCGAGCCCAAAGTAATTTTGTAAATCTTCAAAGCCCTCGCATATTATATCCGGGTGACCAACGGGGTACAATTTGGTTTTATTTACAAACGGGTACAGACTGGTGAAATCATAGTAACGGAGTTCCTAGCCAGGTTTTGGTTGATAATACAGGGTCACTGCATTCGTCCACCCACCGAATAGAGACTCCCTGGGGTCTAAAGGCGCTGGTAACTGTGATTCGGAAATAAATGCCCTAACATCCTGGTCTTCATTCAGCATTGTCTTCCATTTGTGTTCCCACATCACTGTAACATCAAACCCTTGTAATTTTAAGAATTCGGTTTTATACATTGTCTTTTGATATAGCCAGCCGAATGTTGTTTTTGTCACACTGTTAACGTCATTTTCGCTATAACAGGTATCGCAACCATGAAAAAAACATCCATGGTACTCAAAAGCAGTGTACACACCGTTTATTACTGCAAAACCATCTAGATAGTACGGGCCAAATTTATGCTCACCACCCAGCTTTAGTGCGTGTTGTATACTGATGTTGTCTGTGTGTTCAGTATACATGAGCCACTGAATAGCGGGGGTCTAGAACCGCTTTTTCTGGTTGTGATAATTGTCGTGCGGGACTAATGCTATGGTCTGCGGTCTGAGAAACATGTACCGGTACATGGTCATACACACAGAGGCTAATGTGATGTACTGAAACGGGTCAAGACTGACTTTAATCAGGTCTGAATCAGGGTCAGACGGACACTTCAGACGTATCTGCTCTGTCATACTTAATATCTCGTTTCTAAATGTAGTACAAGCTTGTCTCAGTATGTCCACGTCCTGTCTACAATACCGCTTCAATTCATCGAGTTTGTGCTCATCGTACCATTCCTGAAACTGTGTTTTATCAGCACCCATCATGTAGTCTACCCCGTAAAATTGTTCAGCGGGTAAGGGTCCTACATAATTTTGGTTTGCGACCGTGTTAAAGAAGTGTGGGAAATGGCCTTTCTCACCCTCAAACCCCATTGCTTTTGGCATATTGCTCAGTTTCAGAGACAAGAAATGTAATGAATCAATGAACCTGATGTTCAGAGCGGTCACTGTCATGCACATAATTTTACCTCCTTGTGTGATGAAGTGTGTAGCAACCTTTCCACGTATGAGCTGTCTACGTGTGTGAAATAAAAGTGTAGTTTTTAAAACACGTGTCAATGAAACATTTCACAAAGTCAGATAAGCAAGAATCCCCATAAAACTCCCATGTGCGTTTGTTGTTTATGTGTGAGGCATAAACATAATTTGGGATGTGTGTCCTGTTTCTTGCATGCATTCAAAATCAAAGAAAATGTATTTTTCCGATTGTTTGGGGATGTTTATTACGCTCATGTAGCATACATGATTGTCAGGTGTCTGGATAACACTTTTACAGCGCGGAAAGAGCTTTTCTTCGCAAGTGTGCATTATTGGGAGAAAAGTCCGGCACTCTGTACAGTAAAAGTGTTGAACACACTGAATCTCTTTGGTGGCAGCTATAGCCTTGTGTCTCCTGAGACAGACACCACCTCTACAGAATATTTTACATACATCGCATCTGGTGATGGTCTCTTTAACCTCAAAACAGTGGGGGTCTAAACACGCTCTGCACAAATTCCGACACGTGTGACTATTTTTATGCCCATATACTGCGTGGCAATAATCACAGAAATAGTTAACACCTATAAATGTTCTGATGTTTAAAACCCCGTAGTAATGCTGTTTGTGAAGTAAAACAAACATCTGTGCATTCTTTCCCTTTCCACAGGCGGTACACACTGGCGGCAAAACATAAATTGTTACCTTGGTTTTTGAAATCAGTGAGGCATGCCCTTTTCTTGTTTATTATCTTGCAAAACAAAATACCTTTTATACGTCTCCGTACCCCACCTTGCATATTAGGATTTCGGTGTGACTTTGCAGTAAATTAGCTATGCTCTCTAGGAAATCTGTTTCATCCAGCTCCCCCAAATGTTGCCTCCTCTAACAGAAAGCATTATTTAATGACCCCGAGCTCAGTCTAAGCTGTACAAAATCATTAGGACCCACATTGTGTGATATTTCATTTAACAGCCCTTGCACAGCACCAGTACGATTCTATCAGATCCAGATTCACAAACCTGAATTCTTCATAAAACTCCATTCCCCGGAACCTGTTAAGTTCCCGGTCATAGTGACGAATACGCTCCAAAAACACCCGAGGCGGGTCCCCGCCATCACCACCCTCAACCATTTGTTCAGCATTTTCATTATTCACCTCTAACATTGCTACATCACCACCCCCAATCTGATTATCATTATTATTCGCTTCTAATGCTTACCCATCAGACACGTGCAAATCTATATATTCCTGAATTTCCAAGTTTGCTGGGTGGTCATCAACCGCCACTGTGCTGTAATGGTGTCTGTGATCCTGCTAATTGTGACACATCCATTCTAGATTTAAGCCTACGCAGCATTCTTTTGGCTACATTAATATTCTTTATCAGTACTGCCGTGATATGTGCAGACCGAGTGTCTTTGTGTCTTACTTGTTTCATTATTTGTTAATTGCGGTTTTCACTCACAGTGTGACGATTCAGCAAACTCGATGTTATACCCTTTTTGTTTTAACACATTTGTCAAAACATGTATTTTTCTATGAGCTGTGTGTAAATCTTCTACCAGTTGCCAACAAATGTGACATATTTTACTAAACAACAGGGCCCTAGAATCATCAGAGGTCTGAATGCCTGTACAGGGTATTTGTTCACCTGACCTGTCTATCTCTTTATGCACACTCGGAGTGGGGTTAACTGTGCTATTTGTCTGCTTACCTCTTTTTACAGTAGCGGGCTGTCTTACTGCGTGCTTTTCTCTGAAACATGCACTCTACCTTCAAGATGGTTTAGTGACTTGTTAGAAAGTGTGGATGACAAAGTAATGCAAATAGTTGAGAAGGTTATAAAAAACAAGGCTTATCAAGTGTTTTACAAACATAAATAAAATACTGTTTGTGTCTGCTCTGCTTTTCTGTGCAATAAGACATTATATTAATTCCTATATTTTTTCAGAGAAAGAAACCCCCGGGGCCCCTGGAATTACGTTTACGTATGTTTGAGGAATCTATGTTTGAAGATGTCATCCTCACTCTAATAGCTCACAAGTTTGGTGATTTGTATGATACTGGTAATTCTGATGTGAAATCGCTAGTTGCTGATGTTGAAAAAACAGTGGCGTCCCTCCCCAATGTGCTCAAGAGAATGCTGTATAAAGAGACACATCCTGGTGAATCTGCTTTTACATCTGTCCAAAAAGTTCTGCACAGTTCTTTTGGAAATACTATCCCTATCATGACCAAACCCAATTTCTACACTGTGCTAGACAGAATAGTGTCACTGCCCTGGCCAATAAACAAGTTGAGGGAGTAGCTAGTGCAGTACAGTTCAGTTGTTTCTTCCTGGCTGCTGTAGGTGTTGGGGAAGCGGGATCATTGGTCACCCGAGTCAGTATCTAATCTCACTGTCTACATCTGACTTGATGCCTTGTTGTCATTTTTAGAGCTGTCACAATAAAATATTGACATTGAAATATATTTTACTGAGTCTCATATTTTGAATGTCTATACCTTTTCTTTCTCTTTTATTTTTCCAACACTGTACCACCCCAAAAATAATCATAAAATATATAACCTAAAATCATCACACGCACATCACTAAACACAGTTTAAAATACTTTTTTATTAAAACTTTATGTTGTTGTTCTCTTTTTATTTTAATGTATTTTATTTTGCAAACAACTTATCATAACAAACCTAATCATAAAACATAACCTAACACAAATAATAATAAGTTTAAACTCTTAAACATTACACACACACACATATACACCATCAGGGTGAGATGGCAGTAAACACTTGTCAAGATGACCTGTGCCCTTTCCAAAATGCCTGTCATCCTAACAAGATGGAGGTCATCCAAACAAGATGGCTGTCATCCTAACAAGATTACGGTCATCCAAACAAGATGGCTGACAGGAGAGGGTCAAAGGGTAAAACCTGTATCCTAACAAGTTGGCTGACTGGAGAGGATCAAAGGGTACAGGGTAAGGAGGGGCTTCCTGGCCCGTGGGGCTTCTGGGTAAGGAGGGGCTTCCTGGCCCGTGGGGCTTCTGGGTAAGGGGTGGGGCCACCTGACACTTTGACATAAAGTGCCATCATTACTACTCATACGCGCTATATGTACAATATCTTTCCCGTTCCTGAGAAAACTATGTTTGAAAACTGTAATTTTTTGCCTGGACTACAATCAAGATGGCTACCAAACCATGTGACATTATGCCGCCATTTTGCGATCTAGTGACCATGCCATAGACCCCTACATCCATTCAAAGTCTGGTGACTTTTTAGACTGCGGTTCAAAAGTTATAGGCATTTGAACATATTCTGGTGGAAGAGAAGAAAAAATAAGTATAATAATAATAATAATGACCAGTGACCACCACATTGCTTATGGGATCAATTCTGTCAAGTAACAATCAGTCCAATACATTCTAACATAGTTCCATACTGCACCATATGCATTTATTTGCAACTTGACCATCTCTGAAATTTGATTGGCTCATGGCGGCCATTTTGTTTTCCCAATCAACTTGCCTTGAACAAATCTGATAGAGGAGCTAGCCAAGGTCACGTGTACAAAATTTCATATCAATCAGACCAACCATTTCGGAGATGAAGATCTTTGAAGATTCTTGGCCAATCCAATATGGCTGCCAAACCATATGACTTATTGACTTGTTTTGAACAAATCTGAATTTAGGCCATAACATAACATCACACACCAAGTTTCACATCTGTCCCGTCTGCGGTTTCGGAGAAGAAGATTTTTGTATATTTTCCAAAATGTGTCACTTAAGCCACTATGGCCACCAGACCATGTGACATATGGCCTCCATATTGAATATGGCATAGTACTACATAGCCATCTATCACTGTATGAAGTTTCATGAGTTTTCATCAAGCATTGGTTTTTATAGGCTTTTGAAAAGATACTGCGGAAAAATAACAATCCTAACAATAACAATAGGGTTCCAGCAACTTCGTTGCTTGGCCCCCAACTTTTGAGGCTTCCAGGTGCTTGGAGTCGAGAAATGTATGGCTTCAGACTCATAAAAATATGAATCAGATGAAGACACATGTTGACAACAATTGTTGCTTAAAGGTTTTGGTAAGTAGAGTATTCAAGGTCAAGTTCCCCCTCTTGTGGTCTAATATTTTAAGGAACAAGCCATTTCAATCTCAATAAACCAACTACACTTATTTGATTGAAATGTATCAATTTAATTACATTAGTAGTACCATCAATACTTCTAATATCATAATATAGTAGTAAACCGTTTATTTTCTAAGTTTCATTTTCAGTACTTTAAAACACAATCTAACCATTTAAGTAGCTTTAGATTGCTGCTGCTCTCCATTTTTCCATTTACCTTCTCAAGCTTATTTAGCTGCATACCTGGTGTTTCATATAGTTATCACGTTGATTTCTGATGTATGCGTTATATATATTTACAGCTGGAAAAGAAAAGTATATGACTAAGGAGCAAATAGCTCCAATTAGTTTTTACTATTGCGCCTGACCGAGTATGTCCGTATGTTGTCTTATGTTCAACTCTATAGAGCCAGCGATTAAATTATCCATTACAGAAATTATCCATTAGGACAAGGCACATCAGGAGGTCTGTGCAATAGGAACAGTCTGGACACCATTTTAAGTTCCGAACGGAATTAACGTCTTTACTATCTACATATTTATTTATTTATTTATACATTGGTTTTTTTTTGTTTTGTTTGTTTTTTTACATTTTGGCACAAATTATCCTCCAAACTATCCATGACAAAATTAAAAATAAATACATGGAGAAAATAATAAATACATGAATTAATGTGGAAATAAATAGATGGATAGATAAACAGATTTTGAATGAAATACAATAATAAATAAATCTCCATGTATTTATTAGAACATGTATTTATTTATTTCAACATTTATTTATTATTTTCACTGCGAATTTGTTTTAAATTTTAATTAAAAATAAATACAGTGAAAATAATCAATACATTAATACATAAATACATGTTCAAATGGACATGTCAACACTACTACATTTATTCATTTATTTATGTAATGTGAAGCGATTCAAGTAATTAATAAACAATGTATTTGCTAAAATAAATTTTGCTTAAACTTTAAGGGGAACTGCACCACAATTTTATCTTAATTCTGTTATTTGTATAAATTGTTTTTAATATAGCAATGTCACAAATGTCTGAAGTGAAGATATATTTATTAATATGATTTTCTTAAGGAATAGGTGGCCATTTTCTCTCCACCAGACCCTCGGTAACAGTCTGTACTAGTATGTGTAAGACCTATAGGCAATACAAAGTAAAAGCATAATAATAATGATGATATTATTTATAACTAGAATGCTAAAGTTCCATGAGAAACATTGTGGAAGTACAGTAAGCAGTATGTTTCAGTGTACATGTAATATATTAAGTACTATAGTACATCACAAGGTACTACAGTAAACTATAGTATACAACAGGGTAGTTCAATATTTGTCTAAGTACCGTAGGAGGCACTATAGTACATTACAAGATACTATAGTATATCACGTAACAAGAGTATACTATAGTATAACAGTGTACTATCGTATGTCACACATTATTCAGTATACCATAGTATAAAAGTTTAGTGTGGTATACAACAGTGTCCTACAGTATTTGTTGTACTACTGTAGTAAGTACTATAGTATAATTGTATTGTTTTATTGTCTATCTTAATTGTAGTTTTAATATTTAATTAACTATATTTTCTTGTAAAGAGCTTTGCGATACACTATGAAATTTCCATGGAATCCGAATGTGTTCAATTTCGTTGGATTTCATGAAATCCGAATGCATGAAATTGCATGATTTAATCAGGTGAATACAGATGAAATCGTGATGCAATTGCATGCTATATAAAGGGTGTTTGGGAGCGAGACTACATGGTGAAGTTTTGAGTTTTGAAAGAGAAAAGCAAGATCAAGAGTGTAAATATGTATAGGAATATTTAGTTATGGCAGCTTCTGCCATGCTGTACATTGGCAAAAAGAAGATGGCTTCACTCACATCTATGCAAGTGTACACTCAGCATTTGTTGCAGAAATTAATGAAAGCAATACTAGTTTCAGTACTGTACTTCGCAAAAACATATTTGCATATTTGTTCAAAACTTGTACTTTAATATTTTTGCGATATCTAACACTGATAGTCCTACATTGTTTCATGTGTGCATGTATTTAAACAAAACAAAAACAAACAAAAAACAACATTGTTCTCTTTTCTTTGCTAAAACTATTTTTGTTACATTGAATCAGGGGTATGCATACATCTGGAAGGCACACTATATGTAATGGTAAGTTACAACAACATAAATGACAGTATATATATATATATATATATATATATATATATATATATATATATGTATATAATCATCACAGTATAGTTCTTAAAAGATCATTTATCAAGCAGATTTAAACAAATTAAAAATGTCTATTATAATGACTGGCTATTATACAGTACACACTAGAAGCACCGACATTTCAAACTACCTACAAGAGCCAAAACTATAGTATAATAATGATCAAATAAAAAAACTGTATTTGCGTTTATGCAGCTAAAATGCTGTAGGCATATTTAATACATATATTTAGGAAAAGTCAGGAATTGGTATCCATAGTGTATTCAGGAACACATAGTAATTCAAATTAAATCAGTCAAACTGACCAGCCGTGCACTTCTAGAGTTAAATTATAAAGGCAAATCATGCAAAAGATCACATCACGTGTACAGTATCAGCACACAAACTACAGGGTCACAAGCCGCTAATGGGAAACTAAACTTTGGATTCAAACTCGATTTGTAAGGAAATATTGAAGACAAGGAAAGGTTTTCTGTTTCATTTGCATGCAATGCTTTTCTTACAAGAGCAGTGTAGTTTACAGTATAATTTGTGAGCACCCATTTGCTGTAGCAATTATAATTTAGTTTGCTTATTATAATGATTTGGTGTTTTTTAAATATATATTCCTATATATATATATATATTTTACCATTCATGTTACAGCGTTGTTTTTATTTTAATAAGTGCCCGATTAATCAGCAATTGCCCATTGATTAACCGATCAAATATTTGAATGGACTGACAGCCTTAATATATATGTGTGTGTGTTATTGTAATGAAATGTATGGTTTGTATTATTATTAGCAACTGTACGCTATCCAAAACAGAGGTATGGAATATTTTGCTTTTGACAGCTTAAAAAGAAAAATATGTGAACAAAGACCAATCAAGGCTAACTTACCAGTATACAAAATAACATTTATAAATATAAATGTAAAACTTTTTGAAGAGCCGGTATTAATGTTTTGTATAAACTGTATAATGTTTTATATTAATGATTGAAAAACATGTCAACAGAGCCAATTGTATTAATTGTCAAGCAAGCAAATTTTAGCAAGGCTGTTCTGACACTCCCAGCATCTCCTTCAAGATTTCTGTGGCTAATCTGTGGCTGGAGAGGTCACCTCATCATTATTGATCAACAGTTGCTTTGAGAACTATGAGACCAGACCTCTGCCAGTAGATCAAAGGAAGCCATCTGGTTTCCACATTCCTACACCTCCCCCCAGGAAGACAACCACAAACATTCAGAAACCTGACCTCAAGATAACACTTCGGGAAACCTGTGACTGTCCCTGCCCACAAACCCACATGTCATGTAATGTATAAAAAGCTGTTAACTTCTGCTGTTCAGAGAAAGAGACTCTTCTGAGGTGGAGAGCTTCCATGTCAGGCCCTTCCAGGTCTGGCATGTTAAATAAATACATTTATCCTCTGTGCATCAAGACTGGGTTCTTCACTGCTGTTCAAGGTTCCCAGTGATGTCGTAATAGGACTTTGCTCCATTGCTTGAAATCGCATGAAATCGGAGTTCATGGAAATTTCATAGTGTTTCATCGTGGCCTTTAGTATAACAGTCGCTATATAAATACATTTTAGCAGGGCAGCATCAGTAATAGTATGAAAAAGTAACCAGCTTAGTAACTGGAGTAGAATCATAGGCAGAGTTTATTATTATCCACAATAAACTTGATATGTTTATTCATTTATTTACAGTAGTTTACAATTAAGATTAAACATAAATTAGTACATTTTGTGCACCCCCAATTCCTAATATGAGGGGCAAAACTAACGAACTGAGCTTCCGTCCCTCAGTCCCAACAGCTTTCATATGATATTATTTTAATATAGTGATACAACATTTTGTGACATTCCTGTTTTGGATGCCCTATTTTTCAAGTTTGATTGTAATACATGAGTGTTATTAAAGTTTTAACTTAGAGTTACAGACTACATTTGCTGGGCACATCTAAAGACTAGCAAAAATTTATATTTGGATTTCGTTTTGTGAACATTACTTCACGCTGGGGAATGATTTATTGCAGGATTTACATATGGTAAGAACAGTATAATTATTAATACTATGTATGTGTAACAACGGAGATAAAGTGCTCAGTTTAATTTATTTAAAAATGTGTTATGCTAATTTAGGTAAGGTAGCTGGGGTTTATTAGGGTGTGTGCAGGGGTTTTAGAGTTGGTGACCACGTGTGCGGAGCAACACCTGGAACTGTGTGAACTTCTTCTGGGCAAGAGGCGCGTAGTTTTTTTCTTCAATAAATCTAGCAGCAAGTAAGCAAGCGATTTGTGGGCTACTTGTTTTCCCCCGCTGAAAATACTACATTGGCATCAGAAATGAGGATGGACACTTACGGCTCCTGGCCAGCAGACAGGGGAGGAGGGGGCGCAGGCCAGAGACTCCAGCTCTTCAGGCAGTGCCTCGCAGCCAAGCGTGAGCGGCAGATAAACCGGCAGTGTGTACAGTGTCGGTCTGCTGTGTATCGCTGTTTCAATAATTAAATTATTATTATTATATATCTCTTGGCAGACACCCTTATCCTTACAAAACAAAATAATAAATAATAATTCATAATAACCAATAAAATGCCCCCCCAATGTTACAGTATGTAAGTTACTATAAGTACATGTAAGTTATTGTTAACAGTAGTAAGCTACTAGTAGTAGTTTTTGAAAATAATCGAAACGTTAAACGATTTGAAAAAGGTGTTTAAGGAAAATAAGCTAAGGCTATTAGATAAGGATAATATAGGGAATTAATTGGCTGGTATGTATACTATGTTTCTACCAAAGTTGTAACAGGAGTTGGAATTTTGGGGGTAGAAGAAAAGCTGTAAAAATCCTCAGATTAAACTTAATGGATAATTATTTACTGAATATTGGCATATATCATTTGTTTGTACATTTTCTTATCTTGAAAATTATCAAAAAGAAATACAACAAACATTAGAATTAGAGTTACCCTGTGTTAGACTTGTGTCCTTAATTAGAGATAATTAGAGTTGCCTTGTGATAGACTGGTGTTGCTGCAGGGTTGGGCTTCGGAACACTTTAATTTTGTTAAAAAGTAAACAAAATTGGAAACATATATATACACACACATTTAATTGCATGTAATTAACTTAATTAAAAAAAAGTAAATTAAAAACTAAAACAGTAAAATATGTGTATACAAAAAACAAATCAGTCTGTTACTATTTTTATATTATACATACTTATTTAAAATAACACATCATCCAATAGGCTTCTGGTTTGGAGCCAAACAATAGCACTAAATGCTACTCCTCATTGCTAATTGCAATAGATTGATTGCATTTTTTTTTTACTTTGGATAGTTATGTCTGCTACTACAGGGAGAAGCTGTTCGATCTCCTCCACAGTCTTCAATCCCATCTGCCGTAGAAGGTCCTCCACTGGGGCAAGCAATTGCTCCCCTTTCTCTGTGAACAGTAGGAAACCTTCTTCGGTGTCACAGAACCTCAGGATGGTTTTCTGTTTCTTTTCTGTTTTTTATGTTGGCTCCTGAATGAGAATTAATTAGATGCTTTTCTGGTTTTACCCAATTTATCCTGATTTCTAAAGGAATTAACGAAATGTAAAAAAGATTTGGAGAGGTTGAGCTTGAGGTGGTGTGAGTGCATCCAGGCAGAGATAGCAGACAAGCAGGAAGAGATGCAAGAGGGGATGAGAATGTCGGAGGAGGGAAAAGACAGGAAGATCTGGGCATCATCTGTGTAAAAATGGTAAGAGAAACCATGGGATGCAATGAGGGGGCCCAGGGAGTGAGTGTAGAGAGAGGACAAGAGGGGACCCAGAATGGAGCCTTGGGTTACACCTGTGAGGAGAGGTTGGGGCGTGGATGAGGAACCTCGCCATGTCACTTGGTAGGTCCTGTCGCTGAGGTAGGAGTAGAACCAGGTGAGAGCAGTTCAGAGATTCCAAGGTCAGCGAGGCAGGAGAGGAGGATGGAGTGATCGACAGTGTCAAATTCTGCAGAGAGATTGAGGAGGATGAGGACTGAGGAGAAGAAGGCCACCCAAGCACAGCTGAGGGAGTCAGTGACTGTAATTACATAAAATCCATTACCAGTAAAAACATGGAATATGCATACCTTACAAAGGTTACAGATTTTTTTTTATCATTCTTGCCTCACAGAATTACAGACCAGTTGCAGCAGTGAAGTTGAAACTCAAGAACCTTCTTGTTTAGATTTGCATTCTTCTCACAGAACTGGTAACTGAAGTGCCCATATGAAACCCACACAGACAGAGGTAGGTCATGTGAACTCCACACAGACAAGCCCCCAAGCCAGGACTCAAACCCCAGACCCCTGTACCGGTGAGGCAGCAGTGCTAACCACCATGCCACCATGCTGCCCTACTAGGTCCACATTATTTTATACAGCTCTGGAAAGAATTAAGAGACCACTGCACATTTTTCTTAAATCAGCATCTCGACATGTATGGCAGTCATTCCATGCCAGTGTCTGTTGAATTCCAACACAGACACACCTCATTCTACTCAATGAGGTACTAATTAGGTGATCACCTGAACCAAATCATATTTAAGGAAGAAAAGTATATCACTATCCTCTTGCATTAGGACCAGCTGGATGGCAAAAACAGTGCTAGTAGAACCTCAAAAGTAATTGGAATCGGAAAATAACTATTGACCATGCCAAAAGAGTTGAAAAGGAAAGTTTTGAGAAAATTAGGTTTCAATTCTGGCTTTACTGGCAGAGGGATACAGTGAGCATTGCTTCCATTCTTAAAATGTCAAAGATGGCGGTTCATAAGAACAAGGTCAAGCAGCAGACATTGGGGACAACAAAGCTACAAAGCTACCAGCAGAAGACAATAACGACTCTCCACTGACCGGGATGACCGCCAACTCATTGGAATGTCACTGAACAACCGTAGGATGACATCAAGTGACCTACAAAAAGAATGGCAAACGACAGCTGGGGTGAAGTGCACTGCGAGGATGGTTCGAAACAGGCTCCTAGGGGCAGGGCTGAAATCTTGCAAAGCTAGAAAAAAGCGAGAAGCAAAGAAGAGCCAGGCTGAGGTTTGTAAAAGACCATAAGGTTTGGACCGTAGAGGACTGGAGTAAGGTCATCTTCTCTGATGAGTCAAATTTTCATCTTTGCCCAACACCTGGTCATCTAATGGTTAGACGGAGACCTGGAGAGGCCTACAAGCCACAGTGTCTCGCACCCACTGTGGAATTTGGTGAAGGATCAGTGATAATCTGGGGGTGCTTCAGCAAGGCTGGAATCGGGCAGATTTGTCTTTGTGAAGGACGCATCAATCAAAGCCGAGTTGCTTGAATTTGTGCGCCAGGAGTGGCATAAAGTCACCCAACAGCGATGTGAAAGACTGGTGGAGAGCATGCCAAGACGCATGAATGCTGTGATTGAAAATCACCAAATATTAATTTCTGAACTCTTTGTAAGTTAAAACATTAGTATTATGTTGTTTAAAAATTAATATGAACTTATTTTCTTTGCATTATTTGAGGTCTGACAACACTGCATCTTTTTTGTAATTTTGTCCAGTTGTAAATTTCTGCAAATAAATGCTCTAAATGACAATATTTTTATTTGGAATTTGGGAAAAATGTTTTCAGCAGTTTATAGAATAAAACAAAAATGTTAATTTTACCAAAACATATACCTATAAATAGTAAAACCAGAGAAACTGATAATTGTGCACTGGTCTCTTAATTTTTTCCAGAGCTGTATACACCTTTATATGCGCTGCCATATCAAACATTTAACACTAAAGCATGTTGTGAATAAATGTTATGCTTTGGAATTTTAATATTGACATGAATAGACAATCCATGCAAGTAAACTCAAACACACAATAACAAGTGGTATTGTCACTGTTGTATCCCACACATCCCGCAATTCACGAGCTCCCCTGCAGAGGTCAGCATCACCGGAATTCTAAACCCTCACATTCCCCAGCAATCAGCCACTTAACATTCCTCGGCACCATGTGCACTTGTTCTATCATCCTCGAACTCCCATTGTACCAGCACTCTCCTTCACCGTCCTCTGCTCCTCTCTGCTACACATATAAACCCCTCTGTGACTTTAATTCACTGCTAAGTCTTGTATCCTTTTGTTATTGATTGTTTACAACCTCCACGTGTTCCTCCACCAATTCCCGTATTCTCCCTACCAGCCTGTTTGCCTGATCATTGACCCCCTGCTTGTCTTATCGACCAGGACTTGTGGATTTCCCTGGACATTACGGTTTGCCGGCATTGACCACAGCCTGTTTCTGACCACCTCTCACTCCGCACCTGGGTTCCCCGCCATGGCAGTCCTTCTTTACAGGTATACAGTCCGGTCCATAAATATTTGGACAGACCCAATTGTCAATTTGGCTCTGTACACCATCACAATGGATTGGAAAGGAAACAATCAAGATGTGCTTTAAGTGTAGACTTTCATCTTTAATTGGAGGGTAGTTACATCCAAATCGGGTGAATGGTGTAGGAATTAAACCAATTTTTATGTGGTCCCCCCAATTTTAGGGGCTCAAAAGTATTTGGACAAACTAACATAATCATTAATTAAATTGTGAGTTTCAATACTTGGTTGTGATGCGGGACAGTGGCCTGTCCGAATGCCAAATATATTTGCACCATTGTTGCAGTAAGATTGTGTAACCCATGTATGAATTTAAGCTTTGTGTATTGCTCCGCAGAGGACAGGTGCAGTAGTTCTGTGTAGCTGATTTTTAGAAAAACATTTTCATCCAAGGCTATAGAGAAAACAGAAGACAAAGGAGAAGTCTGTGATCAAGTTTGGGGTACATCATTGACGTCATCCAGTTGCCCAGCAACCAAAGGGAGTCATCTTGTATATGATAGCATGTTCTTTAGAAAAACCTTAGATGTGTCTTGCTGACTGACCATCTCCAGAGCACTTAGTTGTAGCTGAATAAACTATTTTGGTATAATTTCAGTTAAATCGGGTCCTGAGTATTCCTTGTCCGCCTGTTTATTGAGGGAGTAAAATTTCTCCCTATCAGTTGCAAATCCTTTGCAGTCAATGACTGCCTGAAGTCTGGAACCCATAGACATCACCAGATGCTGGGTTTCTTCCCTGGTGATGCTATGCCAGGCCTGCACTACAGCTGTCTTTAGATCCTGCTTGTTCTTGGGGTGTTTTGCCTTAGATATCAAAACAAACCAATCAGAGAGCAAAAACATTAGGTGGGGCCAAATCCACTAATAAGAACGTACTGGTGAGCGCAGGAACACCAAAAGGCCAGGAACACCACGGAAAACAACTGTGGTGGATGACAGAATTTTTTCCCTGGTGAGGAAAACCCCTTCACAACAGTTGGCCAGATCAAGAATACCCTCCAGGAGGTAGGCGTATCTGTGTCAATGTCAACAATCAAGAGAACACTTCACCAGAGTACATCTTGTGGTAAACCCTCTGTATTTAAACAGGAAATGGGAAGACCATATTAGAGTTTGGCAAGAAACATCTAAAGAACCCTGTACAGTTCTGGAACAACATCTTATGTACAGATGAGACAAAGATCAACTTGTACCAGAATGATGGGAAGAGAAGACTATGGAGAAGGGAAGGAACTGCTCATGATCTGAAGCATACCACCTCATCTGTGAAACATGGTGAAGGTAGTGTTATGGTAAGGGCATGTATGGCTGTCAAGAGAACTGGTTGACTTTTGACAAAAGCAGCAGGATGAATTCTGAAATGTTTAGGGCTATGTTATCTGCTCCGATTCGGCCAAATGATTCAAAACTCATTTAACAGCACTTCACAGTGCAGATGAACAATAATGCGAAAGCAGGTAGAGGAAAGCAACCCCAAGAAGACTACCGTCACCAGCAACGAAACCAGACAGCTTCATGCCCTAGGTCTCGTTCAGGAGTTGAACACAGGACCTCTCGCACACTAAGTGAGAATCATACTCCTAGACCAACGGGCCAACTGAACAAGTGGCTTCACAAAGTTCTCCTCCTCAACAACACACTACATGTCCTCCTCCTCCTCCTCCTCAACAACCACAACAAACTTGCATAATACACATTTGTTTTATAGAAAAACACACAGATGACAGTCTGATTTCCCTTCAGCTGCACAGGCAACAGCATCTGAGGTCAAAAGCCCTCTTGTGCAGAGGAGCCCAAAAGCTGGCTTTTGACAGAGAGCACACTGTTCAGTGACCACTTAATAAGTAGGCCTAATCATTTCTTATTTTTTACAGAATAGGACACAGAAATAACTTATGATTACTTATTTGTTATCTACATTTTACTTTTCATAGTATTTCCAAATGTTTTTTATCGATGTATGAACAAACACAACCATTGAGACACACACTATTAGAGATTTTTCGTTTTCTTTTCTTTATGAATGTAATGCAAAACAATATAGAGTAACAGTGACAAAAAGTGCCAGGGGTTTATGACAATACAGAAAGCACATTATAGAAAAGACCTGAAAAACACACAAGCACTACATCAGAGATACCACGCATTAAGTCCCTTCCCTGCGCTGTAGGCTCCATAGCGCTGCATCACTGCTGCCTCTCGCTAATCTCAAGATGGAGCTGGGGGTAGGTGTTCCATGGCCAGGCTGTCGTTCCCTCTGCCAAGTGTGTACAGGCCAAGATACCTCCATTACTTCAATCACTACATCTTCCGCTGACTTCTATAGGGGGCTGCGTGAACTACTGAAGTAATGCTGTAGAGATAAGTGTCCTTAAACTGGGAAATGGAAATAAAGATTAAGTAAGCATCACTCATTGAAGAAATGCATCACAGTGTCTCTGTCAGCCTGTACAGCAGCGTATGTTTGCCGTAGCCAACATTTATTCAGTGCCAAATTTCCTTGCACAAAGCCATAGCAGATTCTCAAGCCCTCCCATGTTGTTGATTATCTTGTATCCATGTATTAAGAATAATGGTAATGCTTTATTTTAAGTGTCCATTATAAACAATCTATTAACATGTTATGTTATTATTATATGATTAATTTTACAAATTATAAATATATTAGACATTTTTAAACTTTTTTGCTATAATATGTTTTAAGGTATTTAATAACATATTCAATAAAGGGTATAATAACATGACATTTGCACACCGATATCAATCTATTATCATTAACTGCCATGCCAGTTAATTGCTGCTATTATCCATCCATTTTTGAAACCAGTTATCCTGGCGAAGGTCGCCGAGCACTGATCCCGGCAGGCAAAGGGCACAAGGCAGGAATACACCCAGGACGGGACCCCAGTCCATCGCTGGGCAACACACACACACACACACACACACACACACACACGCAGACACACCCACATACAGGGCAATTTAGAGAAGCCAATTAACCTAACCCACATGTCCTTGGACGGTGGGAGGAAACCCACGTGGACACGGGGAGAACATGCAAACTACATAGTATAGCAAAAATGTTTAAATAAAAATGTCAAATATATGTATAATTTGTAATAATCATATAACAATAACATAATCAATAATTTGTTAATAGATTGTTTATAATGGACACTTGTTAGCATAATAACTAATGTATGTTATCTATCTGTATGTAATGCTGTTGTCCTATAAGTCCTTACATTTGTAAACAGGGATTTTTGAAATAACCATTACTTATTTTGTGAAAAAACAGGGAAACAGAAAAAAGGAATGAGTAACTATTACTTATTTCTCCAAAAATAAATAAGTAAACTTTACTTATTTTGCAGAAAAAAATAAAACAGTTTATTATTAATATATTGAGGAAACAGTGAAAAAAATAACCATTACTTATTTTTTGAAAAATAAGGAATCTACTTCATAGAGGTTCTGAAATCAGCATACTTCTCATGGCAGGAAAGGAAACTGGAAGCCTTTTGACACATTTCTTGACTTTGATTGAAGATTTTCCAGTATTTTAATCAGACCTCCTGCCAGAATATATTCTGCAGTGGTTTTCAGAATGGGCAGCAAGCTCAGCAAGCTCAGCAAGCAAGAGAGTTAGATATCGAGAGTCATAGATAGATAGATGGATGGATGGACGGCAAGGCAAGCATATGATTGACAGTGGTATGTGATCTGCTGTTATGAAACTATGATACTGACCATTGGTGGAGCGATAGCAAGCAAGAGAGTTAGATATCGAGAGTCATAGATTGATAGATAGATAGATGGATGGATGGATAGACGTCAAGGCAAGCATCTGATTGACAGTGGTCCGTGAGCTGCTGTTATGCTACAATGCTACTGACCATTGGGGGAGCGATAGCAAGCAAGAGAGTTAGATATCGAGAGTCATAGATTGATAGATAGATAGATTGATGGATGGATGGACGGCAAGGCAAGCACCTGATTGACAGTGGTCCGTGATCTGCTGTTATGCTACTATGCTACTGACCATTGGGGGAGCGATAGCAAGCAAGAGAGTTAGATATCGAGAGTAATAGATTGATAGATAGATAGATTGATGGATGGACGGCAAGGCAAGCATCTGATTGACAGTGGTATGTGATCTGCTGTTATGAAACTATGATACTGACCATTGGGGGAGCGATAGCAAGCAAGAGAGTTAGATATCGAGAGTCATAGATTGATAGATAGATAGATTGATGGATGGATGGACGGCAAGGCAAGCACCTGATTGACAGTGGTCCGTGATCTGCTGTTATGCTACTATGCTACTGACCATTGGGGGAGCGATAGCAAGCAAGAGAGTTAGATATCGAGAGTCATAGATAGATAGATAGATGGATGGATGGATGGACGACAAGGCAAGCATCTGATTGACAGTGGTCCGTGATCTGCTGTTATGCTACTATGCTACTGACCATTGGGGGAGCGATAGCAAGCAAGAGAGTTAGATATCGAGAGTCATAGATAGATAGATAGATAGATGGATGGATGGATGGACGGCAAGGAAAGCATCTGATTGACAGTGGTCCGTGATCTGCTGTTATGCTACAATGCTACTGACCATTGGGGGAGCGATAGCAAGCAAGAGAGTTAGATATCGAGAGTCATAGATAGATCGATAGATAGATGGATGGATGGACGGCAAGGCAAGCATCTGATTGACAGTGGTCCGTGATCTGCTGTTATGCTACTATGTACTGACCATTGGAGGAGCGATAGCAAGCAAGAGAGTTAGATATCAAGAGACATAGATAGATAGATAGATAGATAGATAGATAGATAGATAGATAGATAGATGGATGGATGGACGGCAAGGCAAGCATCTGATTGACAGTGGTCCGTGATCTGCTGTTATGCTACAATGCTACTGACCAATGGGGGAGCAATAGCAAGCAAGAGAGTTAGATATCGAGAGTCATAGATAGATAGATAGATAGATGGATGGATGGATGGACAGCAAGGCAAGCACCTGATTGACAGTGGTCCGTGATCTGCTGTTATGCTACTATGTACTGACCATTGGGGGAGCGATAGCAAGCAAGAGAGTTAGATATCGAGAGTCATAGATAGATAGATAGATAGATGGATGGATGGACGGCAAGGCAAGCATCTGATTGACATTGGTCCGTGATCTGCTGTTATGCTACTATGCTACTGACCATTGGGGGAGCGATAGCAAGCAAGAGAGTTAGATATCAAGAGTCATAGATAGATTGATAGATAGATGGATGGATGGACGGCAAGGCAAGCATCTGATTGACAGTGGTCCGTGATCTGCTGTTATGCTACTATGTACTGACCATTGGGGGAGCGATAGCAAGCAAGAGAGTTAGATATCAAGAGACATAGATAGATAGATAGATAGATAGATAGATAGATAGATAGATAGATAGATAGATAGATGGATAGATAGATGGATGGACGGCAAGGCAAGCACCTGATTGACAGTGGTCCGTGATCTGCTGTTATGCTACTATGCTACTGACCATTGGGGGAGCGATACCAAGCAAGAGAGTTAGATATCAAGAGTCATAGATAGATAGATAGATAGATAGATAGATGGATGGATGGACGGCAAGGCAAGCATCTGATTGACAGTGGTCCGTGATCTGCTGTTATGCTACTATGCTACTGACCATTGGGGGAGCGATAGCAAGCAAGAGAGTTAGATATCAAGAGACATAGATACATAGATAGATAGATGGATGGATGGATGGACGGCAAGGCAAGCATCTGATTGACAGTGGTCCGTGATCTGCTGTTATGCTACTATGCTACTGACCATTTGGGGAGCGATAGCAAGCAAGAGAGTTAGATATCAAGAGTCATAGATAGATTGATAGATAGATGGATGGATGGATGGACAGCAAGGCAAGCACCTGATTGACAGTGGTCCGTGATCTGCTGTTATGCTACTATGTACTGACCATTGGGGGAGCGATAGCAAGCAAGAGAGTTAGATATCGAGAGTCATAGATAGATAGATAGATAGATGGATGGATGGACGGCAAGGCAAGCATCTGATTGACATTGGTCCGTGATCTGCTGTTATGCTACTATGCTACTGACCATTGGGGGAGCGATAGCAAGCAAGAGAGTTAGATATCAAGAGTCATAGATAGATTGATAGATAGATGGATGGATGGACGGCAAGGCAAGCATCTGATTGACAGTGGTCCGTGATCTGCTGTTATGCTACTATGTACTGACCATTGGGGGAGCGATAGCAAGCAAGAGAGTTAGATATCAAGAGACATAGATAGATAGATAGATAGATAGATAGATAGATAGATAGATAGATAGATAGATAGATAGATAGATAGATAGATGGATAGATAGATGGATGGACGGCAAGGCAAGCACCTGATTGACAGTGGTCCGTGATCTGCTGTTATGCTACTATGCTACTGACCATTGGGGGAGCAATACCAAGCAAGAGAGTTAGATATCAAGAGTCATAGATAGATAGATAGATAGATAGATAGATAGATAGATAGATAGATAGATAGATAGATAGATGGATGGATGGACGGCAAGGCAAGCATCTGATTGACAGTGGTCCGTGATCTGCTGTTATGCTACTATGCTACTGACCATTGGGGGAGCGATAGCAAGCAAGAGAGTTAGATATCAAGAGACATAGATAGATAGATAGATAGATAGATAGATGGATAGATAGATGGATGGACGGCAAGGCAAGCACCTGATTGACAGTGGTCCGTGATCTGCTGTTATGCTACTATGCTACTGACCATTGGGGGAGCGATAGCAAGCATTAGAGTTAGATATCAAGAGTCATAGATAGATTGATAGATAGATGGATGGATGGACGGCAAGGCAAGCATCTGATTGACAGTGGTCCGTGATCTGCTGTTATGCTACTATGCTACTGACCATTGGGGGAGCGATAGCAAGCAAGAGAGTTAGATATCAAGAGACATAGATACATAGATAGATAGATGGATGGATGGATGGACGGCAAGGCAAGCATCTGATTGACAGTGGTCCGTGATCTGCTGTTATGCTACTATGCTACTGACCATTTGGGGAGCGATAGCAAGCAAGAGAGTTAGATATCAAGAGTCATAGATAGATTGATAGATAGATGGATGGATGGATGGACAGCAAGGCAAGCACCTGATTGACAGTGGTCCGTGATCTGCTGTTATGCTACTATGTACTGACCATTGGGGGAGCGATAGCAAGCAAGAGAGTTAGATATCGAGAGTCATAGATAGATAGATAGATAGATGGATGGATGGACGGCAAGGCAAGCATCTGATTGACATTGGTCCGTGATCTGCTGTTATGCTACTATGCTACTGACCATTGGGGGAGCGATAGCAAGCAAGAGAGTTAGATATCAAGAGTCATAGATAGATTGATAGATAGATGGATGGATGGACGGCAAGGCAAGCATCTGATTGACAGTGGTCCGTGATCTGCTGTTATGCTACTATGTACTGACCATTGGGGGAGCGATAGCAAGCAAGAGAGTTAGATATCAAGAGACATAGATAGATAGATAGATAGATAGATAGATAGATAGATAGATAGATAGATAGATAGATAGATGGATAGATAGATGGATGGACGGCAAGGCAAGCACCTGATTGACAGTGGTCCGTGATCTGCTGTTATGCTACTATGCTACTGACCATTGGGGGAGCAATACCAAGCAAGAGAGTTAGATATCAAGAGTCATAGATAGATAGATAGATAGATAGATAGATAGATAGATAGATAGATAGATAGATAGATGGATGGATGGACGGCAAGGCAAGCATCTGATTGACAGTGGTCCGTGATCTGCTGTTATGCTACTATGCTACTGACCATTGGGGGAGCGATAGCAAGCAAGAGAGTTAGATATCAAGAGACATAGATAGATAGATAGATAGATAGATAGATAGATGGATAGATAGATGGATGGACGGCAAGGCAAGCACCTGATTGACAGTGGTCCGTGATCTGCTGTTATGCTACTATGCTACTGACCATTGGGGGAGCGATACCAAGCAAGAGAGTTAGATATCAAGAGTCATAGATAGATAGATAGATAGATAGATAGATAGATAGATAGATAGATAGATAGATAGATGGATGGATGGACGGCAAGGCAAGCATCTGATTGACAGTGGTCCGTGATCTGCTGTTATGCTACTATGCTACTGACCATTGGGGGAGCGATAGCAAGCAAGAGAGTTAGATATCAAGAGACATAGATACATAGATAGATAGATGGATGGATGGATGGACGGCAAGGCAAGCATCTGATTGACAGTGGTCCGTGATCTGCTGTTATGCTACTATGCTACTGACCATTTGGGGAGCGATAGCAAGCAAGAGAGTTAGATATCAAGAGTCATAGATAGATTGATAGATAGATGGATGGATGGATGGCAAGGCAAGCATCTGATTGACAGTGGTCCGTGATCTGCTGTTATGCTACTATGTACTGACCATTGGGGGAGCGATAGCAAGCAAGAGAGTTAGATATCAAGAGACATAGATGGATAGATAGATGGATGGACGGCAAGGCAAGCACCTGATTGACAGTGGTCCGTGATCTGCTGTTATGCTACTATGCTACTGACCATTGGGGGAGCGATACCAAGCAAGAGAGTTATATATCAAGAGTCATAGATAGATAGATAGATAGATAGATGGATGGATGGACGGCAAGGCAAGCATCTGATTGACAGTGGTCCGTGATCTGCTGTTATGCTACTATCAGCAGCAGCAGCTGTAGGTTTGGCACCGTGGCTTAGTTGGTTAAAGCGCCTGTCTAGTAAACAGGAGGTCCTGGGTTCAAATCCCAGCGGTGCCTTAGGCGGGCTTTGTGTGCTCCTTGCGAAGCTTGTGCTTCTGCTTTGGCGACCATCAGTTTTAGCAAGATAGGCTTATCGTAAAGCCATCAGAGGACGTAATGAACCGGAAAGCCAACTGGACAGATGCCGGTTTGTAAAGAAGAACCAGAACCCAAAGGACACGCGCTACGCGCACCTAACGGCCAACGTCCAATTCCCATTGCCGCCCTTGGACTGTCGGAACAGGGAGCTTGTTGCTCCCGTCAACCTTACGTTTTCACCTCTGTGTGCTTCCTCTGTTGCAGCCTGCATCCAGATTTTGTTTTGTTTTGTTTTGTTTTGTTTTGTTTTGTTTCGTTTTGTTTTGTTTCGTTTTGTTTTGTTTTGTTCCTTACACCTGAGTGTAGGCACTGGGGAAGGGGAGATTCCTGGCACCGTGGCTTGGTTGGTCAAAGCACCTGTCTTGTAAACAGGAAACCCTGGGTTCGACTCCCAGGGTTTCAAGTTCATAGTTGCCAGAAATCATTTCCAGCACACGATTTTCTTTGTCGTTGAATGCAACATACGTGACCATTGGGGGAGCGATAGCAAGCAAGAGAGTTAGATATCGAGAGTCATAGATAGATAGCTAGCTAGATAGATAGATAGATGGATGGATGGACGTCAAGGCAAGCATCTGATTGACAGTGGTCCGTGATCTGCTGTTATGCTACAATGCTACTGACCATTGGGGGAGCGATAGCAAGCAAGAGAGTTAGATATCGAGAGTAGATAGTAGGGTTTTTTGGGCGCGGCCTATTTTGTTATGACGTATGCCCTAAGCTTATTAATATTCCTACGTCATAATTGGGGGGCGTGATTTTAGAGTTATTTCCTTAATTATTCCTACGTCATATCCGTCAGAAAGTGTACACCCCTAAAACCCTGAACAACAAGGCCACCCATAACCGGTTGTTCTTGTTGTTCTTGTTGGTCAACTGTAGAGTGTGAATGGGTCGGCTCTTCCTGTAGCGGTTGGGGGTCTTTTTTAAATATACATGTAAGGGGCCCAGGTCTTAACAATGCCATTTTGAATAGTGCGTTTATCATATTCACACTGTCTCTGTCTCTGTCTCTGTCTGTCTCTCTCTCTCTGTCTCTCTCGCCCAAGCATTTTATAAGATCAACAAGTTCTGTTGTCTGTAATGGTCCCAGGTCTTAACAATGCCATTTTGAATAGTGCGTTTATCATATTCACACTGTCTCTGTCTCTGTCTCTGTCTGTCTCTCTGTCTGTCTCTCTCTCTGTCTCTCTCGCCCAAGCATTTTATAAGATCAACAAGTTCTGTTGTCTGTAATGGTCCCAGGTCTTAACAATGCCATTTTGAATAGTGCGTTTATCATATTCACACTGGCTCTGTCTCTGTCTGTCTCTATATCTCTCTCTCTCGCCCAATCATTTTATAAGATCAACAAGTTCTGTTGTCTGTAATGGTCACAGGTCCTAACAATTCCTGTTATGCATAGGGTACTTATGTTAACCCCAATGTATATGGCTCTGTCTCTCCCCTCAAATTTAATTAAAAATAAAATTAAAAAAAGAGGGTGTGTGTGTGTGTGGGTGTTTGTGGGTATAGGTTAATTGTATTTGTAAAAAAAAAAAAAAAAAAAAAAAAAAGCTGTGGTTATATTTTATCTCACACATAATATGTTCATTCATTTTACTTAAATACATTCTAGGGTCTTAAAGCTCATAAGAGTTAGACTTAAGATAAGGATATGTTTTTAAGGTATTTTAGCAGGCTCAATCCCTGATGATAAGGAATCATTTAAAAAATAAAAACAACTGATCACTCAATGCTAAATAGATCACAACACTCAAGGCTAAATCACTCACACCACGGGGGACGGGGGTGGGCTCAGACAAACGTAGGCATGGCGTGTGGTCTCAAAACATTCAGAATACTTTTAAACTATATAATTTATAAGCTTTGTAAAATAAACCCAAATATCTCTTTTGTGGGGGTAAACGCTGTTCTGAGTAGTTTGTGACTTGTTTAATACCAAACAAAGCATCGCTATTAAAAAAAAAAAAAAAAAAAAATCACTGTAAAAGCGCTACTTATTTTAGATCTTTATAGTTATTTTCTTGGCTCAGATTGTTTTTTAGCGCGTATAAAGGCCTGAAATATTCTTAGTGTTTATTGACTATAGGTCTTGATGCTTAAAAATGTTTTTTTGAGAGACCAAAAGGTTCTAATAAAAGTTTAGAGTAGAGAGGAGAGAGATCGTCGCCATCTTGGTTTCTATTTGAAATTGATGCAGGGTCATTTTATTGGTTGGTTTTGATATGTTAATTGGTAACAGGACGGCACAAAGGCCAGCCCAGAACAATGCCTTACAAGCAGATCCGGCATACGGCCATCAGTATAAGTATGAAGGTCTGGTCTTCAGCTCGACAGACTCATACTGACCTTTCGATTTAAGCCTAAAGATCAACAATGTCCGGAAACAACATCAACGACTTCGATTTAAACGAGTTTTTAGGTAAGTCTTCAGATTATTTTCATTGACTCAGAGCGTGGGCATGTATTGTAAATAAGGTTATAACATCTGTTTTAAGTTCTGTAAAATTATTTTTCAGCCAGTCAACAGGAGTTAATTCCCAACGCTGAGGAGATCATCTGGAACAACGACGGTAAGATTTTTGTGTTTGCGCTCAAGGGTTCTTATGTATGGGTGTGTGGTTGTGTTTTGAAGCGGCTCATTAGAGTTATGAAAACGTTTTAATATATATTAATGGCGGTCTCTTTAATTACACAGAAACTATCGAAAGGCCTGTGATTAATGTCTCCGAGGATCAACCAAGAGAGGTGGTTGTCCCTAGACAGGCTGTCTGCCGACCGGGTAAGAACTAAACCCCTGTTTGTTTGTATAACGTTTCTGTAAGATGTTTGAGGCCCCGTTTTGTTAATTTTAAAAAATATCCTTTCTAACAGTATTAAGAAACGTGGTTCGAGACAACGAAAGGCCTTCCACATCGAGGGATTGTTTCGTTTTACCTTCGAGAACCGTAACCTTTCAAGAATCTGAAAGGCCGTCAGCCCCTGTATCTGATAGCGGTGAGTATATATCTGCCGCTTGTAAGAGGTTAAAGCTTTTTATAAAGAGGGGTGGTTAAAGGTTAAACATGTCTCTTACCTTCACAGAAGTGCAAAAAGCTAAACCATCTGAAAAACATAAGAAACGATTATTCTTTGGAGGTAAGTAAGATCTTTCAAACTTTAATGTTTTTAAAAGGGTTTTGTTTGCCCGTTGAGGGCTAATATTTAAGCGAGGGGTGTCCATTTCCTGTAGGTCTTGGGGGTTCTGGGAAAGATCTTTAGAAGTCCGGACAGGTCTAGGCTTGTTTCTGGGGCATGTGTTTAGAGATGACCGATTGCCCGACCGTCTGGTTAGGAAGTAAAGCTGTCCGAAAGGTTTTAGTAAGTTGTTTGGCTTATCTCCCGCAATTATACTTCTGTTTTAAAGTGGCTGTAGGAAAAGGCTTGAAGGTGTTCATTGTATTTAATATTTAAACAGATCGTGAAAACGTTTGTGAAACAGGAAGTCCCGGGATCAGGAAGCGTTTACACTTGGAAGGTTCGTTTAAAAATGAAATGTGGTGTGTGTGTGTATAAAAAGTGTTTTATTAACAATATTACATTTAAGAAACAGTTTATTTACAGAGGCTTCTCTGTTTTACATTTATTATCAAGTCCTAATAAATATATTGTCTGTAAATAATAAGGCGTTGTAGTGAATGTCTAAGCCTATTTTCAAAGGTCTAAAAAAGCTAAAGGTTTTGAAGGTCCTGGACATGTTGTTTTAAGTTTGATTTCTGTCGCCGTTTAAAGATGTAAATGTAATGTATATTTTTATTCTTCCCAAGACTCTTGGGATAGTCATTCTGTGGATGAGCTATTGAGGACAATTACCCCGTCTAAGTGGGATCAAACATCTTCCCTGGAGAGATCACCGAGAGGATCCCCCACGGTGGTCTTGGAGACCCCCCAACATCTACTCAGGCCACAGCCTTCTGGGGGTAATTCAACAATCCAGATTCAGCCCGCCGCATTGTCGGGCGGAACAAATACAGGCAACCAACAACCTCAGGGGTCGCCGTCAGTCAGGGTTGACACACCACCCAACGACGGACTGGTTTCAACATCGTCCCCCCAGCCCCGTTTCTTGGCTACAGAAACGCTGAACAGTACACCGCGATTGGCCAGGGTGTCACCGCAAAGGCCTTCTTGGTCTCCGTCCGTGAGTATACGCTCGCTCCCTGCCTCCTTCGACCGAGATTTACCGGAGCGACCATCCTTTGCAGCTGAGCCAGGACACCATCCCCCGGAGCTACTTCCTGAAGGTCGGCATGAGTTGCTACATACCTTGTTACTAAATCAAAGACTTGTGTTAGTGGGGCAAAACCTTGTGATAGAGAGTCAAAACACCCTTATTAATACCCTTACTAATGAATTGTACCGTATTTAATGTTTTAATAGATACAAAACGCCTTACTATTGTGGGTTGTTGGAAAAATAAAAAATAAAAAAAATGTCCGGACTTGGTAAAAGAACTCACAAACTAAAGGATTATGAACAAGTTAGGTCCCCAAAAAGACCTTCCCGAGAGAACACCCCCGGCCCTGTTGTGAACTCCTCTGATGTCCCAATGAACCAGGAACTATTACAAATGATAAATGATTTAAATAACCCCCAATCACCACCGATAGAATGTGAATTACCAGACTTACCGGTGAACCCCGACCTGTTACAGATGGTCAATGATCTAAATAACCACCTCCCAACGGTAGCGCTTATAGAGGTTCAACCCCTAGTTCACCCCGATTTGTTTGAAATGGTGGAGGCTTTGGAGACGCTACCCCGACCAAATTCTGCCCCTATTATAAATGATTTGAGACCATTAGAACACAGTAGAAGCAGCCGTCACTATAGAGGAGGGTCTTGACATTAACCGGGTGGATATCTTTGAAGGACTTTTACAGGCTTTAAATGAGCCTCCTCAAAAAGGGGGTTTTGTAGATGTCAGCGGTGGGGGTGTTCGGAATGTGGAGGGTTCTGAGACTGATAAGGCTGTGGATGACATGCTCTGTGAGAATGTAGGGGTTGAAGGCTTTGTTCAAAATGATGATGTGTCCAAGAGTACCAGTGATCCCGTGATTATAGATAGACCGGCCTATAACAATTTTGAAATGATTCAGCGTTTTAATTTTGCAGAACTTTTAAATTGTGACAATTATGCAGAAATATTTGTCAACATACACGAGACCTTGCAAAACATGCTTGAACAGGTTGCTGAAAGGGTCAGACCTCGAGATGTTGTACAGTTAGAACTCAGAGGGGATGATTTGTTTAGCAACCTATCTGTAATGCTGAGTGGAGATAATTTAGATGTTGATGAATTTCTGGCTAAAATCGAAGCGTTATTGCAAAGTAACGCATCCATCTTAGCTGATGAAAGTCTGTCTCTGGTAATGAATGTGGTTCGTAACCCTGAGGGTGGGGCGCTTAGAAGACTGTCGAAATGCTTGAAGAACGACATAATTAGGAACAAGCTCAGGCAATTAGTGGTGAGTTCCAATGGTGACAATAAGCTCTGTTTTGCTTACAGTTTAATAAAACTACTCACCCCCGACATGCCTGAACCCCAAGCTATGCAAGAGGCTTTAATGCTTCATCAGAGGGCCGGCTTAAACTCTCAACAGATGGTTGCCTTTTCAGACATTGCCATGTTTGAGGAGATGTTGTCTTTAAAAATTGTTGTGTGGTACCGTTGTGAGGTAAAGGAAGTATTTGTGAAATTTCAGACACATCCGGAAACCCATACACAGACACTGTTTCTCTTCCTAAGTGATAGTCATTACTTTGGAATAAAGAGTTTGACGGCTTTTTTGGGTTGTTCGTATGTTTGTCATTGGTGTTATAAGGCCTTCAATGATAAGCTTAAGCACCGCTGTGACGGTTACTGTAACGTCTGTTTCAATCCGCAATGTCGTAAGGGTTTGGCCCCTACCATCCGATGTAAAGATTGCTTAAGTATTTGTCTCTCCGCGTTCTGTTTTTCCGAACATAAGGTGCAGAGGGCCGCTGCTGAGGGGGTTAAAAAACGGAGTTATTGTGATCAAACTAAATATTGCCCGCAGTGTTGCCTCCAGTACCGTTTTCATGAGGTTAAACCACACAAATGTCTGGAACCGAGATGTAGGATCTGTAATGCGGATTTAACCCCGGGGTCTGAACACCAGTGCTTTATTCAGCCGGTTAAAAAGGAGCCGCCGCACAACCGGTATGTCTTTTTTGATTTTGAATGCCGGCAAGAAAACGGGGTCCATGTTGCTAATTATATACACTGTATTGACATGTTGGATTGTGAGTGGTCAGCTAGCGGTGAGAGTTGTGTCAGGGATTTCTTTACGCGGTATCGCGGTCCAAAATACCTCAATTACACATTTATTGCCCACAATGCTAAGGGTTATGATTCTTACATATTGATGAAGTATCTGGTGGAAAATGGGGTGACCCCAAAAATAATAGCTCAGGGTAGCAAGATCATGTGTTTCACCGAAGAGGCTTTCAACCAACGTTACATAGACTCGTTAAATTTCCTCCCCATGAAATTGAGCGCTTTGCCTAAAGCTCTGGGTTTTGAGGCTCAGAAGAAAGGTTGGTTCTGCCATTTTTTTAATACTAAGGACACTCAAAATTATCGAGGGTCCTACCCGCCCGCCTCTTATTATGGGGTTGATACTATGATGTCTCATGAGAGGGAGGAATTCTTTAAATGGTACAATACGGTTAAGGGAGGTGTTTTTGATTTCCGAGAAGAGATGGCCGCTTATTGTAAAAATGATGTGGTGATCCTTAAAGAAGCCTGTTTGCGTTTCCGCGCCGAGGTTATCAACACGTCGGGTCTCGACCCTTTGCAAAGTGTGACCATAGCGTCTCTCTGCATGAAAATGTATCGATCCAATTTCTTGCAGAAAAACACTATAGCGGTCACCACTTCTGACAACTATCGTGCTAGACAAAAGAACTTTTCGACTGTCTCCATACAGTGGCTGGAATATCTGAGTGCCCGGGATAACATCTTCATCAGACATGCTTTAAATCAAGGGGAAGTCAAAATGGGTCCTTACTACTTAGATGGTTTTAGCGACGTGTCCGGGCGGCGTACCGCTTATGAGTTTGCTGGTTGTATTTACCATGGCTGTCCTCAGTGCTTCGACCCAAACACCTTTAACCCCGTAACACAAAAACTCTGCGGTGATATGTACTATGATTTCCAGGAACGAATTGAAACTTTAAAAAACACCTATGGTTTGAATGTACTGGTGATTTGGGAACACGCGTGGATGACCCTGAAGCAACAGGATGTGGGGGTACAACGGTTTATGGAAACCTTGGACTTTCCTGAACATCTAGAGCCCAGGGATGCGTTATTTGGGGGTCGTACCAACGCCCTCTGTTTACATTATGAGGTAAAGGAGGGTGAGAGAGTAGATTACTATGATTTCACCAGTCTGTACCCTTATGTCAACAAGACCAAAATGTACCCGGTGGGGCATCCAACCATTGTTTTTCGTGACTTTCTCGAAATCGGACAGTACTTTGGTTTGATCAAAGTCACCATGTACCCTCCTCGCGAGCTGTTCTTACCCGTGTTGCCTTACAGGTGTTCGGGAAAATTGATGTTCCCTCTGTGTAGAACGTGTGTGGAAACTGAAAATCAAAATACCTCTTGTCTGCACAGTGATGACGAGAGAGCGCTGACGGGTGTCTGGTGTAGCATTGAGCTTGACAAGGCGGTGGAGAAAGGTTACAGAGTCGGTAAGGTGTATGAGGTTTGGCATTTTTCTGAAAAATCTGATACTCTTTTTGCTGAGTACATTATGACCCATCTGAAAGGGAAACAGGAGGCATCGGGCTATCCCTCATGGTGTGTTGGGGAAAGAAATAACCGTCTAAACACAACCTTGATTAAAACCCCTGAACAGTTTATAGAATTTATGTTTTCCAAACAACATGCAGTATCACACTTTCAATTCTTAAATGACCACGTGGCACAGGTCCAGTGGAGGGCCCCTAAAGATTTCCCCACCAAACAGGGAAACGTTAATGTTTTCATAGCGGTTTTTACCACGGCTTACGCCCGGCTTGAACTGTACAACTTAATGGATCAGCTGCAGGAACGCACGCTCTATCATGATACTGACTCTGTAATCTTTGTCACCAGGCCAGGGGATTGGGTCCCTCCCCTCGGGGACTACCTTGGGGAGTTAACGAGCGAGCTAGATCCTCAGGACCACATAGTGGAGTTTGTTTCAGGGGGTCCTAAGACTTACGCATACAGAACGGCTGCGGGTAAGACCTGTATGAAAGTTAAGGGTTTCACTCTGAACCATTGTAACAACAAGCTCATTAACATCAAGTCTCTGACGACCCTGGTACAAAGTTTTGTAACCGAGAAAGACGCGCCTCCTCGCGAGATTATTACAGCCGGAAATCAGATCTATCGCAATAAAAAGGGGTACACATTGGAAAATAGATCACTAAACAAACGGTTCAGGGTGGTGTACAATAAAAGAGTGTTGAAGACTGATTATACCACTCTGCCTTATGGATATTAGCGGTGGTTTTGATAACAGACTTCAACACCCTTTCTCCTGTATTATAGCCGGTCCCTCCAATTCGGGTAAGAGCTATCTTATAAAGAACATCATAGAAGATGTGGACGCAACCGTGTCCCAAGCTCTTGACAACATAGTGTGGTGTTACTCTTGCTGGCAACCTCTCTACGATGATTTGGCATCAAAAAAAAATAATCTGAAATTTGTGCAAGGTCTCCCCGCCTCGTTGTGTGACGATGACCTGTTCCCGCCCGGACAAACTAATCTAGTGATCCTTGATGACCTGATGGAGCAGGCCGGTGACAACAGTGAAGTGGAAAAAGCTTTCACAAAGTACACTCATCATAGGAATTTAAGTATTATTTATTTAGTTCAAAATCTATTTTTTCAAGGTAAAAAAAGCCGCACTATTAATTTAAATGCCAATTATATAATTCTTTTTAAAAACCCCAGAGATAAACTACAGGTCACCGTCTTGGCTCGTCAAATGTACCCTAACCAGACCAAATTCTTTTTGGAGGCATTTGAGGATGCCACCAAAAAACCCTACAGGTACTTGATTGTGGACTTAAAAGCACAAACCCCAGAAGACTTTCGCCTCAGAACAGGTTTGTGCCCGCCCGATTGGCCGGCAGTGTATGTGCTAAAGAAAAGGAAATAAATAAGAATGTCTGTTCGGATTAAAAGAAATCTGCCGCTTTTGCAAATGTTATTTGAGGGGAGCCCGCGCCATAGGAAAGCTGTGCTGGCAGGGGCCCCCTCGGATTTGATCGAGACCCTGTGTGAAATAGCTTTTAACATCTTACGCGGTAATATACCCCTAACCCCTTCTCAACATTCTAAACTCAAAAAACAAAAAGCGGTTATCAAGATCATCGCTAATAAGAAGTATTCTATTAAAAGAAAAAGAAAGAAGATTAATCAAACCGGAGGTTTTATAGGACCGCTGTTTAGCATAGCCGTGCCTTTCCTAACCAGTCTTCTAGCTTCCAGAGTGGGTTAATAATGGAATATGCTCAGAAAATGTTTTTGATCCCTCAGGAGCAGCTAGAGAAACTGAGAAAAAATGTTGTCGGGCCAGAGCCCATTAGACAAACGGCCGAAAACAACCTGGACTCTGAAATGAAAGCTATACTGGCCAGGGCTGATTTAAATCAGTATTCCAAAGCCCAGATGTATAGCAACACGTTACAGCGCTACCTCCGTCTGGTTAGACAGGGTGAAAAAGATCAAAACATTTTAACTTTAACCATGGCCTCTCAAGAAAATGGTTCTGGGACTGATGCGGGGGGTACGGTTGATAAAGATGTTGCGGTGCCCGAACCTGTTGAGAGTTCAGAGGGAGATGTTGTAACGGATGTTTTGAGAAACATGCCGGCCAGAAGCAAAAGACATGCAGAATATATTCTGCACAAAATGGTTCAGAAACCGCGGGTAACGACTTGGAATGAACAGGGTGAATTTGTTTTTAAAGGACAACTGATCAAAGGTTCACACATGTTTGATTTGTTGAAGAGTGTCACTAGCACTAATAAGGTACCCGATAGTCGCCGACCTGTAGGCTGGAATGCTTTCCTACAGGCGATGGCCTGTCTGAACATGCCCCAATCAACAGTCCCTAACCAGGAAACGCGACAAAAAATCCGTCTGTGTAAAGAGGGGGTGACTGATCTGACGCCGATATCTCATTACTCTGACCGTGTTGAGCAACCCTCCTCAGGATCTATCCATCGTTGGGAAGCTTATTAATCTCATGTTTTTATTTGTCTCCCCTGTAAATAAGGAACCGACAAACCATTTTTTTATTTTTTATTTTTATTTTCAAATGTTGTACATTTATTTATAACATAACCCTGCTTTGTATAAGATTTGTGTTGAATAAAAACAAAACTAATGATTCAAAGGCTGTTTTCATTATTTTTTCACTTTAACACGCATGACATCTTTTAAAATCCTCACAAGAACACCCCATCTGTATACATGGCTGGCTAGGGTCGTAAGTAATTGTGTTATAAGGGGGGGTCCACAGTGTCCTGACAAACTCTGCCACTTTTTTATCATTTTGGCCTAAATCCTCACTGTACAAGGACATAATATCGGGGTATGACCTTTCTTTAGATCTATGATATAAGAAAAACACACAGTGTTGACCACAAGTGAAGGTCTGAAGACGTTGTACTTGACGACCGCTGTAAATGGTTTCTTGACAGTTGTTGAGCACAAAGTTATTGATCTTCCGAGGGAAAGGTCTGAAATCCGGGGGGTTTCCATAGGAATCAAAAAATTCCCCACGGCGGTCCTCCCTTAGATAAATAGCCAGCCAATGTTCTCCGGGCATATTTTTAGGGTGTGTGTTGATTATGTACATTGCAGGTAAATTCTTGATCTTAAATTTAGGCAGCTGGTCGCAGGCGTAGACTCCTTGAAACACTTTCCGTGAGCCGTCCAGGGCATTCATGATGTGGTTGAGCTCTCTGGTGTTCATTTTAATAATAATCATACAGAACGTTTCTCCTCTGATTCACCTCAATAATGTTGTCAAACACAGCATACACGACCATATTTACAGTGCGTGGTAGAGGCTGCTTGAAACGCATCTCCAAACGCATATTGCCCGTCTTCATCAGTGAAAAATGTTGTCCACACTCTTCGTCAGGGGTCAGGTTGAAACCGTACAGGGTGTAACCGCTGCAGTATTCCCGGCGATCGATCAGCAGAGGTTGATCCTTGAGATGGCGACCCGTAGCCAGTACTAGACTGTAATATTCACGAACCGCGTTGCCGTTTTCAAAGTCAGGTTGAAAAGGTCTGGATGGAACCTGCACACCATCGACGTACAGTGCTATAAATTCAGCGTTATAATGTTTAAAGTTAAAGGGGTTCTTGTTGTAAACCCCGGTAAATGCATCATTATCCACGAGACCTATAATAACCTGTTTTGGGAGCTGGCCTAGAAACAGATTTTCCTGGTTCATCACCCGTGTCCCTGCGGGGATACTGTGGACTTTCATATAGACTCTTTCGATCGGGTACTTGGCGTTTGCCGTCATTAAAGCCTGCGCATGTCCTAGTTTAACCGCCGGGGAGACGGATACTTTTTTCACAAACAGCGAGGCCGATAATATGGTCAGTTTATATTTTTCAGTATCAGGGGTCATCAGACAAAAAGCACTTTTACTACGGATCATTTTAATTTTAATGTCTACCCCGTTGAGCATGAGTTTTTCTTGGAAAAATATGTCTGCATGAATATGTCCCATTAGCTCAAAGGTCCTCCCTTCTGTTGAAAAGGCCGTTCTTTTTTGCAAACCCTTATTGAGTCCCTCTGGATCCTGGTCGTCCATAGCTTCCGGGGTGTCTTTGAAGAAAAGGCCGGGGCTGAACTGTTTGCTTAGGGTCTCCTCACTATAATTAAGGATACACTCCATCATGGCCCTATAGGGGTAAGTATTGCTGCTTTGACTAATGAGCCGATCTCCCAGGGTCACATCCACCTGTGAAAACATGGTGGCCACCGGGTAATTGATGACCCCAGCGTTGGCCGTCTTCTCGATTGCATCGCCATCCTCATCAGTCACTTTACAGTTCATTAAAATAAATGTGTTATTCAAATCAATATAATCCTCGCCATTGCCTGCTATAAAAAACTCCAGAGGGGCCGTATCTGAAATTGCGGAAAGAGGGGGTATCTCTACATATATGCTCTTATCTATACTCGTTTGAGTGTATGGAACTGTAAACAGATCCAGTTCTGATTTGACGCATTCTTCCGATAGACTGTGGACAAAAGACATTTTTAAAAGATGTATCCTGAGGCTCTATTTGTCTTTCTTTGAGACTTTCTTTTTGCAGGTTTTTTCTTGTGCTGCTTCCTTCTCCGAGTGTTTCCACGATATGTTGGAGAATGAGAGCTTCTTCGTTTTTTGTTAGCCACGGATCGTCGTCGCCCTGGTGGACACATACTGTTTCTTCTTTTACCCCTCCTCCTCGCCATTACCATGAGACCCGAACCCTCCTGCTGCTCATGGCTAGCTGCCCGGTTCATAACATTGGTGAACACGTCACTAACAATATTTTTAGCCGCTGATTTCAAGTGGGGTCTGGCTATAGCAAAGCCTCTCTTAAGCAGGGGTACGGCCATTCTAAAGAGACCACGAAAGAGTCCTCCTAGACCGGCTCCATACATTGTGGGGGCTCCTACAAAACCGGGCAAGCCGTTCCCGGCTTGCATCTTGTAATAATCCACATAGGCGCTAGGATCTACATAACCCCTCGAGGTAGCCATTTTAATAATGTACACACTGTTTCAGGGGTCGAAAATGTAGTTTGACAATAACTTTACCGAAGCGGAAGGGTACGTTGATATTCTGATCCGATTTTACTTCGATCGTGATGTTGTCAAAGTGGGTCTTTGAGACTGGTACGTAGTGTGGCTTGTCATAAGTAATTGTGACCATGTCATTGCTTTTACCTTTAATAAGTACATTTCTCAAAAGGGGGACATAGCTATCCCCGACCCTCTGGTGTGTTATGATATCCGTATACACATAAAGAGTGTAAAAGCCGCCCCTGATGTCAGCCGGGAAGGGTGCCACCACTTCTGAGAACCTGCTCTCTGTGTCAGAATAGAACCCTAATATACGCCCCAGTTGTCCTTTGGTTTGAATGCTAATACCAGGTTTTGACACCTTGTACACTCTGTTTTTAATAGGGTTGTAATATAGCTTGATGTTGGGGGTGCCTTCTGAGAACTGTTTATGCATCTCATCTAATATTGTATCCACATTGTCATAATAACCTCCTTGCATCGTGAATGTCCATTGACTCTTTTTAACATCGTCAAAAATGGCGAAGGTGGCATCCTTATCTTGTAAAACAGCCCAAGTGTAAGGATACTGTATTTCCGCCAACCCCACTTCCCACGACCCCCTTAGATCTATAGATTTTCCAAATTGTACCGTGTAACTGGATATTTCATTTTTAGGGTATATATCGAGAGAGGCGTTACTGGGTAGAGTCACGTAGAAGCCTCCTGATTCCATCTTGAGTATCGAATGTAATGACCCCCTCACACCGGCGGGCATGTTGTTATAAGGCTTGAATATCACAAACCTGTTGTTCCGGGACCCAACTATTGAACTTTTCAGGCCATCCAAGCCATTTCACCAACACATATTTTTTCCGGTTCTGGGTTTTCTCAGCTAATATCTTTTCAACTCTGTATACAATGTCTTTACCCACAATAATTTTTTGTAACTCGGCTTCGTAAAACGTTCCTTCTATATCCTCCCCGTCATAGTCTTTTAACCGGTACACGGGGGGGTCTCTAGCCACCTGTTCGGTAACTGTAACATATTCGTCAGAAAATGTTTGTTCATAACCTTTGGCAAAAGTACTCCTTAGCTTTGAAACGCGAACCACATCGCCGATGTTGAACTTATAAGTAGTTTTCCCCTTCTTAATAAATGGGCCGTATAATTTTTTATAGACCTTAAAAGAATTACTTTGATCAACATCTATAGGCTTCATTTTAATACTGGCGTGATACCCTTGGTTGTAAGCATCGATAAAATCCTGAACTTTATCAAAATACTTGAACGTGTTGACCGCTGTAAAATATCTCCACATTTTGGTCTTTATGGTGCGGTTAAACCTCTCCACCACCGATGCCTTAAGCTCATTACCGGTGGTGAAATGATGTATTTTGTGTCTCTTCAGTAGATTCTGAAATTCTCTGTTGAGAAACTCTTTTCCTTTATCAGTCTGCAGTTTTTTAGGACATCGTCCCTGGGACAATATATCCTCAAAGGCCCTTGTCACCGCCCGACCTGTTTTATTATGTAGAATGCGAGCCCAGGCATATTTTGATAACACATCGATACACATCAACATAAATTTGTGACCATTGTTATGTTTTGATAAATTTGACATATCGACTAGATCCATTTGCCATTGTGAGTCTATGTCAGTTGCATATACACGGTTTCTTTTAAAGTTAATCCTGAGAGGTTTATGTAAGGTATAGGCGTCTTGTTCCCGTAACCATTCTGAAACAACCACATCATTAACCTTCACACCGGCCTCAGCGAGTCCCCTTTGAAAACCCTTCTTACCCGCCAAACCCCCAATCTTGGCTGGGTTGTAGTATAGTTCATGCATTTGGGGAGCTTGCCGAGTCATTCTGCCAAATAAACACACAGACCCACACTATGCGCAAAGTTTTTATACAAGGTTTTTTATTCAACTTCAGGAGAGCAGATACCCCTTTTTAGACATTTGAGAAAAGTATAACATACACAACAATTTTTTCTACGGTCCAGACAAAAAGAAATCAGATGATTGGTTACTTGATCTATATCAACAAATACCTGTTTCTTTATCTTGTAGGCACACACCTCAGTTACATATGTAAATAAAACAACAATATGACCTATTTTAAAAGTAAACAGAGGGGTATAAAACATGCTCAGTAAAAGGTCATACAGATGTTGATGAAATGGCCTAATATCATTCTTGGCCCCCTTGAGCGCTTCATCCCAGTGTTCGTACCCCCCGGTCTTTGTTACAGCAACCATTAACTTTTCCAGGTTTGAAAGTTGATCCTCATCGATGGTTAAATCTGTAGAGAAAAGGCTCGCGTTGGCTACTTTTCTGTCAAGCACATGGTGTAATAGCGCTCTCAGGTTAGCTGCAGAGTGTTGATGACAGAACCAGTTGCAGCAGCAGTCCAGAACATTCCCCATGTTCAAAGTCCCTTAGTTCAGGTCAGAGTCTGAATCAGTGGCGTAGATGTCGAATTCTTCGTCGCTGCCCCCAGCTTTAACTTCTTTACGGAAGAAATAAGCTTTTAGCTTGCCAGCGGTTTTTCTACTTGGCTCATCCAGGTCATTGAGCAGCTGCCCAAATTTCTCTATTATAAACGGCTCCTTTTTCAGCTCCAGCAAAATCTCATCTATGATTTTCTGGACTTGTCCAGCAGTGACATGTATGTGGGAGTAAGACAGAGCCTTGATTAGTGCCGGTTTCAGCCACGGTTTGTTCAGTCTTCTGTAAAACACGTTGAAATAGAACAGGAAATAGTAACGGTCTGGTTCAAACAAACAACTGTGTCTCAACTGACTGGGGTGATTCACTTCACACCCCCGACAGACTTCTTTCAGAGCTCGGTCGATGAGAGCACTCAGAATATACACCAGGGTGCTTTTAATCACTCTGCTTACTTGGACACCTACCCCGGGCATAAATCCTGCGTCTTCATCAGGCCCCCGAGACAGGCCGATGCTCATTGGGTCGCCTGGTGGTTTGTGGGGTGTTTCTACATCCATTGGACTGACCCCCTCCTGAGACGCACAGACGGTAGACAGTTCGGCAAAATCGAGGCCCTCCATGAGCTCCAGTGGCTGGGGATCCCCGAGACTCATTTGGACATCCATCGCTCCGCATGTTGTTTCGTCCTGAGGGACCGGGGTCTGAGGTCTTGGAGGCTAACCGCAGTCAGAGGGTTCCGGAGTGTATACAAAATCTGGGAAATAGAACCAGGGGTGATCCCGGGTTTGAAGAGGCCTGTAGAGCCTGTCGACGTCCGCAGCTTTCGGGTAAGACATTCTCTTTAATTTTAAACCATGAATGAATTGTTGCGCCTTTTATCCTATCTCTTCACTACATCACGACACACCGCCCTCTTAGAAGAGAGTAGACCCTGAGCCGTCAGACCCCCCTCCAACCCCCCACAGGTCGTCTGTTTTATCATCGTCGTCGTCATTCAAGGGGGATATATAATCCATAATCCAGCATATTCTCCTTCTAACAGAATCCAGTTGTGAACATTTGGTCAAGATGTCAAAACCATCATTTATACAGTTTATGACCTCTTTCAAGAACGGCCAGTCCACGGCGTCAAACATAATATCAGTAACCTGTTTTTCTGGATCCTCCACAGCCCCTTCAATAGGGTTTGTAATCAGGGTACTGCTAAACAAAACCTTACGATCAGTAGTTAGAGATAGACTCTTCACCACTGTACCGTAGTTCTGCAAGCTTTCCCATTCACACCTTTCAAAACTCTGAGTCGGAGACTCCGTTTCGCCTTCTCTTGGACCCTCTTGCAAGCCTTCTAGAGTCTTATCCACAACCCCCAGGTCTCTCCATGCCATCACCTTCAACCAGTCCTCAAAAGAGTATTCAATCACCGTCTCAAAAGGTTCCAACGTACCCTCCTTCTCTCCCAAAGCAAAAAGCTCCACTCCAACATAGCTGGGATCCCTTTTAAAGCGGTAACCCCGTCGACCCCCCCAGAACAACACCCAGGAGCGTTCAATCTTCAAATTGGTGAGTACAGGAACCCTTGCCCGGGATTGTTTCTTGCGGGGTTTCATGTTGATGTCGCTGGACATGTTGAAGAAGCGGGATGTTTCAGATGCTGAGAATTAAAGAGGTATTGTCTAAAAGCAGCGCGGGGTCTTAAATAGAGAGGAGAGTTTCGGGGCGTTGCCTTCAGAGGGGGGTCTTTATGGGTGGCCTTGTTGTTCAGGGTTTTAGGGGTGTACACTTTCTGACGGATATGACGTAGGAATAATTAAGGAAATAACTCTAAAATCACGCCCCCCAATTATGACGTAGGAATATTAATAAGCTTAGGGCATACGTCATAACAAAATAGGCCGCGCCCAAAAAACCCTACTATCTACTATCGAGAGTAATAGATTGATAGATAGATAGATTGATGGATGGATGGACGGCAAGGCAAGCACCTGATTGACAGTGGTCCGTGATCTGCTGTTATGCTACTATGCTACTGACCATTGGGGGAGCGATAGCAAGCAAGAGAGTTAGATATCAAGAGTCATCGATAGATAGATAGAAAGATGGATGGATGGCAAGGCAAGCATCTGATTGACAGTGGTCCGTGATCTGCTGTTATGCTACTATGCTACTGACCATTGGGGGAGCGATAGCAAGCAAGAGAGTTAGATATCGAGAGTCATAGATAGATAGATAGATAGATGGATGGATGGATGGAGGGCAAGGAAAGCATCTGATTGACAGTGGTCCGTGATCTGCTGTTATGCTACAATGCTACTGACCATTGGGGGAGCGATAGCAAGCAAGAGAGTTAGATATCAAGAGTCATAGATAGACAGATAGATAGATGGATGGATGGACGGCAAGGCAAGCATCTGATTGACAGTGGTCCGTGATCTGCTGTTATGCTACTATGTACTGACCATTGGGGGAGCGATAGCAAGCAAGAGAGTTAGATATCAAGAGACATAGATACATAGATAGATAGATGGATGGATGGATGGACGGCAAGGCAAGCACCTGATTGACAGTGGTCCGTGATCTACTCTTATGCTACAATGCTACTGACCATTGGCGAAGCGATAGCAAGCAAGAGAGTTAGATATCGAGAGTCATAGATAGATAGATAGATAGATAGATAGATAGATAGATAGATAGATAGATAGATAGATAGATGGATGGACGGCAAGGCAAGCACCTGATTGACAGTGGTCCGTGATCTGCTGTTATGCTACTATGCTACTGACCATTGGGGGAGCGATACCAAGCAAGAGAGTTAGATATCAAGAGTCATAGAGAGATAGATAGATAGAAAGATAGATGGATGGATGGACGGCAAGGCAAGCATCTGATTGACAGTGGTCTGTGATCTGCTGTTATGCTACTATGCTACTGACCATTGGGGGAGCGATAGCAAGCAAGAGAGTTAGTTATCAAGAGTCATAGATAGATAGATAGATGGATGGATGGACGGCAAGGCAAGTATCTGATTGACAGTGGTCCGTGATCTGCTGTTATGCTACTATGCTACTGACCATTGGGGGAGCGATAGCAAGCAAGAGAGTTAGATATCGAGAGTCATAGATAGATAGATAGATAGATGGATGGATGGATGGACGGCAAGGCAAGCACCTGATTGACAGTGGTCCGTGATCTGCTGTTATGCTACAATGCTACAGACCATTGGCGGAGCGAAAGCAAGCAAGAGAGTTAGATATCGAGAGTCATAGATAGATAGATAGATAGATAGATAGATAGATAGATAGATAGATAGATAGATGGATGGACGGCAAGGCAAGCACCTGATTGACAGTGGTCCGTGATCTGCTGTTATGCTACTATGCTACTGACCATTGGGGGAGCGATACCAAGCAAGAGAGTTAGATATCAAGAGTCATAGATAGATAGATAGATAGATGGATGGATGGACGGCAAGGCAAGCATCTGATTGACAGTGGTCCGTGATCTGCTGTTATGCTACTATGCTACTGACCATTGGGGGAGCGATAGCAAGCAAGAGAGTTAGATATCGAGAGTCATTGATAAATAGATAGATAGATGGATGGATGGATGGACGGCAAGGCAAGCATCTGATTGACAGTGGTCCGTGATCTGCTGTTATGCTACTATGCTACTGACCATTGGGGGAGCGATAGCAAGCAAGAGAGTTAGATATCAAGAGTCATCGATAGATAGATAGATAGATGGATGGACGGCAAGGCAAGCATCTGATTGACAGTGGTCCGTGATCAGCTGTTATGCTACTATACTACTGACCATTGGGGGAGCGATAGCAAGCAAGAGAGTTAGATATCGAGAGACATAGATACATAGATAGATAGATGGATGGATGGATGGACGGCAAGGCAAGTCTCTGATTGACAGTGGTCCGTGATCTGCTGTTATGCTACTATGCTACTGACCATTGGGGGAGCGATAGCAAGCAAGAGAGTTAGATATCGAGAGTCATAGATAGATAGATAGATAGATGGATGGATGGATGGACGGCAAGGCAAGCACCTGATTGACAGTGGTCCGTGATCTGCTGTTATGCTACTATGCTACTGACCATTGGGGGAGCGATAGCAAGCAAGAGAGTTAGATATCAAGAGACATAGATACATAGATAGATAGATGGATGGATGGATGGACGGCAAGGCAAGCACCTGATTGACAGTGGTCCGTGATCTGCTCTTATGCTACAATGCTACTGACCATTGGCGGAGCGATAGCAAGCAAGAGAGTTAGATATCGAGAGTCATAGATAGATAGATAGATAGATAGATAGATAGATAGATAGATAGATAGATAGATAGATAGATAGATAGATAGATAGATGGATGGACGGCAAGGCAAGCACCTGATTGACAGTGGTCCGTGATCTGCTGTTATGCTACTATGCTACTGACCATTGGGGGAGCGATACCAAGCAAGAGAGTTAGATATCAAGAGTCATAGATAGATAGATAGATAGATAGATAGATGGATGGATGGACGGCAAGGCAAGCATCTGATTGACAGTGGTCTGTGATCTGCTGTTATGCTACTATGCTACTGACCATTGGGGGAGCGATAGCAAGCAAGAGAGTTAGTTATCAAGAGTCATAGATAGATAGATAGATGGATGGATGGACGGCAAGGCAAGTATCTGATTGACAGTGGTCCGTGATCTGCTGTTATGCTACTATGCTACTGACCATTGGGGGAGCGATAGCAAGCAAGAGAGTTAGATATCGAGAGTCATAGATAGATAGATAGATAGATGGATGGATGGATGGACGGCAAGGCAAGCACCTGATTGACAGTGGTCCGTGATCTGCTGTTATGCTACAATGCTACAGACCATTGGCGGAGCGAAAGCAAGCAAGAGAGTTAGATATCGAGAGTCATAGATAGATAGATAGATAGATAGATAGATAGATAGATAGATAGATAGATAGATAGATAGATGGATGGACGGCAAGGCAAGCACCTGATTGACAGTGGTCCGTGATCTGCTGTTATGCTACTATGCTACTGACCATTGGGGGAGCGATACCAAGCAAGAGAGTTAGATATCAAGAGTCATAGATAGATAGATAGATAGATGGATGGATGGACGGCAAGGCAAGCACCTGATTGACAGTGGTCCGTGATCTGCTGTTATGCTACTATGCTACTGACCATTGGGGGAGCGATACCAAGCAAGAGAGTTAGATATCAAGAGTCATAGATAGATAGATAGATAGATAGATAGATGGATGGATGGACGGCAAGGCAAGCATCTGATTGACAGTGGTCTGTGATCTGCTGTTATGCTACTATGCTACTGACCATTGGGGGAGCGATAGCAAGCAAGAGAGTTAGTTATCAAGAGTCATAGATAGATAGATAGATGGATGGATGGACGGCAAGGCAAGTATCTGATTGACAGTGGTCCGTGATCTGCTGTTATGCTACTATGCTACTGACCATTGGGGGAGCGATAGCAAGCAAGAGAGTTAGATATCGAGAGTCATAGATAGATAGATAGATAGATGGATGGATGGATGGACGGCAAGGCAAGCACCTGATTGACAGTGGTCCGTGATCTGCTGTTATGCTACAATGCTACAGACCATTGGCGGAGCGAAAGCAAGCAAGAGAGTTAGATATCGAGAGTCATAGATAGATAGATAGATAGATAGATAGATAGATAGATAGATAGATAGATAGATAGATAGATAGATAGATAGATGGATGGACGGCAAGGCAAGCACCTGATTGACAGTGGTCCGTGATCTGCTGTTATGCTACTATGCTACTGACCATTGGGGGAGCGATACCAAGCAAGAGAGTTAGATATCAAGAGTCATAGATAGATAGATAGATAGATGGATGGATGGACGGCAAGGCAAGCATCTGATTGACAGTGGTCCGTGATCTGCTGTTATGCTACTATGCTACTGACCATTGGGGGAGCGATAGCAAGCAAGAGAGTTAGATATCAAGAGTCATAGATAGATAGATAGATAGATAGATGGATGGATGGACGGCAAGGCAAGCATCTGATTGACAGTGGTCCGTGATCTGCTGTTATGCTACTATGCTACTGACCATTGGGGGAGCGATAGCAAGCAAGAGAGTTAGATATCGAGAGTCATTGATAAATAGATAGATAGATGGATGGATGGATGGACGGCAAGGCAAGCATCTGATTGACAGTGGTCCGTGATCTGCTGTTATGCTACTATGCTACTGACCATTGGGGGAGCGATAGCAAGCAAGAGAGTTAGATATCAAGAGTCATCGATAGATAGATAGAAAGATGGATGGATGGCAAGGCAAGCATCTGATTGACAGTGGTCCGTGATCTGCTGTTATGCTACAATGCTACTGATCATTGGGGGAGCGATAGCAAGCAAGAGAGTTAGATATCAAGAGTCATAGATAGATTGATAGATAGATGGATGGATGGACGGCAAGGCAAGCATCTGATTGACATTGGTCCGTGATCTGCTGTTATGCTACAATGCTACTGACCATTGGGGGAGCGATAGCAAGCAAGAGAGTTAGATATCAAGAGTCATAGATAGATTGATAAATAGATGGATGGATGGACGGCAAGGCAAGCATCTGATTGACAGTGGTCCGTGATCTGCTGTTATGCTACTATGCTACTGACCATTGAGGGAGCGATAGCAAGCAAGAGAGTTAGATATCGAGAGTCGTTGATAGATAGATAGATAGATGGATGCATGGATGGACGGCAAGGCAAGCATCTGATTGACAGTGGTCCGTGATCTGCTGTTATGCTACTATGCTACTGACCATTGGGGGAGCGATAGCAAGCAAGAGAGTTAGATATCAAGAGTCATAGATAGATAGATAGATGGATGGATGGATGGACGGCAAGGCAAGCATCTGATTGACAGTGGTCCGTGATCTGCTGTTATGCTACTATGCTACTGACCATTGGGGGAGCGATAGCAAGCAAGAGAGTTAGATATCAAGAGTGATAGATAGATAGGTAGATGGATGGATGGATGGACGGCAAGGCAAGCATCTGATTGACAGTGGTCCGTGATCTGCTGTTATGCTACTATGCTACTGACCATTGGGGGAGCGATAGCAAGCAAGAGAGTTAGATATCAAGAGACATAGATACATAGATAGATAGATGGATGGATGGATGGACGGCAAGGCAAGCATCTGATTGACAGTGGTCCGTGATCTGCTGTTATGCTACTATGCTACTGACCATTGGGGGAGCGATAGCAAGCAAGAGAGTTAGATATCGAGAGTCATAGATAGATAGATAGATAGATGGATGGATGGACGGCAAGGCAAGCATCTGATTGACATTGGTCCGTGATCTGCTGTTATGCTACAATGCTACTGACCATTGGGGGAGCGATAGCAAGCAAGAGAGTTAGATATCGAGAGTCATAGATAGATAGATAGATAGATGGATGGACGGCAAGGCAAGCATCTGGTTGACAGTGGTCCGTGATCTGCTGTTATGCTACAATGCTACTGACCATTGGGGGAGCGATAGCAAGCAAGAGAGTTAGATATCAAGAGACATAGATACATAGATAGATAGATAGATGGATGGATGGACGGCAAGGCAAGCATCTGATTGACAGTGGTCCGTGATCTGCTGTTATGCTACTATGCTACTGACCATTGGGGGAGCGATAGCAAGCAAGAGAGTTAGATATCAAGAGTCATAGATAGATAGATAGATGGATGGATGGATGGACGGCAAGGCAAGCATCTGATTGACAGTGGTCCGTGATCTGCTGTTATGCTACTATGCTACTGATCATTGGGGGAGCGATAGCAAGCAAGAGAGTTAGATATCAAGAGTCATAGATAGATAGATAGATGGATGGATGGATGGACGGCAAGGCAAGCATCTGATTGACAGTGGTCCGTGATCTGCTGTTATGCTACTATGCTACTGACCATTGGGGGAGCGATAGCAAGCAAGAGAGTTAGATATCAAGAGTCATAGATAGATAGATAGATGGATGGATGGATGGACGGCAAGGCAAGCATCTGATTGACAGTGGTCCGTGATCTGCTGTTATGCTACTATCAGCAGCAACAGTGGCAGATTTGGTGCCGTGGCTTAGTTGGTTAAAGCGCCTGTCTAGTAAACAGGAGGTCCTGGGTTCAAATCCCAGCGGTGCCTTAGGCGGGCTTTGTGTGCTCCTTGCAAAGCTTGTGCTTCCGCTTTGTCAACAATCAGTTTTAGCAAGATAGGCTTATCTTAAAGCCATCAGAGGACGTAATGAACCGGAAAGCCAACTGGACAGACGCCGGTTTGTAAAGAAGAAGCAGAACCCAAAGGACACGCGCTACGCGCACCTAACGGCCGACGTCCAATTCCCATTGCCGCCCCTGGACAGTCGCAACAGGGAGCTTGTTACTCCCGTCAACCTTACGTTTTCACCTCTGTGTGCTTCCTTTGTTGCAGCCTGCATCCAGATTTTGTTTTGTTTTGTTTTGTTTTGTTTTGTTTTGTTTTGTGCCTTACACCTGAGTGTAGGCACTGGGGAATGGGAGAGTCCTGGCGCCGTGGCTTAGTTGGTCAAAGCGCCTGTCTTGTAAACAGGAAACCCTGTTTTCGACTCCCAGCAGTGCTTTGGTTTACGTTGGCCTAGGCAATGGAAAGGAAGTTTCTAAACGCTCAATACATTTTTGCAAGATGGCCGTCCGCAGCAAACAGCTTAAGGTTACTGTAGCCGCAGTCTGGCAAGCTGACCGCCAGAAGTAGAAACAATAACAAGGGACGGGGGGAAAAGTGGGCCATCTCTGGGTGGATTTGAACCACCATCCTTTCGGTTAACAGCCAAACACACTGACCGATTGCGCCACAGACACAGACAGAGGTGTAGGGGTTGCTGCAGTCGTGCAGTACCTTCACAGTTGCCAGAAATCATTTCCAGCACACGATTTCTTTTTCGTTGAATGCAACATACGTGACCATTGGGGGAGCGATAGCAAGCAAGAGAGTTAGATATCGAGAGTCATAGATAGATAGCTAGCTAGATAGATAGATAGATGGATGGATGGACGGCAAGGCAAGCATCTGATTGACAGTAGTCCGTGATCTGCTGTTATGCTACTATGCTACTGACCATTGAGGGAGCGATAGCAAGCAAGAGAGTTAGATATTGAGAGTCATTGATAGATATATAGATAGATGGATGGATGGATGGACGGCAAGGCAAGCATCTGATTGACAGTGGTCCGTGATCTGCTGTTATGCTACTATGCTACTGACCATTGGGGGAGCGATAGCAAGCAAGAGAGTTAGATATCGAGAGTCATTGATAGATAGATAGATAGATGGATGGATGGACGGCAAGGCAAGCATCTGATTGACATTGGTCCGTGATCTGCTGTTATGCTACTATGCTACTGACCATTGGGGGAGCGATAGCAAGCAAGAGAGTTAGATATCGAGAGTCATAGATAGATAGATAGATAGATAGATGGATGGACGGCAAGGCAAGCATCTGATTGACAGTGGTCCGTGATCTGCTGTTATGCTACTATGCTACTGACCATTGGGGGAGCGATAGCAAGCAAGAGAGTTAGATATCGAGAGTCATTGATAGATAGATAGATAGATGGATGGATGGATGGACGGCAAGGCAAGCATCTGATTGACAGTGGTCCGTGATCTGTTGTTATGCTACAATGCTACTGACCATTGGGGGAGCGATAGCAAGCAAGAGAGTTAGATATCAAGAGTCATAGATAGATTGATAGATAGATGGATGGATGGACGGCAAGGCAAGCATCTGATTGACAGTGGTCCGTGATCTGCTGTTATGCTACTATGCTACTGACCATTGGGGGAGCGATAGCAAGCAAGAGAGTTAGATATCAAGAGACATAGATACATAGATAGATAGATGGATGGACGGCAAGGCAAGCATCTGATTGACAGTGGTCCGTGATCTGCTGTTATGCTACTATGCTACTGACCATTGGGGGAGCGATAGCAAGCAAGAGAGTTAGATATCAAGAGTCATAGATAGATAGATAGATGGATGGATGGATGGACGGCAAGGCAAGCATCTGATTGACAGTGGTCCGTGATCTGCTGTTATGCTACTATCAGCAGCAACAGTGGCAGATTTGGTGCCGTGGCTTAGTTGGTTGAAGCGCTTGCCTAGTAAACAGGAGGTCCTGGGTTCAAATCCCAGCGGTGCCTTAGGTGGGCTTTGTGTGCTCCTTGCGAAGCTTGTGCTTCCGCTTTGTCGACCATCAGTTTTAGCATGATAGGCTTATCTTAAAGCCATCAGAGGACGTAATGAACCGGAAAGCCAACTGGACAGACGCCGGTTTGTAAAGAAGAAGCAGAACCCAAAGGACATGCGCTACGCGCACCTAACGGCCATCGTCCATTTCCCATTGCCGCCCCTGGACAGTCGCAACAGGGAGCTTGTTACTCCCGTCAACCTTACGTTTTCACCTCTGTGTGCTTCCTTTGTTGCAGCCTGCATCCAGATTTTGTTTTGTTTTGTTTTGTTTTGTTTTGTGCCTTACACCTGAGTGTAGGCACTGGGGAATGGGAGAGTCCTGGCACCGTGGCTTAGTTGGTCAAAGCGCCTGTCTTGTAAACAGGAAACCCTGTTTTCGACTCCTAGCAGTGCTTTGGTTTACGTTGGCCTAGGCAATGGAAAGGAAGTTTCTAAACGCTCAATACATTTTTGCAAGATGGCCGTCCGCAGCAAACAGCTTAAGGTTACTGTAGCCGCAGTCTGGCAAGCTGACCGCCAGAAGTAGAAACAATAACAAGGGGCGGGGGGAAAAGTGGGCCATCCCTGGGTGGATTTGAACCACCATCCTTTCGGTTAACAGCCAAACACGCTGACCGATTGCTCCACAGACACAGACAGAGGTGTTGTGGTTGCTGCAGTCGTGCAGTTCCTTCACAGTTGCCAGAAATCATTTCCAGCACACGATTTTCTTTTTCGTTGAATGCAACATACGTGACCATTGGGGGAGCGATAGCAAGCAAGAGAGTTAGATATCGAGAGTCATAGATAGCTAGCTAGCTAGATAGATAGATAGATGGATGGATGGATGGACGGCAAGGCAAGCATCTGATTGACAGTGGTCCGTGATCTGCTGTTATGCTACTATGCTACTGACCATTGGGGGAGCGATAGCAAGCAAGAGAGTTAGATATCAAGAGTCATCGATAGATAGATAGAAAGATGGATGGATGGACGGCAAGGCAAGCATCTAATTGAGAGTGGTCCGTGATCTGCTGTTATGCTACTATGCTACTGACCATTGAGGGAGCGATAGCAAGCAAGAGAGTTAGATATCGAGAGTCATTGATAGATAGATAGATAGATGGATGGATGGATGGACGGCAAGGCAAGCATCTGATTGACAGTGGTCCGTGATCTGCTGATATGCTACTATGCTACTGACCATTGGGGGAGCGATAGCAAGCAAGAGAGTTAGATATCGAGAGTCATAGATAGATAGATAGATAGATGGATGGATGGACGGCAAGGCAAGCATCTGATTGACAGTGGTCCGTGATCTGCTGTTATGCTACTATGCTACTGACCATTGGGGGAGCGATAGCAAGCAAGAGAGTTAGATATCGAGAGTCATAGATAGATAGATAGATAGATGGATGGATGGACGGCAAGGCAAGCATCTGATTGACAGTGGTCCGTGATCTGCTGTTATGCTACTATGCTACTGACCATTGGGGGAGCGATAGCAAGCAAGAGAGTTAGATATCGAGAGTCATAGATAGATAGATAGATAGATGGATGGATGGACGGCAAGGCAAGCATCTGATTGACATTGGTCCGTGATCTGCTGTTATGCTACTATGCTACTGACCATTGGGGGAGCGATAGCAAGCAAGAGAGTTAGATATCGAGAGTCATAGATAGATAGATAGATAGATAGATGGATGGACGGCAAGGCAAGCATCTGATTGACAGTGGTCCGTGATCTGCTGTTATGCTACTATGCTACTGACCATTGGGGGAGCGATAGCAAGCAAGAGAGTTAGATATCGAGAGTCATTGATAGATAGATAGATAGATGGATGGATGGATGGACGGCAAGGCAAGCATCTGATTGACAGTGGTCCGTGATCTGTTGTTATGCTACAATGCTACTGACCATTGCGGGAGCGATAGCAAGCAAGAGAGTTAGATATCAAGAGTCATAGATAGATAGATAGATAGATGGATGGATGGACGGCAAGGCAAGCATCTGATTGACATTGGTCCGTGATCTGCTGTTATGCTACAATGCTACTGACCATTGGGGGAGCGATAGCAAGCAAGAGAGTTAGATATCGAGAGTCATAGATAGATAGATAGATAGATAGATGGATGGATGGACGGCAAGGCAAGCATCTGATTGACAGTGGTCCATGATCTGCTGTTATGCTACTATGCTACTGACCATTGGGGGAGCGATAGCAAGCAAGAGAGTTAGATATCAAGAGTCATAGATAGATAGATAGATAGATAGATGGATGGATGGACGGCAAGGCAAGCATCTGATTGACAGTGGTCCGTGATCTGCTGTTATGCTACTATGCTACTGACCATTGGGGGAGCGATAGCAAGCAAGAGAGTTAGATATCGAGAGTCATTGATAAATAGATAGATAGATGGATGGATGGATGGACGGCAAGGCAAGCATCTGATTGACAGTGGTCCGTGATCTGCTGTTATGCTACTATGCTACTGACCATTGGGGGAGCGATAGCAAGCAAGAGAGTTAGATATCAAGAGTCATAGATAGATAGATAGATGGATGGATGGATGGATGGCAAGGCAAGCATCTGATTGACAGTGGTCCGTGATCTGCTGTTATGCTACTATGCTACTGACCATTGGGGGAGCGATTGCAAGCAAGAGAGTTAGATATCAAGAGTCATCGATAGATAGATAGAAAGATGGATGGATGGACGGCAAGGCAAGCATCTGATTGACAGTGGTCCGTGATCTGCTGTTATGCTACTATGCAACTGACCATTGAGGGAGCGATAGCAAGCAAGAGAGTTAGATATCGAGAGTCATTGATAGATAGATAGATAGATGGATGGATGGATGGACGGCAAGGCAAGCATCTGATTGACTGTGGTCTGTGATCTGCTGTTATGCTACTATGCTACTGACCATTGGGGTAGCGATAGCAAGCAAGAGAGTTAGATATCGAGAGTCATAGATAGATAGCTAGCTAGATAGATAGATAGATGGATGGATGGACGGCAAGGCAAGCATCTGATTGACAGTGGTCCGTGATCTGCTGTTATGCTACTATGCTACTGACCATTGGGGGAGCGATAGCAAGCAAGGGAGTTAGATATCGAGAGTCATAGATAGATAGATAGATAGATAGATAGATAGATAGATGGATGGACGGCAAGGCAAGCACCTGATTGACAGTGGTCCGTGATCTGCTGTTATGCTACTATGCTACTGACCATTGGGGGAGCGATAGCAAGCAAGAGAGTTAGATATCGAGAGTCATAGATAGATAGATAGATAGATGGATGGATGGACGGCAAGGCAAGCATCTGATTGACAGTGGTCCGTGATCTGCTGTTATGCTACTATGCTACTGACCATTGGGGGAGCGATAGCAAGCAAGAGAGTTAGATATCGAGAGTCATCGATAGATAGATAGAAAGATGGATGGATGGACGGCAAGGCAAGCATCTGATTGACAGTGGTCTGTGATCTGCTGTTATGCTACTATGCTACTGACCATTGGGGGAGCGATAGCAAGCAAGAGAGTTAGATATCAAGAGACATAGATACATAGATTGATAGATGGATGGATGGATGGACGGCAAGGCAAGCATCTGATTGACAGTGGTCCGTGATCTGCTGTTATGCTACTATACTACTGACCATTGGGGGAGCGATAGCAAGCAAGAGAGTTAGATATCAAGAGTCATCGATAGATAGATAGAAAGATGGATGGATGGACGGCAAGGCAAGCATCTGATTAACAGTGGTCCGTGATCTGCTGTTATGCTACTATGCTACTGACCATTGAGGGATCGATAGCAAGCAAGAGAGTTAGATATCGAGAGTCATTGATAGATAGATAGATAGATGGATGGATGGATGGATGGCAAGGCAAGCATCTGATTGACAGTGGTCCGTGATCTGCTGTTATGCTACTATGCTACTGACCATTGGGGGAGCGATAGCAAGCAAGAGAGTTAGATATCAAGAGTCATAGATAGATAGATAGATAGATAGATGGATGGATGGACGGCAAGGCAAGCATCTGATTGACAGTGGTCCGTGATCTGCTGTTATGCTACTATGCTACTGACCATTGGGGGAGCGATAGCAAGCAAGAGAGTTAGATATCAAGAGACATAGATACATAGATAGATAGATGGATGGATGGATGGACGGCAAGGCAAGCATCTGATTGACAGTGGTCCGTGATCTGCTGTTATGCTACTATACTACTGACCATTGGGGGAGCGATAGCAAGCAAGAGAGTTAGATATCAAGAGACATAGATAGATAGATAGATAGATGGATGGATGGATGGACGGCAAGGCAAGCATCTGATTGACAGTGGTCCGTGATCTGCTGTTATGCTACAATGCTACTGACCATTGGGGGAGCGATAGCAAGCAAGAGAGTTAGATATCAAGAGACATAGATAGATAGATAGATAGATGGATGGATGGATGGACGGCAAGGCAAGCATCTGATTGACAGTGGTCCGTGATCTGCTGTTATGCTACAATGCTACTGACCATTGGGGGAGCGATAGCAAGCAAGAGAGTTAGATATCAAGAGACATAGATACATAGATAGATAGATGGATGGATGGATGGACGGCAAGGCAAGCATCTGATTGACAGTGGTCCGTGATCTGCTGTTATGCTACTATGCTACTGACCATTGGGGGAGCGATAGCAAGCAAGAGAGTTAGATATCGAGAGTCATAGATAGATAGATAGATAGATAGATGGATGGATGGACGGCAAGGCAAGCATCTGATTGACAGTGGTCCGTGATCTGCTGTTATGCTACTATGCTACTGACCATAGGGGGAGCGATAGCAAGCAAGAGAGTTAGATATCAAGAGACATAGATACATAGATAGATAGATGGATGGATGGATGGACGGCAAGGCAAGCATCTGATTGACAGTGGTCCGTGATCTGCTGTTATGCTACTATGCTACTGACCATTGGGGGAGCGATAGCAAGCAAGAGAGTTAGATATCAAGAGTCATAGATAGATAGATAGATGGATGGATGGATGGACGGCAAGGCAAGCATCTGATTGACAGTGGTCCGTGATCTGCTGTTATGCTACTATGCTACTGACCATTGGGGGAGCGATAGCAAGCAAGAGAGTTAGATATCAAGAGTCATAGATAGATTGATAGATAGATGGATGGATGGACGGCAAGGCAAGCATCTGAATGACAGTGGTCCGTGATCTGCTGTTATGCTACTATGCTACTGACCATTGGGGGAGCGATAGCAAGCAAGAGATTTAGATATCAAGAGACATAGATACATAGATAGATAGATGGATGGATGGATGGACGGCAAGGCAAGCATCTGATTGACAGTGGTCCGTGATCTGCTGTTATGCTACTATGCTACTGACCATTGGGGGAGCGATAGCAAGCAAGAGAGTTAGATATCAAGAGACATAGATACATAGATTGATAGATGGATGGATGGATGGACGGCAAGGCAAGCATCTGATTGACAGTGGTCCGTGATCTGCTGTTATGCTACTATACTACTGACCATTGGGGGAGCGATAGCAAGCAAGAGAGTTAGATATCAAGAGTCATCGATAGATAGATAGAAAGATGGATGGATGGACGGCAAGGCAAGCATCTGATTAACAGTGGTCCGTGATCTGCTGTTATGCTACTATGCTACTGACCATTGAGGGATCGATAGCAAGCAAGAGAGTTAGATATCGAGAGTCATTGATAGATAGATAGATAGATGGATGGATGGATGGATGGCAAGGCAAGCATCTGATTGACAGTGGTCCGTGATCTGCTGTTATGCTACTATGCTACTGACCATTGGGGGAGCGATAGCAAGCAAGAGAGTTAGATATCAAGAGTCATAGATAGATAGATAGATAGATAGATGGATGGATGGACGGCAAGGCAAGCATCTGATTGACAGTGGTCCGTGATCTGCTGTTATGCTACTATGCTACTGACCATTGGGGGAGCGATAGCAAGCAAGAGAGTTAGATTTCAAGAGACATAGATACATAGATAGATAGATGGATGGATGGATGGACGGCAAGGCAAGCATCTGATTGACAGTGGTCCGTGATCTGCTGTTATGCTACTATACTACTGACCATTGGGGGAGCGATAGCAAGCAAGAGAGTTAGATATCAAGAGACATAGATAGATAGATAGATAGATGGATGGATGGATGGACGGCAAGGCAAGCATCTGATTGACAGTGGTCCGTGATCTGCTGTTATGCTACAATGCTACTGACCATTGGGGGAGCGATAGCAAGCAAGAGAGTTAGATATCAAGAGACATAGATACATAGATAGATAGATGGATGGATGGATGGACGGAAAGGCAAGCATCTGATTGACAGTGGTCCGTGATCTGCTGTTATGCTACTATGCTACTGACCATTGGGGGAGCGATAGCAAGCAAGAGAGTTAGATATCAAGAGACATAGATAGATAGATAGATAGATGGATGGATGGATGGACGGCAAGGCAAGCTTCTGATTGACAGTGGTCCGTGATCTGCTGTTATGCTACAATGCTACTGACCATTGGGGGAGCGATAGCAAGCAAGAGAGTAAGATATCGAGAGTCATAGATAGATAGATAGATAGATGGATGGATGGACGGCAAGGCAAGCATCTGATTGACAGTGGTCCGTGATCTGCTGTTATGCTACTATGCTACTGACCATTGGGGGAGCGATAGCAAGCAAGAGAGTTAGATATCGAGAGTCATAGATAGATAGATAGATAGATAGATGGATGGATGGACGGCAAGGCAAGCATCTGATTGACAGTGGTCCGTGATCTGCTGTTATGCTACTATGCTACTGACCATTGGGGGAGCGATAGCAAGCAAGAGAGTTAGATATCAAGAGACATAGATACATAGATAGATAGATGGATGGATGGATGGACGGCAAGGCAAGCATCTGATTGACAGTGGTCCGTGATCTGCTGTTATGCTACTATGCTACTGACCATTGGGGGAGCGATAGCAAGCAAGAGAGTTAGATATCAAGAGTCAAAGATAGATAGATAGATGGATGGATGGATGGACGGCAAGGCAAGCATCTGATTGACAGTGGTCCGTGATCTGCTGTTATGCTACTATGCTACTGACCATTGGGGGAGCGATAGCAAGCAAGAGAGTTAGATATCAAGAGTCATAGATAGATTGATAGATAGATGGATGGATGGACGGCAAGGCAAGCATCTGATTGACAGTGGTCCGTGATCTGCTGTTATGCTACTATGCTACTGACCATTGGGGGAGCGATAGCAAGCAAGAGATTTAGATATCAAGAGACATAGATACATAGATAGATAGATGGATGGATGGATGGACGGCAAGGCAAGCATCTGATTGACAGTGGTCCGTGATCTGCTGTTATGCTACTATGCTACTGACCATTGGGGGAGCGATAGCAAGCAAGAGAGTTAGATATCAAGAGTCATAGATAGATAGATAGATGGATGGATGGATGGACGGCAAGGCAAGCATCTGATTGACAGTGGTCCGTGATCTGCTGTTATGCTACTATGCTACTGACCATTGGGGGAGCGATAGCAAGCAAGAGAGTTAGATATCAAGAGTCATAGATAGATTGATAGATAGATGGATGGATGGACGGCAAGGCAAGCATCTGATTGACAGTGGTCCGTGATCTGCTGTTATGCTACTATGCTACTGACCATTGGGGGAGCGATAGCAAGCAAGAGAGTTAGATATCAAGAGACATAGATACATAGATAGATAGATAGATGGATGGATGGACGGCAAGGCAAGCATCTGATTGACAGTGGTCCGTGATCTGCTGTTATGCTACTATGCTACTGACCATTGGGGGAGCGATAGCAAGCAAGAGAGTTAGATATCGAGAGTCATAGATAGATAGATAGATAGATAGATGGATGGATGGACGGCAAGGCAAGCATCTGATTGACAGTGGTCCGTGATCTGCTGTTATGCTACTATGCTACTGACCATTGGGGGAGCGATAGCAAGCAAGAGAGTTAGATATCAAGAGTCATAGATAGATAGATAGATGGATGGATGGATGGACGGCAAGGCAAGCATCTGATTGACAGTGGTCCGTGATCTGCTGTTATGCTACTATGCTACTGACCATTGGGGGAGCGATAGCAAGCAAGAGAGTTAGATATCAAGAGTCATAGATAGATTGATAGATAGATGGATGGATGGACGGCAAGGCAAGCATCTGATTGACAGTGGTCCGTGATCTGCTGTTATGCTACTATGCTACTGACCATTGGGGGAGCGATAGCAAGCAAGAGATTTAGATATCAAGAGACATAGATACATAGATAGATAGATGGATGGATGGATGGACGGCAAGGCAAGCATCTGATTGACAGTGGTCCGTGATCTGCTGTTATGCTACTATGCTACTGACCATTGGGGGAGCGATAGCAAGCAAGAGAGTTAGATATCAAGAGTCATAGATAGATAGATAGATGGATGGATGGATGGACGGCAAGGCAAGCATCTGATTGACAGTGGTCCGTGATCTGCTGTTATGCTACTATGCTACTGACCATTGGGGGAGCGATAGCAAGCAAGAGAGTTAGATATCAAGAGTCATAGATAGATTGATAGATAGATGGATGGATGGACGGCAAGGCAAGCATCTGATTGACAGTGGTCCGTGATCTGCTGTTATGCTACTATGCTACTGACCATTGGGGGAGCGATAGCAAGCAAGAGAGTTAGATATCAAGAGACATAGATACATAGATAGATAGATGGATGGATGGATGGACGGCAAGGCAAGCATCTGATTGACAGTGGTCCGTGATCTGCTGTTATGCTACTATGCTACTGACCATTGGGGGAGCGATAGCAAGCAAGAGAGTTAGATATCAAGAGTCATAGATAGATAGATAGATGGATGGATGGATGGACGGCAAGGCAAGCATCTGATTGACAGTGGTCCGTGATCTGCTGTTATGCTAATATGCTACTGACCATTGGGGGAGCGATAGCAAGCAAGAGAGTTAGATATCAAGAGACATAGATACATAGATAGATAGATGGATGGATGGATGGACGGCAAGGCAAGCATCTGATTGACAGTGGTCCGTGATCTGCTGTTATGCTACTATGCTACTGACCATTGGGGGAGCGATAGCAAGCAAGAGAGTTAGATATCGAGAGTCATAGATAGATAGATAGATAGATGGATGGATGGACGGCAAGGCAAGCATCTGATTGACATTGGTCCGTGATCTGCTGTTATGCTACAATGCTACTGACCATTGGGGGAGCGAAAGCAAGCAAGAGAGTTAGATATCGAGAGTCATAGATAGATAGATAGATAGATAGATGGATGGATGGACGGCAAGGCAAGCATCTGATTGACAGTGGTCCGTGATCTGCTGTTATGCTACTATGCTACTGACCATTGGGGGAGCGATAGCAAGCAAGAGAGTTAGATATCAAGAGTCATAGATAGATAGATAGATAGATAGATGGATGGATGGACGGCAAGGCAAGCATCTGATTGACAGTGGTCCGTGATCTGCTGTTATGCTACTATGCTACTGACCATTGGGGAAGCGATAGCAAGCAAGAGAGTTAGATATCGAGAGTCATTGATAAATAGATAGATAGATGGATGGATGGTCGGCAAGGCAAGCATTTGATTGACAGTGGTCCGTGATCTGCTGTTATGCTACTATGCTACTGACCATTGGGGGAGCGATAGCAAGCAAGAGAGTAAGATATCGAGAGTCATTGATAGTAGATAGATAGATGGATGGATGGATGGACGGCAAGGCAAGCATCTGATTGACAGTGGTCCGTGATCTGCTGTTATGCTACAATGCTACTGACCATTGGAGGAGCGATAGCAAGCAAGAGAGTTAGATATCAAGAGTCATAGATAGATTGATAGATGGATGGATGGATGGACGGCAAGGCAAGCATCTGATTGACAGTGGTCCGTGATCTGCTGTTATGCTACTATGCTACTGACCATTGGGGGAGCGATAGCAAGCAAGAGAGTTAGATATCAAGAGTCATCGATAGATAGATAGATAGATGGATGGATGGACAGCAAGGCAAGCATCTGATTGACAGTGGTCCGTGATCTGCTGTTATGCTACTATGCTACTGACCATTGGGGGAGCGATAGCAAGCAAGAGAGTTAGATATCGAGAGTCATTGATAAATAGATAGATAGATGGATGGATGGATGGACGGCAAGGCAAGCATCTGATTGACAGTGGTCCGTGATCTGCTGTTATGCTACTATGCTACTGACCATTGGGGGAGCGATAGCAAGCAAGAGAGTTAGATATCAAGAGACATAGATACATAGATAGATAGATGGATGGATGGATGGACGGCAAGGCAAGCATCTGATTGACAGTGGTCCGTGATCTGCTGTTATGCTACTATGCTACTGACCATTGGGGGAGCGATAGCAAGCAAGAGATTTAGATATCAAGAGACATAGATACATAGATAGATAGATGGATGGATGGATGGACGGCAAGGCAAGCATCTGATTGACAGTGGTCCTTGATCTGCTGTTATGCTACTATGCTACTGACCATTGGGGGAGCGATAGCAAGCAAGAGAGTTAGATATCAAGAGTCATAGATAGATAGATAGATGGATGGATGGATGGACGGCAAGGCAAGCATCTGATTGACAGTGGTCCGTGATCTGCTGTTATGCTACTATGCTACTGACCATTGGGGGAGCGATAGCAAGCAAGAGAGTTTGATATCAAGAGTCATAGATAGATTGATAGATAGATGGATGGATGGACGGCAAGGCAAGCATCTGATTGACAGTGGTCCGTGATCTGCTGTTATGCTACTATGCTACTGACCATTGGGGGAGCGATAGCAAGCAAGAGAGTTAGATATCAAGAGACATAGATACATAGATAGATAGATGGATGGATGGATGGACGGCAAGGCAAGCATCTGATTGACAGTGGTCCGTGATCTGCTGTTATGCTACAATGCTACTGACCATTGGGGGAGCGATAGCAAGCAAGAGAGTTAGATATCAAGAGTCATAGATAGATAGATAGATGGATGGATGGATGGACGGCAAGGCAAGCATCTGATTGACAGTGGTCCGTGATCTGCTCTTATGCTACTATGCTACTGACCATTGGGGGAGCGATAGCAAGCAAGAGAGTTAGATATCAAGAGACATAGATACATAGATAGATAGATGGATGGATGGATGGACGGCAAGGCAAGCATCTGATTGACAGTGGTCCGTGATCTGCTGTTATGCTACTATGCTACTGACCATTGGGGGAGCGATAGCAAGCAAGAGAGTTAGATATCGAGAGTCATAGATAGATAGATAGATAGATGGATGGATGGACGGCAAGGCAAGCATCTGATTGACATTGGTCCGTGATCTGCTGTTATGCTACAATGCTACTGACCATTGGGGGAGCGATAGCAAGCAAGAGAGTTAGATATCGAGAGTAATAGATAGATAGATAGATAGATGGATGGACGGCAAGGCAAGCATCTGGTTGACAGTGGTCCGTGATCTGCTGTTATGCTACAATGCTACTGACCATTGGGGGAGCGATAGCAAGCAAGAGAGTTAGATATCAAGAGACATAGATACATAGATAGATAGATAGATGGATGGATGGACGGCAAGGCAAGCATCTGATTGACAGTGGTCCGTGATCTGCTGTTATGCTACTATGCTACTGACCATTGGGGGAGCGATAGCAAGCAAGAGAGTTAGATATCAAGAGTCATAGATAGATAGATAGATGGATGGATGGATGGACGGCAAGGCAAGCATCTGATTGACAGTGGTCCGTGATCTGCTGTTATGCTACTATGCTACTGATCATTGGGGGAGCGATAGCAAGCAAGAGAGTTAGATATCAAGAGTCATAGATAAATAGATAGATGGATGGATGGATGGACGGCAAGGCAAGCATCTGATTGACAGTGGTCCGTGATCTGCTGTTATGCTACAATGCTACTGACCATTGGGGGAGCGAAAGCAAGCAAGAGAGTTAGATATCGAGAGTCATAGATAGATAGATAGATAGATAGATGGATGGATGGACGGCAAGGCAAGCATCTGATTGACAGTGGTCCGTGATCTGCTGTTATGCTACTATGCTACTGACCATTGGGGGAGCGATAGCAAGCAAGAGAGTTAGATATCAAGAGTCATAGATAGATAGATAGATAGATAGATGGATGGATGGACGGCAAGGCAAGCATCTGATTGACAGTGGTCCGTGATCTGCTGTTATGCTACTATGCTACTGACCATTGGGGAAGCGATAGCAAGCAAGAGAGTTAGATATCGAGAGTCATTGATAAATAGATAGATAGATGGATGGATGGTCGGCAAGGCAAGCATTTGATTGACAGTGGTCCGTGATCTGCTGTTATGCTACTATGCTACTGACCATTGGGGGAGCGATAGCAAGCAAGAGAGTAAGATATCGAGAGTCATTGATAGTAGATAGATAGATGGATGGATGGATGGACGGCAAGGCAAGCATCTGATTGACAGTGGTCCGTGATCTGCTGTTATGCTACAATGCTACTGACCATTGGAGGAGCGATAGCAAGCAAGAGAGTTAGATATCAAGAGTCATAGATAGATTGATAGATGGATGGATGGATGGACGGCAAGGCAAGCATCTGATTGACAGTGGTCCGTGATCTGCTGTTATGCTACTATGCTACTGACCATTGGGGGAGCGATAGCAAGCAAGAGAGTTAGATATCAAGAGTCATCGATAGATAGATAGATAGATGGATGGATGGACAGCAAGGCAAGCATCTGATTGACAGTGGTCCGTGATCTGCTGTTATGCTACTATGCTACTGACCATTGGGGGAGCGATAGCAAGCAAGAGAGTTAGATATCGAGAGTCATTGATAAATAGATAGATAGATGGATGGATGGATGGACGGCAAGGCAAGCATCTGATTGACAGTGGTCCGTGATCTGCTGTTATGCTACTATGCTACTGACCATTGGGGGAGCGATAGCAAGCAAGAGAGTTAGATATCAAGAGACATAGATACATAGATAGATAGATGGATGGATGGATGGACGGCAAGGCAAGCATCTGATTGACAGTGGTCCGTGATCTGCTGTTATGCTACTATGCTACTGACCATTGGGGGAGCGATAGCAAGCAAGAGATTTAGATATCAAGAGACATAGATACATAGATAGATAGATGGATGGATGGATGGACGGCAAGGCAAGCATCTGATTGACAGTGGTCCGTGATCTGCTGTTATGCTACTATGCTACTGACCATTGGGGGAGCGATAGCAAGCAAGAGAGTTAGATATCAAGAGTCATAGATAGATAGATAGATGGATGGATGGATGGACGGCAAGGCAAGCATCTGATTGACAGTGGTCCGTGATCTGCTGTTATGCTACTATGCTACTGACCATTGGGGGAGCGATAGCAAGCAAGAGAGTTTGATATCAAGAGTCATAGATAGATTGATAGATAGATGGATGGATGGACGGCAAGGCAAGCATCTGATTGACAGTGGTCCGTGATCTGCTGTTATGCTACTATGCTACTGACCATTGGGGGAGCGATAGCAAGCAAGAGAGTTAGATATCAAGAGACATAGATACATAGATAGATAGATGGATGGATGGATGGACGGCAAGGCAAGCATCTGATTGACAGTGGTCCGTGATCTGCTGTTATGCTACAATACTACTGACCATTGGGGGAGCGATAGCAAGCAAGAGAGTTAGATATCAAGAGTCATAGATAGATAGATAGATGGATGGATGGATGGACGGCAAGGCAAGCATCTGATTGACAGTGGTCCGTGATCTGCTCTTATGCTACTATGCTACTGACCATTGGGGGAGCGATAGCAAGCAAGAGAGTTAGATATCAAGAGACATAGATACATAGATAGATAGATGGATGGATGGATGGACGGCAAGGCAAGCATCTGATTGACAGTGGTCCGTGATCTGCTGTTATGCTACTATGCTACTGACCATTGGGGGAGCGATAGCAAGCAAGAGAGTTAGATATCGAGAGTCATAGATAGATAGATAGATAGATGGATGGATGGACGGCAAGGCAAGCATCTGATTGACATTGGTCCGTGATCTGCTGTTATGCTACAATGCTACTGACCATTGGGGGAGCGATAGCAAGCAAGAGAGTTAGATATCGAGAGTCATAGATAGATAGATAGATAGATGGATGGACGGCAAGGCAAGCATCTGGTTGACAGTGGTCCGTGATCTGCTGTTATGCTACAATGCTACTGACCATTGGGGGAGCGATAGCAAGCAAGAGAGTTAGATATCAAGAGACATAGATACATAGATAGATAGATAGATGGATGGATGGACGGCAAGGCAAGCATCTGATTGACAGTGGTCCGTGATCTGCTGTTATGCTACTATGCTACTGACCATTGGGGGAGCGATAGCAAGCAAGAGAGTTAGATATCAAGAGTCATAGATAGATAGATAGATGGATGGATGGATGGACGGCAAGGCAAGCATCTGATTGACAGTGGTCCGTGATCTGCTGTTATGCTACTATGCTACTGATCATTGGGGGAGCGATAGCAAGCAAGAGAGTTAGATATCAAGAGTCATAGATAAATAGATAGATGGATGGATGGATGGACGGCAAGGCAAGCATCTGATTGACAGTGGTCCGTGATCTGCTGTTATGCTACTATCAGCAGCAACAGTGGCAGATTTGGTGCCGTGGCTTAGTTGGTTAAAGCGCCTGTCTAGTAAACAGGAGGTCCTGGGTTCAAATCCCAGCGGTGCCTTAGGCGGGCTTTGTGTGCTCCTTGCGAAGCTTGTGCTTCCGCTTTGTCGACAATCAGTTTTAGCAAGATAGGCTTATCTTAAAGCCATCAGAGGACGTAATGAACCGGAAAGCCAACTGGACAGACGCCGGTTTGTAAAGAAGAAGCAGAACCCAAAGGACACACGCTACGCGCACCTAACGGCCGACGTCCAATTCCCATTGCCGCCCCTGGACAGTCGCAACAGGGAGCTTGTTACTCCCGTCAACCTTACGTTCTCACCTCTGTGTGCTTCCTTTGTTGCAGCCTGCATCCAGATTTTGTTTTGTTTTGTTTTGTTTTGTTTTGTTTTGTTTTGTTTTGTTTTGTTTTGTTTTGTGCCTTACACCTGAGTGTAGGCACTGGGGAATGGGAGAGTCCTGGCACCGTGGCTTAGTTGGTCAAAGCGCCTGTCTTGTAAACAGGAAACCCTGTTTTCAACTCCCAGCAGTGCTTTGGTTTACGTTGGCCTAGGCAATGGAAAGGAAGTTTCTAAACGCTCAATACATTTTTGCAAGATGGCCGTCCGCAGCAAACAGCTTAAGGTTACTGTAGCCGCAGTCTGGCAAGCTGACCGCCAGAAGTAGAAACAATAACAAGGGGCGGGGGGAAAAGTGGGCCATCTCTGGGTGGATTTGAACCACCATCCTTTCGGTTAACAGCCAAACACACTGACCGATTGCGCCACAGACACAGACAGAGGTGTTGTGGTTGCTGCAGTCGTGCAGTTCCTTCACAGTTGCCAGAAATCATTTCCAGCACACGATTTTCTTTTTCGTTGAATGCAACATACGTGACCATTGGGGGAGCGATAGCAAGCAAGAGAGTTAGATATCGAGAGTCATAGATAGGTAGCTAGCTAGATAGATAGATAGATGGATGGATGGACGGCAAGGCAAGCATCTGATTGACAGTAGTCCGTGATCTGCTGTTATGCTACTATGCTACTGACCATTGAGGGAGCGATAGCAAGCAAGAGAGTTAGATATCGAGAGTCATTGATAGATATATAGATAGACGGATGGATGGATGGACGGCAAGGCAAGCATCTGATTGACAGTGGTCCATGATCTGCTGTTATGCTACTATGCTACTGACCATTGGGGGAGCGATAGCAAGCAAGAGAGTTAGATATCGAGAGTCATAGATAGATAGATAGATAGATGGATGGATGGACGGCAAGGCAAGCATCTGATTGACATTGGTCCGTGATCTGCTGTTATGCTACTATGCTACTGACCATTGGGGGAGCGATAGCAAGCAAGAGAGTTAGATATCAAGAGTGATAGATAGATAGGTAGATGGATGGATGGATGGACGGCAAGGCAAGCATCTGATTGACAGTGGTCCGTGATCTGCTGTTATGCTACTATGCTACTGACCATTGGGGGAGCGATAGCAAGCAAGAGAGTTAGATATCAAGAGACATAGATACATAGATAGATAGATGGATGGATGGATGGACGGCAAGGCAAGCATCTGATTGACAGTGGTCCGTGATCTGCTGTTATGCTACAATGCTACTGACCATTGGGGGAGCGATACCAAGCAAGAGAGTTAGATATCGAGAGTCATAGATAGATAGATAGATAGATAGATAGATAGATAGATAGATAGATAGATGGACGGCAAGGCAAGCACCTGATTGACAGTGGTCCGTGATCTGCTGTTATGCTACTATGCTACTGACCATTGGGGGAGCGATACCAAGCAAGAGAGTTAGATATCAAGAGTCATAGATAGATAGATAGATAGATGGATGGATGGACGGCAAGGCAAGCATCTGATTGACAGTGGTCCGTGATCTGCTGTTATGCTACTATGCTACTGACCATTGGGGGAGCGATAGCAAGCAAGAGAGTTAGATATCGAGAGTCATAGATAGATAGATAGATAGATGGATGGATGGACGGCAAGGCAAGCATCTGATTGACAGTGGTCCGTGATCTGCTGTTATGCTACTATGCTACTGACCATTGGGGGAGCGATAGCAAGCAAGAGAGTTAGATATCGAGAGTCATAGATAGATAGATAGATAGATGGATGGATGGACGGCAAGGCAAGCATCTGATTGACATTGGTCCGTGATCTGCTGTTATGCTACTATGCTACTGACCATTGGGGGAGCGATAGCAAGCAAGAGAGTTAGATATCGAGAGTCATAGATAGATAGATAGATAGATGGATGGATGGACGGCAAGGCAAGCATCTGATTGACAGTGGTCCGTGATCTGCTGTTATGCTACTATGCTACTGACCATTGGGGGAGCGATAGCAAGCAAGAGAGTTAGATATCAAGAGTCATAGATAGATAGATAGATAGATGGATGGATGGACGGCAAGGCAAGCATCTGATTGACAGTGGTCCGTGATCTGCTGTTATGCTACTATGCTACTGACCATTGGGGGAGCGATAGCAAGCAAGAGAGTTAGATATCGAGAGTCATAGATAGATAGATAGATAGATGGATGGATGGACGGCAAGGCAAGCATCTGATTGACATTGGTCCGTGATCTGCTGTTATGCTACAATGCTACTGACCATTGGGGGAGCGATAGCAAGCAAGAGAGTTAGATATCGAGAGTCATAGATAGATAGATAGATAGATGGATGGACGGCAAGGCAAGCATCTGATTGACAGTGGTCCGTGATCTGCTGTTATGCTACTATGCTACTGACCATTGAGGGAGCGATAGCAAGCAAGAGAGTTAGATATCGAGAGTCATCGATAGATAGATAGATAGATGGATAGAAAGATGGATGGATGGACGGCAAGGCAAGCATCTGATTGACAGTGGTCCGTGATCTGCTGTTATGCTACTATGCTACTGACCATTGAGGGAGCGATAGCAAGCAAGAGAGTTAGATATCGAGAGTCATTGATAGATAGATAGATAGATGGATGGATGGATGGACGGCAAGGCAAGCATCTGATTGACAGTGGTCCGTGATCTGCTGTTATGCTACTATGCTACTGACCATTGGGGGAGCGATAGCAAGCAAGAGAGTTAGATATCGAGAGTCATAGATAGATAGATAGATAGACGGATGGATGGACGGCAAGGCAAGCATCTGATTGACAGTGGTCCGTGATCTGCTGTTATGCTACTATGCTACTGACCATTGGGGGAGCGATAGCAAGCAAGAGAGTTAGATATCGAGAGTCATAGATAGATTGATAGATAGATGGATGGATGGACGGCAAGGCAAGCATCTGATTGACAGTGGTCCGTGATCTGCTGTTATGCTACTATGCTCCTGACCATTGGGGGAGCGATAGCAAGCAAGTGAGTTAGATATCGAGAGTCATAGATAGATAGATAGATAGATGGATGGATGGACGGCAAGGCAAGCATCTGATTGACAGTTGTCCGTGATCTGCTGTTATGCTACTATGCAACTGACCATTGGGGGAGCGATAGCAAAAAAGAGAGTTAGATATCGAGAGACATAGATAGATTGATAGATAGATGGATGGATGGACGGAAAGGCATGCATCTGATTGACAGTGGTCCGTGATCTGCTGTTATGCTACTATGCAATTGACCATTGGGGGTTCGATAGCAAGCAAGAGAGTTAGATATCAAGAGTCATAGATAGATAGAGAGATAGATGGATGGGCGGCAAGGCAAGCATCTGATTGACAGTGGTCCGTGATCTGCTGTTATGCTACTATGCTACTGACCATTGGGGGAGCGATAGCAAGCAAGAGAGTTAGATATCGAGAGTCATAGATAGATAGATAGATAGATGGATGGATGGACGGCAAGGCAAGCATCTGATTGACATTGGTCCGTGATCTGCTGTTATGCTACAATGCTACTGACCATTGGGATAGCGATAGCAAGCAAGAGAGTTAGATATCGAGAGTCATAGATAGATAGATAGATAGATAGATGGATGGATGGACGGCAAGGCAAGCATCTGATTGACAGTGGTCCGTGATCTGCTGTTATGCTACTATGCTACTGACCATTGGGGGAGCGATAGCAAGCAAGAGAGTTAGATATCGAGAGTCATTGATAAATAGATAGATAGATGGATGGATGGATGGACGGCAAGGCAAGCATCTGATTGACAGTGGTCCGTGATCTGCTGTTATGCTACTATGCTACTGACCATTGGGGGAGCGATAGCAAGCAAGAGAGTTAGATATCGAGAGTCATTGATAAATAGATAGATAGATGGATGGATGGATGGACGGCAAGGCAAGCATCTGATTGACAGTGGTCCATGATCTGCTGTTATGCTACTATGCTACTGACCATTGGGGGAGCGATAGCAAGCAAGAGAGTTAGATATCAAGAGTCATAGATAGATAGATAGATGGATGGATGGATGGACGGCAAGGCAAGCATCTGATTGACAGTGGTCCGTGATCTGCTGTTATGCTACTATGCTACTGACCATTGGGGGAGCGATTGCAAGCAAGAGAGTTAGATATCAAGAGTCATCGATAGATAGATAGAAAGATGGATGGATGGTCGGCAAGGCAAGCATCTGATTGACAGTGGTCCGTGATCTGCTGTTATGCTACTATGCTACTGACCATTGAGGGAGCGATAGCAAGCAAGAGAGTTAGATATCGAGAGTCATTGATAGATAGATAGATAGATGGATGGATGGATGGACGGCAAGCAAGCATCTGATTGACAGTGGTCCGTGATCTGCTGTTATGCTACTATGCTACTGACCATTGGGGGAGCGATAGCAAGCAAGAGAGTTAGATATCGAGAGTCATAGATAGATAGCTAGCTAGATAGATAGATAGATGGATGGATGGACGGCAAGGCAAGCATCTGATTGACAGTGGTCCGTGATCTGCTGTTATGCTACAATGCTACTGACCATTGGGGGAGGGATAGCAAGCAAGAGAGTTAGATATCGAGAGTCATAGATAGATAGATAGATAGATGGATGGATGGACGGCAAGGCAAGCATCTGATTGACAGTGGTCCGTGATCTGCTGTTATGCTACTATGCTACTGACCATTGGGGGAGCGATAGCAAGCAAGAGAGTTAGATATCGAGAGTCATAGATAGATTGATAGATAGATGGATGGATGGACGGCAAGGCAAGCATCTGATTGACAGTGGTCCGTGATCTGCTGTTATGCTACTATGCTACTGACCATTGGGGGAGCGATAGCAAGCAAGAGAGTTAGATATCCAGAGTCATAGATAGATAGATAGATAGATGGATGGATGGACGGCAAGGCAAGCATCTGATTGACAGTGGTCCGTGATCTGCTGTTATGCTACTATGCAACTGACCATTGGGGGAGCGATAGCAAAAAAGAGAGTTAGATATCGAGAGACATAGATAGATTGATAGATAGATGGATGGATGGACGGCAAGGCAAGCATCTGATTGACAGTGGTCCGTGATCTGCTGTTATGCTACTATGCAACTGACCATTGGGGGAGCGATAGCAAGCAAGAGAGTTAGATATCAAGAGTCATAGATAGATAGATAGATAGATGGATGGGCGGCAAGGCAAGCATCTGATTGACAGTGGTCCGTGATCTGCTGTTATGCTACTATGCTACTGACCATTGGGGGAGCGATAGCAAGCAAGAGAGTTAGATATCGAGAGTCATAGATAGATAGATAGATAGATGGATGGATGGACGGCAAGGCAAGCATCTGATTGACATTGGTCCGTGATCTGCTGTTATGCTACAATGCTACTGACCATTGGGGGAGCGATAGCAAGCAAGAGAGTTAGATATCGAGAGTCATAGATAGATAGATAGATAGATAGATAGATGGATGGATGGACGGCAAGGCAAGCATCTGATTGACAGTGGTCCGTGATCTGCTGTTATGCTACTATGCTACTGACCATTGAGGGAGCGATAGCAAGCAAGAGAGTTAGATATCGAGAGTCATTGATAGATAGATAGATAGATGGATGGATGGATGGACGGCAAGGCAAGCATCTGATTGACAGTGGTCCGTGATCTGCTGTTATGCTACAATGCTACTGACCATTGGGGGAGTGATAGCAAGCAAGAGAGTTAGATATCAAGAGTCGTAGATAGATTGATAGATAGATGGATGGATGGACGGCAAGGCAAGCATCTGATTGACAGTGGTCCGTGATCTGCTGTTATGCTACTATGCTACTGACCATTGGGGGAGCGATAGCAAGCAAGAGAGTTAGATATCAAGAGACATAGATACATAGATAGATAGATGGATGGATGGATGGACGGCAAGGCAAGCATCTGATTGACAGTGGTCTGTGATCTGCTGTTATGCTACTATGCTACTGACCATTGGGGGAGCGATAGCAAAAAAGAGAGTTAGATATCAAGAGTCATAGATAGATAGATAGATGGATGGATGGATGGACGGCAAGGCAAGCATCTGATTGACAGTGGTCCGTGATCTGCTCTTATGCTACTATGCTACTGACCATTGGGGGAGCGATAGCAAGCAAGAGAGTTAGATATCAAGAGACATAGATACATAGATAGATAGATGGATGGATGGATGGACGGCAAGGCAAGCATCTGATTGACAGTGGTCCGTGATCTGCTGTTATGCTACTATGCTACTGACCATTGGGGGAGCGATAGCAAGCAAGAGAGTTAGATATCGAGAGTCATAGATAGATAGATAGATAGATGGATGGATGGACGGCAAGGCAAGCATCTGATTGACATTGGTCCGTGATCTGCTGTTATGCTACAATGCTACTGACCATTGGGGGAGCGATAGCAAGCAAGAGAGTTAGATATCGAGAGTCATAGATAGATAGATAGATAGATAGATAGATGGATGGATGGACGGCAAGGCAAGCATCTGATTGACAGTGGTCCGTGATCTGCTGTTATGCTACTATGCTACTGACCATTGGGGGAGCGATAGCAAGCAAGAGAGTTAGATATCAAGAGTCATAGATAGATAGATAGATAGATAGATAGATAGATAGATAGATAGATAGATAGATAGATAGATGGATGGATGGACGGCAAGGCAAGCATCCGATTGACAGTGGTCCGTGATCTGCTGTTATGCTACTATGCTACTGACCATTGGGGGAGCGATAGCAAGCAAGAGAGTTAGATATCGAGAGTCATTGATAAATAGATAGATAGATGGATGGATGGATGGACGGCAAGGCAAGCATCTGATTGACAGTGGTCCGTGATCTGCTGTTATGCTACTATGCTACTGACCATTGGGGGAGCAATAGCAAGCAAGAGAGTTAGATATCAAGAGTCATAGATAGATAGATAGATGGATGGATGGATGGACGGCAAGGCAAGCATCTGATTGACAGTGGTCCGTGATCTGCTGTTATGCTACTATGCTACTGACCATTGAGGGAGCGATAGCAAGCAAGAGAGTTAGATATCGAGAGTCATTGATAGATAGATAGATAGATGGATGGATGGATGGACTGCAAGGCAAGCATCTGATTGACTGTGGTCCGTGATCTGCTGTTATGCTACTATGCTACTGACCATTGGGGGAGCGATAGCAAGCAAGATAGTTAGATATCGAGAGTCATAGATAGATAGATAGATAGATGGATGGATGGACGGCAAGGCAAGCATCTGATTGACAGTGGTCCGTGATCTGCTGTTATGCTACTATGCAACTGACCATTGGGGGAGCGATAGCAAAAAAGAGAGTTAGATATCGAGAGACATAGATAGATTGATAGATAGATGGATGGATGGACGGCAAGGCAAGCATCTGATTGACAGTGGTCCGTGATCTGCTGTTATGCTACTATGCAACTGACCATTGGGGGAGCGATAGCAAGCAAGAGAGTTAGATATCAAGAGTCATAGATAGATAGATAGATAGATGGATGGGCGGCAAGGCAAGCATCTGATTGACAGTGGTCCGTGATCTGCTGTTATGCTACTATGCTACTGACCATTGGGGGAGCGATAGCAAGCAAGAGAGTTAGATATCGAGAGTCATAGATAGATAGATAGATAGATGGATGGATGGACGGCAAGGCAAGCATCTGATTGACATTGGTCCGTGATCTGCTGTTATGCTACAATGCTACTGACCATTGGGGGAGCGATAGCAAGCAAGAGAGTTAGATATCGAGAGTCATAGATAGATAGATAGATAGATAGATAGATAGATGGATGGATGGACGGCAAGGCAAGCATCTGATTGACAGTGGTCCGTGATCTGCTGTTATGCTACTATGCTACTGACCATTGAGGGAGCGATAGCAAGCAAGAGAGTTAGATATCGAGAGTCATTGATAGATAGATAGATAGATGGATGGATGGATGGACGGCAAGGCAAGCATCTGATTGACAGTGGTCCGTGATCTGCTGTTATGCTACAATGCTACTGACCATTGGGGGAGCGATAGCAAGCAAGAGAGTTAGATATCAAGAGTCATAGATAGATTGATAGATAGATGGATGGATGGACGGCAAGGCAAGCATCTGATTGACAGTGGTCCGTGATCTGCTGTTATGCTACTATGCTACTGACCATTGAGGGAGCGATAGCAAGCAAGAGAGTTAGATATCAAGAGACATAGATACATAGATAGATAGATGGATGGATGGATGGACGGCAAGGCAAGCATCTGATTGACAGTGGTCCGTGATCTGCTGTTATGCTACTATGCTACTGACCATTGGGGGAGCGATAGCAAAAAAGAGAGTTAGATATCAAGAGTCATAGATAGATAGATAGATGGATGGATGGATGGACGGCAAGGCAAGCATCTGATTGACAGTGGTCCGTGATCTGCTCTTATGCTACTATGCTACTGACCATTGGGGGAGCGATAGCAAGCAAGAGAGTTAGATATCGAGAGTCATAGATAGATAGATAGATAGATGGATGGATGGACGGCAAGGCAAGCATCTGATTGACATTGGTCCCTGATCTGCTGTTATGCTACAATGCTACTGACCATTGGGGGAGCGATAGCAAGCAAGAGAGTTAGATATCGAGAGTCATAGATAGATAGATAGATAGATAGATAGATGGATGGATGGACGGCAAGGCAAGCATCTGATTGACAGTGGTCCGTGATCTGCTGTTATGCTACTATGCTACTGACCATTGGGGGAGCGATAGCAAGCAAGAGAGTTAGATATCAAGAGTCATAGATAGATAGATAGATAGATAGATAGATAGATAGATAGATGGATGGATGGACGGCAAGGCAAGCATCTGATTGACAGTGGTCCGTGATCTGCTGTTATGCTACTATGCTACTGACCATTGGGGGAGCGATAGCAAGCAAGAGAGTTAGATATCGAGAGTCATTGATAAATAGATAGATAGATGGATGGATGGATGGACGGCAAGGCAAGCATCTGATTGACAGTGGTCCGTGATCTGCTGTTATGCTACTATGCTACTGACCATTGGGGGAGCAATAGCAAGCAAGAGAGTTAGATATCAAGAGTCATAGATAGATAGATAGATGGATGGATGGATGGACGGCAAGGCAAGCATCTGATTGACAGTGGTCCGTGATCTGCTGTTATGCTACTATGCTACTGACCATTGAGGGAGCGATAGCAAGCAAGAGAGTTAGATATCGAGAGTCATTGATAGATAGATAGATAGATGGATGGATGGATGGACTGCAAGGCAAGCATCTGATTGACTGTGGTCCGTGATCTGCTGTTATGCTACTATGCTACTGACCATTGGGGGAGCGATAGCAAGCAAGAGAGTTAGATATCGAGAGTCATAGATAGATAGATAGATAGATGGATGGATGGACGGCAAGGCAAGCATCTGATTGACATTGGTCCGTGATCTGCTGTTATGCTACAATGCTACTGACCATTGGGGGAGCGATAGCAAGCAAGAGAGTTAGATATCGAGAGTCATAGATAGATAGATAGATAGATGGATGGATGGACGGCAAGGCAAGCATCTGATTGACAGTGGTCCGTGATCTGCTGTTATGCTACTATGCTACTGACCATTGGGGGAGCGATAGCAAGCAAGAGAGTTAGATATCAAGAGACATAGATACATAGATTGATAGATGGATGGATGGATGGACGGCAAGGCAAGCATCTGATTGACAGTGGTCCGTGATCTGCTGTTATGCTACTATACTACTGACCATTGGGGGAGCGATAGCAAGCAAGAGAGTTAGATATCAAGAGTCATCGATAGATAGATAGAAAGATGGATGGATGGACGGCAAGGCAAGCATCTGATTGACAGTGGTCCGTGATCTGCTGTTATGCTACTATGCTACTGACCATTGGGGGAGCGATAGCAAGCAAGAGAGTTAGATATCGAGAGTCATAGATAGATAGATAGATAGATGGATGGATGGACGGCAAGGCAAGCATCTGATTGACATTGGTCCGTGATCTGCTGTTATGCTACAATGCTACTGACCATTGGGGGAGCGATAGCAAGCAAGAGAGTTAGATATCGAGAGTCATAGATAGATAGATAGATAGATGGATGGATGGACGGCAAGGCAAGCATCTGATTGACAGTGGTCCGTGATCTGCTGTTATGCTACTATGCTACTGACCATTGGGGGAGCGATAGCAAGCAAGAGAGTTAGATATCAAGAGACATAGATACATAGATTGATAGATGGATGGATGGATGGACGGCAAGGCAAGCATCTGATTGACAGTGGTCCGTGATCTGCTGTTATGCTACTATACTACTGACCATTGGGGGAGCGATAGCAAGCAAGAGAGTTAGATATCAAGAGTCATCGATAGATAGATAGAAAGATGGATGGATGGACGGCAAGGCAAGCATCTGATTGACAGTGGTCCGTGATCTGCTGTTATGCTACTATGCTACTGACCATTGAGGGATCGATAGCAAGCAAGAGAGTTAGATATCGAGAGTCATTGATAGATAGATAGATAGATGGATGGATGGATGGATGGCAAGGCAAGCATCTGATTGACAGTGGTCCGTGATCTGCTGTTATGCTACTATGCTACTGACCATTGGGGGAGCGATAGCAAGCAAGAGAGTTAGATATCAAGAGTCATAGATAGATAAATAGATAGATAGATGGATGGATGGACGGCAAGGCAAGCATCTGATTGACAGTGGTCCGTGATCTGCTGTTATGCTACTATGCTACTGACCATTGGGGGAGCGATAGCAAGCAAGAGAGTTAGATATCAAGAGACATAGATACATAGATAGATAGATGGATGGATGGATGGACGGCAAGGCAAGCATCTGATTGACAGTGGTCCGTGATCTGCTGTTATGCTACTATGCTACTGACCATTGGGGGAGCGATAGCAAGCAAGAGAGTTAGATATCAAGAGACATAGATAGATAGATAGATAGATGGATGGATGGATGGACGGCAAGGCAAGCATCTGATTGACAGTGGTCCGTGATCTGCTGTTATGCTACAATGCTACTGACCATTGGGGGAGCGAAAGCAAGCAAGAGAGTTAGATATCAAGAGACATAGATACATAGATAGATAGATGGATGGATGGATGGACGGCAAGGCAAGCATCTGATTGACAGTGGTCCGTGATCTGCTGTTATGCTACTATGCTACTGACCATTGGGGGAGCGATAGCAAGCAAGAGAGTTAGATATCAAGAGACATAGATAGATAGATAGATAGATGGATGGATGGATGGACGTTAAGGCAAGCATCTGATTGACAGTGGTCCGTGATCTGCTGTTATGCTACAATGCTACTGACCATTGGGGGAGCGATAGCAAGCAAGAGAGTTAGATATCGAGAGTCATAGATAGATAGATAGATAGATGGATGGATGGACGGCAAGGCAAGCATCTGATTGACAGTGGTCCGTGATCTGCTGTTATGCTACTATGCTACTGACCATTGGGGGAGCGATAGCAAGCAAGAGAGTTAGATATCGAGAGTCATAGATAGATAGATAGATAGATAGATGGATGGATGGACGGCAAGGCAAGCATCTGATTGACAGTGGTCCGTGATCTGCTGTTATGCTACTATGCTACTGACCATTGGGGGAGCGATAGCAAGCAAGAGAGTTAGATATCAAGAGACATAGATACATAGATAGATAGATGGATGGATGGATGGACGGCAAGGCAAGCATCTGATTGACAGTGGTCCGTGATCTGCTGTTATGCTACTATGCTACTGACCATTGGGGGAGCGATAGCAAGCAAGAGAGTTAGATATCAAGAGTCATAGATAGATAGATAGATGGATGGATGGATGGACGGCAAGGCAAGCATCTGATTGACAGTGGTCCGTGATCTGCTGTTATGCTACTATGCTACTGACCATTGGGGGAGCGATAGCAAGCAAGAGAGTTAGATATCAAGAGTCATAGATAGATTGATAGATAGATGGATGGATGGACGGCAAGGCAAGCATCTGATTGACAGTGGTCCGTGATCTGCTGTTATGCTACTATGCTACTGACCATTGGGGGAGCGATAGCAAGCAAGAGATTTAGATATCAAGAGACATAGATACATAGATAGATAGATGGATGGATGGATGGACGGCAAGGCAAGCATCTGATTGACAGTGGTCCGTGATCTGCTGTTATGCTACTATGCTACTGACCATTGGGGGAGCGATAGCAAGCAAGAGAGTTAGATATCAAGAGTCATAGATAGATAGATAGATGGATGGATGGATGGACGGCAAGGCAAGCATCTGATTGACAGTGGTCCGTGATCTGCTGTTATGCTACTATGCTACTGACCATTGGGGGAGCGATAGCAAGCAAGAGAGTTAGATATCAAGAGTCATAGATAGATAGATAGATGGATGGATGGATGGACGGCAAGGCAAGCATCTGATTGACAGTGGTCCGTGATCTGCTGTTATGCTACTATGCTACTGACCATTGGGGAAGCGATAGCAAGCAAGAGAGTTAGATATCGAGAGTCATAGATAGATAGATAGATAGATAGATGGATGGATGGACGGCAAGGCAAGCATCTGATTGACATTGGTCCGTGATCTGCTGTTATGCTACAATGCTACTGACCATTGGGGGAGCGATAGCAAGCAAGAGAGTTAGATATCGAGAGTAATAGATAGATAGATAGATAGATAGATGGATGGATGGACGGCAAGGCAAGCATCTGATTGACAGTGGTCCGTGATCTGCTGTTATGCTACTATGCTACTGACCATTGGGGGAGCGATAGCAAGCAAGAGAGTTAGATATCAAGAGTCATAGATAGATAGATAGATAGATAGATGGATGGATGGACGGCAAGGCAAGCATCTGATTGACAGTGGTCCGTGATCTGCTGTTATGCTACTATGCTACTGACCATTGGGGAAGCGATAGCAAGCAAGAGAGTTAGATATCGAGAGTCATTGATAAATAGATAGATAGATGGATGGATGGACGGCAAGGCAAGCATTTGATTGACAGTGGTCCGTGATCTGCTGTTATGCTACTATGCTACTGACCATTGGGGGAGCGATAGCAAGCAAGAGAGTTAGATATCGAGAGTCATTGATAGTAGATACATAGATGGATGGATGGATGGACGGCAAGGCAAGCATCTGATTGACAGTGGTCCGTGATCTGCTGTTATGCTACAATGCTACTGACCATTGGGGGAGCGATAGCAAGCAAGAGAGTTAGATATCAAGAGTCATAGATAGATTGATAGATGGATGGATGGATGGACGGCAAGGCAAGCATCTGATTGACAGTGGTCCGTGATCTGCTGTTATGCTACTATGCTACTGACCATTGGGGGAGCGATAGCAAGCAAGAGAGTTAGATATCAAGAGTCATAGATAGATAGATAGATAGATGGATGGATGGACGGCAAGGCAAGCATCTGATTGACAGTGGTCCGTGATCTGCTGTTATGCTACTATGCTACTGACCATTTGGGGAGCGATAGCAAGCAAGAGAGTTAGATATCAAGAGTCATCGATAGATAGATAGATAGATGGATGGATGGACGGCAAGGCAAGCATCTGATTGACAGTGGTCCGTGATCTGCTGTTATGCTACTATGCTACAGACCATTGGGGGAGCGATAGCAAGCAAGAGAGTTAGATATCAAGAGTCATCGATAGATAGATAGATAGATGGATGGATGGACGGCAAGGCAAGCATCTGATTGACAGTGGTCCGTGATCTGCTGTTATGCTACTATGCTACTGACCATTGGGGGAGCGATAGCAAGCAAGAGAGTTAGATATCGAGAGTCATTGATAGATAGATAGATAGATGGATGGATGGATGGACGGCAAGGCAAGCATCTGATTGACAGTGGTCCGTGATCTGCTGTTATGCTACTATGCTACTGGCATTGGGGGAATGATAGCAAGCAAGAGAGTTAGTTATCGAGAGTCATAGATAGATTGATAGATAGATGGATGGATGGACGGCAAGGCAAGCATCTGATTGACAGTGGTCCGTGATCTGCTGTTATGCTACTATGCTACTGACCATTGGGGGAGCGATAGCAAGCAAGAGAGTTAGATATCAAGAGACATAGATACATAGATAGATAGATGGATGGATGGATGGACGGCAAGGCAAGCATCTGATTGACAGTGGTCCGTGATCTGCTGTTATGCTACTATGCTACTGACCATTGGGGGAGCAATAGCAAGCAAGAGAGTTAGATATCAAGAGTCATAGAAAGATAGATAGATGGATGGATGGATGGACGGCAAGGCAAGCATCTGATTGACAGTGGTCCGTGATCTGCTGTTATGCTACTATGCTACTGACCATTGGGGGAGCGATAGCAAGCATTAGAGTTAGATATCAAGAGTCATCGATAGATAGATAGAAAGATGGATGGATGGACGGCAAGGCAAGCATCTGATTGACAGTGGTCCGTGATCTGCTGTTATGCTACTATGCTACTGACCATTGGGGGAGCGATAGCACGCAAGAGAGTTAGATATCGAGAGTCATAGATAGATAGATAGATAGATGGATGCATGGACGGCAAGGCAAGCATCTGATTGACAGTGGTCCGTAATCTGCTGTTATGCTACTATGCTACTGACCATTGGGGGAGCGATAGCAAGCAAGAGAGTTAGATATCAAGAGTCATAGATAGATAGATAGATAGATGGATGGATGGACGGCAAGGCAAGCATCTGATTGACAGTGG